>NC_044352.1:14120787-14425787 GCF_007364275.1 Archocentrus centrarchus
AATTTATTTGGTCTAAATATCTTGGTCGTATTTCTTCCTAGTATTATTGGGTGTGATACTTTTCTATTTATTTATCTATTTATTTAATAAATGTGTTTAATTTATAACGTGTTTATTTATATATATTTTTATATTTTATATATGTATTTTGCATTTTACTTTCAATTTAGTATTTATTTTCAAGAGATTGTAGAAGTGCACTAAATTTCAAGGTATTCACTAGTTTAAGTGCAATAAATGCAGTTTGTTTACAAAGTCAATGGGTAATTGTGTTAAATAATTGTGATTTCAGTATTGACCACAATAATGCTGTTATGATTTTTTTTCCGTAATTGAGCAGCCATACTTTGGGATGTGATGGAACACATCGTGTGATGATCTTAGAACTGTTCTTTTTTTGTTATTGAATATAATATTGAAAAAGTTGCTCACAAGAACTTTAGAAAAGTTTTCATCACATAGTTTAGCAGAGTACGCATCACAGCTCAGCAGATAACAGTGTGGCATCAAGTGGGGTCTTCACTGTAAGTTGCCAACAAGTTTATGAAATGCATTGATAAACTACAAAACCAGCACCCCATCATGAACCCTTTTCAATATTAAAACAAGTTTGAGTATCAGGCCCATAGACATAGACAATCATGAAAGAGATCTGAAAATAATAGAAGTGGTCTAGAGGTGCCTGAAAAGATGATCTTGAAGGGGAGACAGAATCTAAATTGTTTAAGTTTTTTTTCTCCTCCTTAAATATCTGTATTGGCACCCACTCTGACACTCCAGCACTGAGTCTAATTTGTTATTTTTTTGACAAGAATGAAATATGTAATATCACCAATCTTGTCATTTAAGGGTCATCTTGTCATTTTTTTTCTTCATGCTCATCATTAAATTATAAAAATGCTTCAGCAATCCAGTTTTAAGGAGACTCTAATGTTTTTTTGTTTTTTTTTCTCTGTTATATAAAGATGTTCCAGAAACTAACCAAAACCCATTATTTTCTCCCAGGATTGTATTACTTTATTTGGCTTTTTTATGAGCACAGCCCGGTACAAAAACCCTCCATGGTAGTACTTTCAAGGACGTTGCTCTGAGAGTCCACTGCTGGGAAGCAGTAATAAGCCAATCAATAACCAAACAAGGATAAGAATTTATTTATTTCTTGTATTACAGGGTTGCTGCTTGTCCTTGAGCCATAACTCTTGGTGTCTGTGTAAACCACCAATGACCATCAGCATCAGTTCCAAAATGCATATATGTATATGTTTATGTTTCCCATTTCAAAGCTCCAGATGCTGAAATCTGTACCACAGTTAGAAATCAATCTGCAAATTTTTCAGAGATGCTTGAGAGAATAGTTAGCAAAAATGTAACTTATGTTTTGCAAACCTGGCTGTGCTCCATTCTGACTCTTCCTTCTTGATCTTTCAGCTAATTTAATTCCTCCCTATTTCCCACTGTGTCCTAATCCCCACACACACTCCCCCATTCACACTCACTCACCTGACATAGCCGTAAACCATGTTGTAAATGTCTTCCTAGTATTGCTGATTGCAGCCAACAAAGGCAGCCTGTATTCAATTCTCCATGCTCTCTCCCCTGGGTGCCCTCCCACCTTCCACCTCCTTCTGCTTTGCCCTTGTGTTGTGATTAACCATTGTCTCTCTCCCTTTCCTCTTCCTTCCTTTAAGCCTGTATATTTTTGGTTCCTTAGACTGAGCGCAAGATTCATGGATTAAAAGCCAATGCTTTGACCTGCTTAATTTCTTTTTCTTTTTATCACTGTCTGTTTAACACTGCACATACATACACACACAGCCTCTGGGCCTGTCAGTCAGCAGAAAACCCTCAACTTTTTCTGCCTCTGTTCTCCTTGACTCTCTTCCGCACCACCAGTCTTAGACTGTCACAGAGTAGCTCCTTTTTAGATGGCACGGCTGTTTAAACAGGGCTCTTATTTAGTGCAGTAGAAGGCGATACCAAGTGTGAAAGTACTGTATTGTGTGCAGCCTTTCTGTATTGGATGTATGCATTTTAAGGGTCATGACCCCAAATGCTATGAGTATGTTTTTGTCTGTTAGGAGGAGAGACCCTGCTTTCACTCAAACAGCTTCATATGATGATTTGTTATGACTACAGACGTGTCTGGCCCAACTGAACTCAGCTGCTTTGAAAGCCCTCCTGTCACTCTAAATATCAACAAATAAATGAAATAAAGCAGGAGAAGCTGCTTTTGCGTGATGAACCCTCTTTTTTAAGATCTGATTTTACAGTGTCACAAACTTGATCTTGTTAATTGTGTTAAAAAAAAAAACTGCATTGTTACTCAGTGTACAACTGCTGTAACGCCACTAGATGGCACTGTTATGTTATTCCTGGTAACCTCTGGAGCTGTAACCTTACTCTGTACAGCCCAGATTTAAACAAACAAACAGCAACATTTTTGTCATAGTGCCTAAATCTTTGCTTGTTATCCTTTCAGTTACATGATAATTTTATCTCTTAAAGATATTTTTGAGAGGAAAACAAATTATTCTGTGGGGAAAACTGGTAAAAAAAGAAGCTTTCTGATCCTTCCCAGGTTCATTCAGCAGCGTGACTTTGACCCTAAATACACTGGCAGAGTCATGAAGAGCTCCTTTCAGTGAAAAGAAGAACAGAAAGTCCTGCAGCAGATCATATGGCTCCAACAGAGCACCTATGTAATCATCACTGAATCTGTCTGGGATTTTAAGAAAAGACCGAATACCGAGACAGCTTGTTGCAAATTCTTCAAGGTGATTAAAGCAACCTGCCTGCCAATTCGCTATGGAAAATGATCACAAGCCAAAAGGGCTGGAAAGGACTGGGCTACTCCATATTGTATTTGTTTTAATTTTTAATACTTGGTGTCTTTGAAAACATCTATTCAAAAGGAATATAATATTTGGAGATTCAGGTCATGATTACTAAAGCAGTGACAGTGCTCTCTACACTGTCTCTGGGTCCTACACAGATCTGAAGCTCTGGCGGGAGAGCTGCTCTCGTTCTGGGTGACCTCGAGGTGCTTCGCACTGAAGGTCACCCTGGCAACAGCAGGCCGATTCTCCGCTCTCTCCTCTCCTTTCTTCTATCGTAGTCTGCCCCTTCCGTCAGCCATTTATCTTGCTGTAGAGCTCTGCCTCTGTAATGACTTTGTGAAACAAGATATCTCTGCGATATTGGAGCAATAGCTGCACTCTGACTTGCTGCTCTAATGGCTGCAGTTTGAAATGACTTGCATTTTCAGTAGTAGTTGTGCATTTTCACATCCTCGTGGGTAGGATGCATTACCTAGGCCCTCCCTCTGTTTTGAAACATCACCCAGGGATTTGAACTGATGAGTTTACGAGCACTTAACTGTACTGCCCTCTCCCAGCATGCCTCACCCAGCCACAGCTCTCATCACAGGACAGTCATAACACCCTGCGCCTAATGAGGAGATGAGAGCTACATCCACACAGATGGATCCTGTTCCTGTGGCCTGCTGTGGATTATCTTCGCCAAACAGTTATTTCAGGCTTTACTGTTTATTTTTTTAAATTTTATTATTTTTTCAAAGCCCTAATTCACTAACAAGCTCTTCTTTAGATTTACATCGATCCTGAAAGGTCAAATGTAGTAAAACAACAAGCCGCCTCAGGCTGCTTACCATCTGTGTATTAGTGTGTGTGTGTGTGTGTGTGTGTGTGTGTGTGTGTGTGTGTGTGTGTGTGTGTGTGTGTGCGTGTGTGTGTGTGTGTACGCAGGCATGCCTATGAACTGATTCCCTGAAAGGCTTGCTCTCTGTAGGCTGCTTTAGGTGCCTGAAGCAAAATTGTTGTAATTAATTTCTTCCAAAAGGACCCTTGAAATATGAGTTGTATGTACTCTAGGTTGTTAAACTGTCGTCTACCACTGTGCTGCTGTTCAACATTGAATGATGAGTCTCATTAAGCTAGGACTGCCACACACATGCTGGTCTTCTGCAGCGTGACCCTGCTGATATGTCTTTTTTACATTCAGCGAGCGATAAAAACAAAACGGATAGATCTGCATCATCTTCAGCTAATCTGTTTGCCAGCTGGGAGACTGTGCCAGCAATACACTTACTGGGAATGCACTCATAACCACAACAAGCTTCAAACCTATTACAATAAGTAGCTTGTGGGCTTGCTCCTCTGAATGACACTCAGTGAAGGATTGCATCATTCTTGTCTTTAATCCAGTAGAAGAAATGTGACTGCGTGAGTGCTACTCTCACTTTTAGCGTTTGAGACAGCAGAGGTATAAATATGTTGACTCATTCACAACCGGAATTTTGGTATGCTTTGTGTCTGCTTTCACTTGAGTGACTTGCCGAGGTCACTCACTGTTGTTGGGGATTATAGTCGCAACCCCTTCGGTCACGATACGGGAATTTTGGTGGAAAAAAAAAAATTTAATCTTCTGCCTACATAATCTTTTTAGGTAGGAGATGTAAATAAATGTTTTATATCTTGGGTCACAAGCATGCAGAAATGCAGTTGGACTGTATGATTCTAAATGATAAGACTTGTTGAGCAGATTTAATATATTTTCTTCCAGGTGAAGCTGTAACAATATACAAAACATCAAGAGTTAAATGGTGTTGGTTCAGCGAAGCATGGATCATTTTTCACGCTGCCCTTTTGGGTGTACTTTACTTGCATGTGCATGATCCATCATGTCGTGTAGCTACTGGTGACAAATGTCCTTGTCTTTATTGCTTACTAGAGACATTCTCACTTGACACACACACGCACACATATATACACATCTGTAGATGCTACTTCTTCACAATCGTAAACACGAGCTTATATTTTAGCAGTTTTTGTGCCTGGCAACAAGGTTGTTTGTGCCGTTGCTCTGCATGTTTATTGTGCCCGGTGAAGCTAGTTGCACCACATCATCGTCCTCCCTCTAGTTCTCTGACCTCGCATACCTCATGTTTTCATTTCATTTTGTGCCAACTTTTTTCCTCATTTGAACGATATATTTTGACGCTCTCTGTTTCTCTTTCTATCTCCGCTGCACTGTAATCTCTACTGAGCCGTGCATAATCACAGGCCATCTGGGCGCTGTAGGGAGAAGATGAGCCTGCAGCTCATCAGATGACCAAACCCATCGTGGGTGGATAGAAACTTGTGTGTGCACTACATCCGAATATACACACATGTACACAATCACACCCTTTAATAGTTACAAAGCATCACAGGGCTGTTCACTTTCATCACACCTTTTAAGACCATAATCAAGGACATGCACCTTAAACAAAGCACTGCGTTGTTACACAAGGAAGTAAATGACATGGGATTTGAAAAAAAATCACACTTCTTTCAGCGCTGTGTGTTGATTTTAGACAGGTAAGAACTTATGAATGTGCCTGTAAGCTGATCAAGCTTCAAACCATCTCACCTTTCTTTTTTTTTTTTTTAAGTGTAGTTTATTTTTAGACATTTTTCAGACATTCATTTTAGATGAATTGGCACTTGCTGGGAAGCTTTATTTGCACTTGCAGCTGCATAATGATATGTCTTCAACCTGAGTAATGCTAGCTTCACTTCACCTGGTTGTCTCTATCTGGCTCATCACATCACATGCAGCAAAGCAGAGACCAGAGGAGAGAAACCAGTGCTATCGTACACAAGAGGAAATAAATGATACAGCATTTGTGTCCATTTGAGTAGGTTTTTGGCTATGCAGAGTGATGGATTTTTGGTATGCAAGCAATGAGATCTGCCTGCTTGCAGTCCTCCAAAAAAACACTATGCACATGCAGGATCCCAATTGGTTAAAAAGTTGGCTTGAACAGGAAAGGGAATTACAGTGGAGTTCACAATGAAGAAAAAGAACAAGGGTAGTCCGTAGACTGGTTGTTCCACTTATTTTTGACCCCAGGTGACAGTACACAGCTAAAACATGTAGACGATGGTGTGCAAAGTTTTGCCATAGGGCCAACACACATCCATATGAGGCCTCTTTGGTTGAATTTTAACATAATTATGTAAATATAGGTACTAACAGAGGGACAATTGTTCTGTTCATCCAATGTTGCCATAAAACAGGTTGATTTGTTCTAATACAGATTTTAAAATGTCTAGAAACAGTTGATAAATCTCTATCTTCTTGCAATATTATCTATATTAGAGCCTGAAAGATTTTGGGGTGGCTGTGGCTCTAGCAGGTCATCCACTAATCAGAAGGTTGGTAGTTTGATCCAAAGTGTCCTTGAGCAAGATACTGAACCCCAAGTTGCTCCCGATGCATCCATCAAAGTGTGTAAATGTGTAAATGTTAGATAGAAAGCCCTTAGATGTAGAAAAGAAGTGTTTGTGTGAATGGGTGCATGTTGTATAAAGGTCTTTGAGTGCTCCAGTAGAGTAGAAAAGCGCCATATAGGAAGTAGTCCATTTATCGCCAGCCAAGCTATATGCTGACTTATCAGTATTGGCATTTATAAGCTACTTACGGCTGCTTCCTTATTCACAAGGGGTCCACACAGTAGGTAGCTCCACGTATTTGATTTGGTACATTTTTATGCCAGGTGCCGTTCCTTATGCAGCCCCCAAGGGATTTGTATTGTCTACTGCGACTGAACCAGAGATCTTTCATAAATGTGTAAACTGCAACACTATCGAAAAAACATCTGTATTGGCTTTCATAACTGCCGATAAATGAAAATGAAAAAAGTAAAGAAGAGACAGAAGAAACACCCTTCAACCATATTATGAGTGTTGATGTTGTATATTTTGTACACCAGAGGGAGCTCTGGAATTTGCAGGGAAAGAGTACCCAGAGAGAGTAAATAAATAATTTCACATAACAAATGGTAGGGAAATCTGCATGTTTGTTGTGTATGAAAGAAAAAAAAAAAGGCTAATGTATTGGAGTATTTGATTTTTAAATCGCCAAATATCAGTATCAGTCTTAAAACTCATATATATCTGTATTATAATATTTTGGAAACAACATTAAGTGCAAAAATATTGTTTAATAAATCCTGATATTGATGGTGCCAACTCAGAGATTTCAGTGTTGTAGCAATTTAATTTCTAGTTTAGCATAAACATTCCCTGCAGGGGTTTTTTTTCTATATTCTTTCATGTTGGGAGTGCAGTATCTTAACTATTCCCTTTTTTTCCCCTTTCTTCTCTGCTGCACACCCACCTCTGCTACCATGCCCCAGAGCCAGGCACCCCCAGACATCAACGTAGAAATATGCTTTCTAGAGCTCACCAGCTCCATCCATTGCAGGTTTAATAGAATGTAACAGCTTGGAGCGAGGGGGGTGTAACATAGATACACGGATTATGCCAGGCTCCAGCCTTTTTGTAATTCAGATAAGACCTCTCCACTCCTGCAGATAAGTTTAAATATTAATAATGAATTAAAAGATTCTCCTCTGGGTGAAATATTAATGAAGTTTTCTTTAAAGAGAGCCTTTGACTCCTAAGAGAGGAGGGATGACATTGTGCTTGTTGGAGTAATTTAAAACATCTCTTTGATTTTTAGCTGCCAAATGTTTGAGGACTTAAGGCAAAGGTGGCTTTCAGGGTCAAAATTTGAGCTGGCAGATATTTGGGAATGGCCATTAAAGGAGCTTTCAAACGAGGCCAAGAGAGGTATGCCAACAATATCTGACACATGAGCTCACCTGTCTTTACTCATAACTATAATCTGAAAGCTCTAATTGATCCTTCTATTGAATCTTTGTGAGTGCAGTTCCCCTTTGAGAAAGCTGATCCGGAGACTTACCGCATCAACATGAATGTGTGTCAGTAACAGCGGAAGACTAAAGCTGTGTCCTTCTTTAACCTCTATCTTCTATCTCTAGCTGAGATTTGTCTAGTTGTTGTTGTGTCTTCCTGGCACTCCAGGACCTTCAGAGACGTGAGAATGTGTGTGTGTGTGTGTGTGTGTGTGTGTGTGTGTGTGTGTGTGTGTGTGTGTGTGTGTGTGTGTGTGTGTGTGTGTGTGTGTGTGTGTTTTGATTGCGTGCTGTTGGTAGGGTGTAGATTTATTCGTATGCATACATGCCTGTGTTGTCTTTCTATGTGAGCACTGTTTGGAAGAATCCTGGAGTTGGGTCAACATGCTGTGGAATGCGAATAGCCTCCATGACAAGACTACAGCGTCGTCCTTCCTGCTACCATCTGCAGGGTGCATGCTGAGGCAACTGAACAAAGTGTGCCATGATGGCACGTGCTCACTGATTGATCTGAGCTATTTAAAATATGCTTATTTATATATGCAGATTTCTGTAGAAAGTCCTCTTTAACTCTAACTGGGACAAGTCCTCAGTGTGCCTGTAGTCGACCAGAACTAGACAACATGAGGGAAAAATGCGTGCGTACGTGTGTGTTTGTGCAGAATAAAATCAGCACAGTCCTCTGAAAGCAAGTTTAATGAACTTTGACAGGCGTTTAAACAGTGTTGATGCTTTGTTTTGCTTATTGTTGACTGCATTGTTGTGTATGTCTCTGAGTTGTAGAGCTCAGCAGGTGGTGAACTGTGGCAGCGTACAAAGCATACTACAATTTCTGTACATTATAGACAATGTAAAACAAAATGTTATGGCAAATTAGACCACAGTACTGGTAGGTGGGTTTGGCAGCATTAAAATATTATTTTGCAGTGTGCATACTTTAAGATATACAGCAACACTTTTTTAGGACAGTACTTTGTGGTGTTTTTACTATAATCTCTTCTCTTCCAGAGGAACAATGCTCATTGGCATTTACTATATGCAACTTAATTCACAAAAAACAGTATATTACTGGTCAAATTTTCTTTTATTTTTGCATCATTTTCTTATAGCACAGAAGAAAAACATGCATGCATGTGATTTGCTGGGTTTGTCTTTCTGTCTGGTCTTCTTTTTTATTATAACAGAAAAAAAAAATCCTTGTATTCTTTTGAATATACTGAGACGAGTGATATTTTCCAGTAACACACTGATGGAGGAGAGTGTGTGTTAGGCTTTTGGTGATCCTGTCGGACAGATGTGTGACAGATGCCCTCCTTAGGTCAGTAGAGCGAAGAAGATTTAGACTAGTTTTAGTTGTCAATATTCCAGTGTTTTTTTTTTTTTTTAAGTGCAACAGAGACTGTAAATAATCACACAACGTTTCCTCTTGTGGACAGATGGAAAGAGATTGTTGTTGTAATTAGTGAGAGTAATAAAGGGCAACAGAAGGGAAGAAGAGCTGTGCCAGCTTGCTGTATCTCCACTATACTGTGCAAGGGAATTCATCTCTATATAAGTGGGCTTATTCCAGCCTATAACATGAAAAACAAGCATCCCTTTGCTCCTCTCCTAAAAGCAGATTCTGCTTTGAGCAGTGATTTCTGCCTTCGATAATTGAGAAAAATGCAGCAAGATGGCGAGAGGTTCAACATTCCTCTCTAACACACAGCTCACATTCCTGTCTTTGGTGTAAAGAGGGGGCATGAGCACCATGCCTCATTAGATAACCCACAAAGGCTCTATTCTAATTTAAAATGGGTTTTTTCCCCTTTTTGGATTGCCCTCCAGGGTGGCTGCAGCACTGATTCTCTGTCTGGTCTTTCCCTCATGTGAAACGATTTCACCTCGTCAGGTCTGCTGGATTGAGCCGCGGATGTTAATGCCATGGAGAGCAGTACCTCTTCCAATGTCCAGTGTGATGCATAATTCACTATGTTGAGAATGTCACTCAGTTCAGCTAGAGGTGGCCTAGAATAAGCTGCTTGAGGCGAGGAAGTTTGCACAGGAGGATGTATTTATTGTCCGTTCATCATGAAGACAAGAGGATCAATCGGGACCCATTTTCACCCACTCTGAGCCACTCTCAGCGCCCCTCCAATTTTAAAACCCTGCGTTTTCTGAATTTAAATCAAACTCAGACACCCATCCCCCTTTTCACGTTCACCATCTCTTCCGCTCCTCTCGTCGCACTCAGCTCTAAAGCCCTGTTATCGTTTTAAACCGGGGTTTTTCCAGCAGTGTTTCCATGGTTATCGGTGGCATTTGTGTGTGGGTTCACAGCCGGTGTCGGGCACTGTCACCCCTTCTTTCAGGCTGATGTCAACTATTGAGCGTGTAGAGGGGGAACACGGAGAGATATGGAGGAAGGGGGTGGTTGTAATTATATGTGCATATGAAGAGGGTTCGAGCAGCTTGGGCGCGTCATCCTGGCAGCTTTTGTGATCCACATGTCTGTGGGGGGAAGTCACGCAGGGACATGGATGTACTCCCAAGAGACTTGTGGTAAAGCGGCTCCCCAAGAGACGCAAATGATCAGAAATACAAATGATTTTTAGAAAAGAGCTAAAAGAGTCAGTTCATAACAATATTTATAATGGATGACACGAGGTTCTCAAATGCGAGGATCTGCATTTATTTCTGCATATGAAAATCTTACAGAAAAATAATCGGCAACAGTTTTCAGAATCACACGTTTGACTTATTTAACAAGAATAAAAAGTCACAAAATTTCAATATTTGCCTGCTTTCTGTGTTTGATATTGTAATTTGCATAATTTGGTTTTGGACTGCTAACATGGCAAAGCAAGCAATTAAAATACATATTTTTATGAGCATTTCTCACCATTTTTGAACATTAATGACAAACTGATAATGAAAACAATTTGTTGCTACTCCCCTTCGTGTTACTATTAAATATCTAAAAAAATATCCGCCCACACCTTCCCTTCACTGTAGATCACTTATATCTTCACACACTCATACAACTACTGTGCAGGCACACCCACTGATACTTGTACACACTTCCCCCATCTTTCATTCAACTGCTTCTTTTTCTTTCTCCCTCCTCCACTCTACCCACTCTCACTTAACTCTCCCCTCCCTCTCCCTCTCCCCTCCCTCTCCATCTCCCTGTTTTCCCCCCTCCCTCCATCCCTCCTCCTCTTAGCCAGTCCGGGCCGTCATTAGTTTCCATGGTGACAGTTAGGGAGGCATTATTGCGGGCTGAGAACTGCTCCTGGCTTCCTTTCAGAGCGGCGGCAGCAGAAGCATTGTTTAGTCCGCTGCTGTGAATGGTGTGGGGATCACGACAGGGAGAGCATAGGACAGGAGGAACGCATCTCTCTTTTTTTGGGGGGGGGCAGTGGCTAGTGACACTCCGTGTTTGTAGATGGTGAAGGGAGGAGGAGAAAGAGGAGGAGGAGCAGGGAGGGAAGAGGAGGAGAGAGTGGGATGAGTAAGAGAGGCAGCGTGGTGGTTAGAGAGAGTCGATGAGGGAGCAGGAGTAGTAGCAGCGGGACGTTCACGCTGTCTCCCTGAGAGTACCACTAAAACATCCTGACTTCTCAGCCTTCGTTGCAGATCGGACTCTGCTTTTTATGTTTGTATTTTTGTCACACAGCAAGACACGACAGGAGCTCCAGAGATTTCAGACAGAGCGTGAAAACTGAGCAAAACATCGCAGGTAAATGGCAAACTGAGTTTAGCTGGTGAGTTACTAATCATCATCTCTCTGCAGTCTGTTTATCCTTGTGGGAACAAACATTAATTATGAGCTCACTTGTTCTGCCTTTAGTTTACATTATTCTTAGTTGGTATGTGTAGCAGGTGCTGCTGCTGCTTCACAAAATTCATGTGCTTAGGAGGAAACCTAAGCAAAACTCTGTCTGGGTTATGTTTGGGTGTGTGGGCTTGTAGCTGTCTGATGAATGTAGGCTAATTCTCGCTGCCCTCTGAAATATACATGCAAGACTGCATGTTTTATTGAGAGCGTACATCGGGGGCAATTTTCTGCTGCCTTGATTCTCGGATACCCTGCAGTATTTTTTTTTTTTTTTTCAGGGAGTGAAGCAGCGGATGTGTGTTTTTTAGTTCGAGTTTGTTTGGTTTTCTCTTTCATCCACACTGCAGTTGGTAATTAGGAGTGAGAGATGAGCCCCCTAGCTCCTTGAACGAGTGATATGAGGTGAATGATGTAGTGAGCAGCAAACACTGCCAATTTCATACCCCTGTCCTTTTTAATCAATTTTCACTGGAATGATTTTTCCTCTGAAAATGAACTTCCAGTGACTACAAGCTCACTAAAGGAGAAGGTAAAGTGACACAGTGATGACCACTACTAGCTCAGTGATGTCATTACATGGCAGCATGACAATAATTTCCAAGATGATTAAAGCTTAACAGATTGCACAGCCACCCCTTGTGTATGGTGTCTGTTATTTTCCACTGATATGTTACTGTTTGTATTTGGCTTCATTATTTTTGGCAAATATAATTACGCTTACTAGGGAAGTTGTCTTGTGGAAAGGGGAGTCTGAGTGTTTCTATGACAACCGGCAGCAGCTGGGTGATCTAAGGCTGAGTGTGTGGCAGACATTGTGGCATTGCCTAGAGACTGCTGCTCTCAGTCTAATCAACGACCCCTTGACCCAGATCAATGGGATGATGCTGAGCCAAGCAGCCATGTAGTCTGCCTGGTATGCATATATATTATAGTACAGTGTTGTACAGCTGCTTATGTCTCCTGGCTCACCACAGGCTTTGCTGGTGTCAGAGTGGTCTGATCCTCTTAGATTGGTGGTGGTATTAGTCCAAAAACAGGCTTTTCATTCATCACCACAATCATGCTGATTAGATGTATTCAAGTGTAAGTGTCTGTAGTTGCTGGAACCCTGAAGTGGGTAATTTTGAATATTAGTTAAACAAAATAACACTGTAATGGAAAAAAAAAATGCTACACAGCCAATTATTACAGTATATATTTATAGAAGTGCATTCAGAGTTATTTTAGTTTCAAACTTAACCAATGAATTAAAGAGATCCTGATCATTTGACAGCAGATCGTATCCCTACCTGTCTGCTCAGGCAGGGATACAAGATGCTGTTGATCAGGGTGCACAGCCTGTAATGTATTGTGCTGTCAGTGGAGGAAACTAGAAACATGTGGCTAGCTTGTTGCGTGGGCTCCAGGAAAAGCTTGTTGGCTCTGAAAGTTGTCGGAGTCATTGTTGACGCTCTTTTCTATAGGTCTTCACATTGACAGTGCCTGGTGTCCCTGGCACTACATTTGCTAGTCATTTTGAGAATCGCTCTTAGTATCTGTGCACCTCTCCACTCTACCTCAATACGTCAAGAGTGAAAGAAGCAACGTCTTGTGGTGCTGTTCACCAGCTGGACTCTACAAGTTAGCTTGTTACCCAGTTGAATTTGCAGCAATGCTGACAGCTAAACTGTCAAAATGATGCAGAAATTGTTCCAAAATGCCATTATAACACTTCAGACCTATCTGCACTACCGTAAATACTTTGTTTGGTTTAGACCCCAGTCACACAGGCTTAGAGACTGGTTGGCGACCTCCTGGCAACCTCCAGGCATTAGGGAAAAATGCATATTCCCCGAATGGTTGGTGAGTGGTGGCTAGAGGTTGCTGGCAGTTGCTAGGTGAAATTAGTTGCAACGAGGTGCACGGTGCTGCACTGAGAAGCTCCTTACAATTGCAAAATGCAAAATGAAAGATACCAACTCTTCTGCAAACACTCGGCAACTACTTCCAGCTAGTTGGGGAGTACTTATTTTCCCCTAGTAATTGGTGGTTGCCGTCATGTCTCTAGGCCTGTGTGAACGGGGTCTAAACCAAACCGAGTATTTACGGTAGTGCAGAAGGACCTGAAGTGTACTATTTCCTGATGTGTGCTACATTTGGGAAAGACAGGAAACTACTTCCACCTGAAGTTCATGTGTAAAAGCAGCTATATTTTAATTCCATGTTAATGTCTTTTTGCTATTCTGTCAGAGCTTTCAAAGTAACACAGTCTCACTGCAAAAAATGCTGATGCTTTGCTAAAATTAATGCAAACCTCTTTTATTTAAGACAAACTGTATTAAAACTAAAACAATGATTGATCAAAGGTAAAAACTAGTCAAATCAGCTCCTCTGTGACATTGGCACAACAGAAACACATAGGTTGCACGGAGGAGCTGTAACCACCATAAGCTGATATTTATGGTCAGGCTGACATGTAGAAACTGCTCAAGGCCAACTCACAAAGGCACACACAGTATCCTTGTGTAAGGCAAAATCTCAGAACCCCTGGGCAGTGGAAAAAGTTGTGAGTCATGTTTCACCCATTTTCCTGTGTCTGGTTAGGTTTACTTCTAGAATAAGCCAAAGGAAAGGTTTTCAGCCCACAGTGTCCACAAGTATTTAATACAGGGGTGGGTCTGCAGCTGGGAGGGCAGCCTTTCTGTGGAAGTCATTAGATGTGGTCTTTGTAGCTCTGCATCTGCACACCTGCTTGAGATTTTTCCCTGTGAAGAATTAAAGCAAATGTGAAATAAATGAGATTATTTAGTCCAAATCATTTAGATATAAACTGATAAAAATAAAACAGAACTTATTTAACCCAGATTTGGGAAATTCTATATTGTACTTGTGGGTTTCCCCCATTCATTGGTCAGATCAAGAGGAAGAGGAAGTACCTTTATACTGGTCAGAAATGCTGGAGAACTTGTGGTGACACTGACCCAGACCACACGCAAACAGAAAAACGCACACACACATGCAGATGCCATGCTCAACAGTCATCCTAATTAGTGTACTCCATCAGCCTAGTAATTATACCCACAACTTCCTTTTATTCTGGGGCACCTGGGGTCTAGAACTGTTGATGGCATTTCCTGTGTTGGTGACATGATAATTACATGAATCAGCAAAAAGAAATTTTAAGTCATCAGATAAGGATGGATGAGTGTACCGCTGCCAGTGCCATGCGGGCATCTAAATAAAGCCCAGTTCCTGCGTGATATTTCACAGTGAGTTTAAACTTCTGTTTACATTCTTCAAGTTGGAAGTACGAAGACACAAGTGTTTTGCTTTCTAGTATCATGTGCGTCCTTGAAGCTTTGCGTGCATATGCCTGAGTGCGTGTGTCTTTTGCTTCTCTATTTGGTCTGGGCAGTCAGTCGGAAAGTGTTAGGCGCTCTCTTGTCTCTACTGAAGCGTGTGTGTTGTCTTAGTGCAAAACACTGGCATGAGACAGAAAGGAAGAGAAAGAAACTGCATGCAAACTCGCATTAACAAACACCATTCTCCTCTTGTCAAACTTAATTACAAGAAATATTTGTATCTTTTAGTCTGACCTCCTTCAGGAAAAGAGGCCACTCGCCTCTAGCTGTGGTTTTCCTGGTACTTCAAAAGCTCAGAAGGCCTCAGTCTTAAACTGTCTCTGTAGTTGTGTCCTACTGCTGTGGAAAGGATGAGATGGCTTCCAGAGGCCAGTAACAAGATCTTTAATGAGTGCATAGTGTGAGTGTATGTACAGTACACTCACACTATGTGCTTACATAATTGTTTGTTAGCATGTGAGCTACCAGACAGTTTTTTTTCTTTTCTTTTCTTTTTTTTTTGTGTTTTGCTTACAGGATTTGGTGAATCCCTTCCTGCCATATTAACTTCAGGGGGGACTTTAATGTCTCCTTGTAAAATGGAAAGTCAGTACCTGTTCACTCATGATTGCAGTAAGTGGGGGAGCTACCATAAATGGTAAATTTCAAGACAGTGAGCTTTTCTTTGTGATCTCCCAGTTTTTTTGCATCACTTGGCCTGACTCATGTTTCTCAGCAGATAAAGTGCGGAAGGAGTGAAATGTGGAAATAATTATGATGATCTTGTATAATTTTTTTATTGAGATCAGTAGGGGTTTAACAGAACTCTAGAAAATGTATAAAATAATGTCTTAGTTATTTAAAAAGCTCTTTTTCAGTGTCTCTGGTTAATCCGTGATGCTGGCCAGTAGATCACAAGCAGCAGCAGAAACAGAAGTTCACTAACTGGACCCTCTTCGATGATTTCTTGCCTCACTCTTCAGACCCCCCAGAGAGAAAAACTAATGCATTTAACAGAGGTGACAGATGACAGGTGTGCAGAGCTACCTGCTGCAGGTAATGGTGGTTCTCTCCAGCTCTTTTTATACAGTTTTAATAAGGGCTGTAGTTTAGCTAGCGGCCATGTGACACACAATTCGACATCTATCGGGGTAGATTGTTTCGAGTGTGTAAAGTTGGAGCTCTTATGGGTTTTCTTTTATTTCCTTTTAACACAGAAGTACTTAATGCTGATGGGACCATATAACAAATGAAATCTGATGGTAGGAAAGGTTAAGGGAGGGGCCTGCAGAGATTATATTTGAATAAGTAAGTTAGCTTGTTTTTCTTGCTGTTTTGGAGAGATTTTATAGATTTAACACTTAATGGGTTAATCAGGAAATAACGAGTATATTCATCCTTATAAAATCATTAGCTGCAGCCTTAACTGGATTTACATTTTGTATACATAAAGGTCCTTTGATGTCTTGTGCACTCATGACTTGCATGTTAAGTACATAGCAGACTGTAATGACTGCAGATTGTATTCCCAAAGGAGACAGTCTGTTATCTGTAAATCAATATAGGCTCAGAGGGTCAGTTGGATTATAGCAAAATCATGTTAAACCATTCACTGAAGCTTTGAAAACTGTGTGCATGCAGCGGCAGGTCAGCATCTCTGTTTTGGGTTTGAGCAGCAAGACCAGCTTAACAGCTTGGTGTGTAAGAAGCTAGCCCTTAGCAGCCCTTCTGTCTCCTGTGTGGGTAAATGAATGTGGCTCTGAGCACTGCAGTGCTGTGCTGTAAGGGAAAATGCTGGAGCCATTACAGAGGAACAGGAGCCTTTATTAGTCTGTCTAGTGTACACCTAGCTTCTATAACAGGCCTCTCCCTGTACAGTCATTTCTGTGTGAGCATTTGCTCGTGGTTCTTGGTGTGTCTTGACTTCTTGCTCCCATGTGTTAGCTTATTATGCCCTTTCAAATGTCAGCTTGTTTTCATTATTTAAATTTCCATTCAAAGCTCCTCATACACAAAATTTTAATTTATGCTTCTCTCTCATTGGCATTTAAAAGTATTCTCAGTTTTCAAATTTGAGTGACTCATCTAAGAAATTGCAGCGAGCTAGTGTGAGGCACTCTGTTCGAGGGTTAGACAGAATGACAGGAGCTGCTTGCCTCGGATGTTTCTTGCTCCAGAGATCCCATTGCTGACGCTGCCTTTCAGGAGCCAAGTGACATTTTGAAAATGATTCTTACGTCAAAGAAGATGTGTCTGGGTTGAATGCGCAGTGACCTTTTTGTCTGTGTGTGTATGTTGGTAAGAGTCCAGTGTGTATCAGCACAGAAGAACAGCACATAGGGAGGAGATAAGCCTTACACCCGGCTCCACACCCTCATCCTTTCTTTTTCATCAACCCAGCCCTTAGACCAACCAGGACTGGACTGGAATGGGCAACACATTGACCTGTACTGGGCAGGGTTGTCCCGCTCTGGGACTCTTCATGTGTCAGCAGCCTTATAGACACTCCTCTCCGCATGCTGACATCTATCCTGCCTGTAACAGATGCAGGGTGGTGTGGTGGGCACCCCTCCATCTCACCCACTAGTGCTGCATCGCTTGGAGAATAGAGACTGGATCAGGGGACACAAAAAAGCAGGAATGTGAAAACGGCACAGTGTGTAAAATGTGAATGCACATGGTGGGAAGATCCGAAAGGAACAGCGATTACATTTTGGCACAATGTGGACACCCAGGTCAAATCAAAAATTTACAAAATGAGTCCTTTTACAAAGAAGCAAGTATATGTTAAAACTCAAGTAATTTCTTGGTCTTTAAAAAAAAAAGAATTCTGCTTTCACTACCAATATTTTTATTTAAAAATGAAAGATATTTGCAGTTACATGTAGGGCAACGATTAATATTAAATCCTCACATGTAAGAGGCTGATATTTGGTGTTTTTTTGTTTTGTTTTTGCTTAAAAAATGGTTCAATGGTTGTTATTTAACTAAACGTTTAACTAAAAGTTGCAAAAAATATTCTGTTGATTGATTAAATACCTTCCGCTAATGTTTGTTTAATTATATAACCTATAAATCATTCTAAAAATCATCTTTGGACTTAAAATATTAGTTCTAACTCTAGACACATTCATGTACACAAAAATGGTGGTCCTCTAGTTTCCTGCTTTTTTTTCCCCTTTTAAACACATGCATAATACAACGCGTGCTGGAAAACCTGGATACAGTAAACCAGCTCTGCATGCGCCACTTCCTTCTGTTGTTTTGTCATGCCTGGCTTTTCCAAAGGTGTAATTCTGTGGGCATGTGAGGTGTGTCTTGGTTGCGTCTGACGTGTGTGCGTGTGCGTGTGTGTGTGTGTGTGTGTGTGTGTGTGTGTGTGTGTGTGTGTGTGTGTGTGTGTGTGTGTGTGTGTTGCATTTTATTTGGGAAGGGGAGTGATTTGCTCGGTTGTGTTTTTTGGTAGCTCCTGAATGTTTTTTCTGTGGCTGCAGTGGAAAGCTTTCTGCAGTAAAACGTTAGCAGATCAGAGTTTAATGGTAAAAGTGTTGACATGAGTTAAGTGTCAGAGTAATTTTGTGGTCAGCACTGCAGATGGGTTTCTATAAAGTTAAGTGACTGGGCTTTGTGATGGAACAGTGTGCATGTTTACTCATGTATGTATGCAGATTTGTTAGTGTGAACGCATGCATGCATGCATGTGGTGGATAGTTTTGTTAGCTCCAAGTGACACTGTGCTCAACATTTATTGACGTGTAATCAGTCATTTAATTGATGATGCTGTCAGCCATTGAGACAGTTTGTGACTGCTCCTGTCCACCACAATGATTGGTTAATCCCACCTATAAATGTCTGGTCAAATAATCAATGATTTCACACTTCAGAGACCTTCAATCAGTACGAAGGGGGAATCGAGCCTTGATCCAGAAGATTAACATGCGTAATACTCGTGACAGTGTGGCCTTGATTGAATAGAGAATGATTGAATTTTGTTTTGAAAATGCTTTCTCAGGCTTTAGTTGCTGATGACTCATGGAGCAGACCTGTGTGTAAAGACCTCCCCATCCCCCATCAGACTAAAAAGAGTTTTTTTTTTCCAGCACTAGCAGCTAGAAATTCCTTCTACTAGGAAAGATGTGTTGAATAAAATATACTCAGAGGAAAAGATCAGCTTTCCTGTGCAACTTTACCCTTATTGTTGTGAAGACAGTCCAGTTGGATTTTTGTTTTTCACAGTGAAAGCCCCCATTGAGAGCAGCTACAGTAGGTTTCAGTGAGGCTCCAGTAGTTTCTGGGACAGTTAGGCAGTCATCTCCACAGGCAGGTTTGTAAACCCCCTTGTTCTCCTGTGTGTGCGTTGCCCTAATTGCCAATCTGTAGCTGTTTTCTCTGCAGCAGTGCTCTGGGCTACAGTAACACACTGCATCCAGTCAAACAGAAGCTTATTTCTTTGCACCGTGCCTCGTTAAAGTCTGGTTATAGTGGTTGTGGTAACGTGGAGAAGCCGTGAAATGGAGAGGCCTGCGCGCAACCGTCCTGTCAAATCACATGTTTGATGAAAATTTTGAACCATCCCTTTGTCACGTCCTCACATCCTTGTGCTACTTACTGTAAAGTCTGAGTGTTCTCCAGTGACTTATCCTGTATCTGTATAGATGACTGCTGATAGAAATGGCCTTGAGTCATGCTGTTCAAAAAAGGTCAGTCAGTGTGTCATAATTCACCCTCAGCATTTCTTCAGAGCGGCCGCCAAGGACACAACAGGAAACAAAGGATGCTGTTTGACTCAGGCGCATGTTTATACATAATAATATAATTACTAGAGTGCTGGCTGGTGTTTCATTTTCTTTCTGCTTGCAACTATAGACAGCAGGATGCCTTCAAATTTAACAAGAAAGTAGCACATTATTAAAACTGTTCATCTACTAAAAGCACAGTAGTTTAGTATGACCAACTTGCTATATTATTAGCCATAGAAAGCCACATTTGGCATAACAATCACCTCCTCTTTTGTTTCTCAGGGCATACGGAAGCTCTTCTTTTTATAGTGAGTTGATTTATTTTAGGACTCTGCATGATGCCACTTTGATATTAACTCTTCAGTCTTTGTTTATGTGTAGCTTTTTCCACTTGGTGACAGTGTATAATTACAGGAACTGGAAACAGATGGGTTCACTTTATGCATGCTGCACAGAACGTATAAAAAAGGCCTTAGGCTTTGTGTTTCAAAAGTGAAGCCAGCGAGGAAGTGTGTTAAACCTGCACTGTTTCTAATGGCCATCAGGGGGCAACTTCTTTGGTGGCAAAAATGAATCAGATAGCAAAGAAGTCCTTACAAAAACAGCTGCATTTCTCACTTGATGCGTTACCTTAGTAAACACTTTACTAATTAGTTTAGGGTCTCATTTGCTAGTTTCAGGTCTTAGTTAAAATCACATCATGTTCATTTTAAAAATTTTGGCTCAATTTAGAGTAAAACAGATGCTAAATCAGAGTATGCTTTGGTTTTACCTGTTATCCTTGGTTTTTCAAATTGTCTCTCAAGGCATCAAACAACTATAACTTTAACATTTTCCAGCCATCTGTTGCCTGCTGAACCTCTTTTTAACCTCTCAGTATCTCCTGGAAAATCACATGTTCCTAATCTGTGGGAGCTGCTGAAATCTTCCCACTTAGAGTTTGAGGCATGTCATTGTGCCCGTTATACCCACTGACCTAATTCAGGTCAGTGGGCAGTTGCCCCCAGTGTTTTCTGCCATACCAGTGAAACTTCTGGTACTGCTAATTCTTAAACAACACAATAAATATTTTCCACAATAGATTCCAAATGGTTGACAAAGAAAATGTGATTGTTGTTATCATAACAGAGCATGATGAGGAGAAGATAAGTATAGATTTTTAATCTGCTGCCAGATGCTGCTGTAAATGATTGGATAGCTGTTGATCCTTCTGTATTTGTGTGTGTATGTGTGTGTTAATAAAGCCCGTGAACAGGGAATTGGGGCCTCGTTACTATGTGATTGTCAGAGACTGAGAATCTGCCCTACTGTAGATCCCAGAGCAGCTGCTGATATACTGACACCAGTATTTTTTCTCTCTGCTTTTTTTTTTTTTTTTCATTTCCTGGTGTGTGCATTTGGGTTTTATCCAGGGGGTGGGGGGGGGGGGGGGGGGGGGACTATTGAGCTGATATCTGAAAAGCAGATCACGGCCAGAACATGCTGTGGCACAGGGATGACAAGGCAGAAGGATAGGAGGACACCTGAAGCTGATGAAAGCCCAGCTGACATCTTTCTCAGTTCCTTTATTTTCTTCATCTTGTAGAAAAACAGCAAGGCATGCCCAGAGCATGCGCGTCTGTCCAAGCCTAGAAGTTAAGTAGCTCTGTGGCTCAGTGTTCATTATAAATCTAAGAGTCATTTAATGAGAGCTTGCTGCTCTTTGACCGAGTCGTTCAGGGTAACACAGTGGAAATAAAACCAGTATAATTCTGAACGAGAGAGAGAGAGAGTAATACAGACAGAAGGAAAGGAAAAGAGCAGATGTAATGAAGGCAGAGAAGCTAAGAATGTGAAGGCGATATAGGAAATAATGAGGTACGCCACCCAAGCTGCATGTCTTGCTACGTCGTGGTGGGAAATCGGGTGGTGGTTGGTTGAAGTTATCAGAGTGGGGCTGTCAGCTCTTCTTTACCAGGGGCTGCTTTGCGGACAGAAGACCTGATTGACTAGCTGTCTGAGTGGGGAGACTGCTGTGAGTGATGTACCTCTGGGATGATGGGTAATAAATGACTCTGTGGGAGTCGCCTCATGGCTGAAGGTGGTGGATAGGGGAGCTACGTTGGTTCATTTTGCTTGTGCGTGTTTGCATGCATTGTGAGCTTGTGTATCTTGGACTGGGAAAATGGAGAGGTGAGAGTAATAGATGTGTTATAATTTGAAAACTCCAGTCTGTATATAAACAATAGCTAAAAATTACAAAAAAAATTAAAGCCGCAAGCGGCGATGAGCGGGCCCTCGCACCCGGCGCGCGTCGACCCCTGGGGCGCTCCAGCCAAGCCGCGCGTCGACCCGTGGCACGCTCCAGCCGAACCGCGCTCGGAGGTTCTCGCAGACGAGAGAGTAGCTGGCTCACCCGGCTGCTGACGGCTCAGCAGGCTAGCCGTACTTCGCGTCGATCGTCTCCCGCTTCCACTAGGTGGCGTCGGTGAGTGCCCACTAATTAATATGTCACAATGCTCTATGTAATGCCTGCAGCCATCAATGAAACTGTAATGACCATAGGATGATGAGTATCAGTGTCCTACTGATTTCCTGTTGCCACTAGGTGGCGTTATGAGTGTGAAACAAAGCTGATAGAGGGGTGTGTCCGGTCTCCCTTACCCTCCCATTAAGCCTGTGAAGTTTGAGGCACATCGGACAATGTATGTCAGAGATGTAACAATTTGGTGCACTGTGGTATATGAGTAAAATCCCACATTTAGAGGGTTGCTACGGCAACACCGTTCAATATTCTACAAAACCATGAATATCTTTTGATGGGCTACTTGTGTAGATGATCTGGAGCCATTTTGGTGTGACTGGATGAAAAGCTGTAGTAGAAGATGATTCAAATAGCAGGCCTGAAAAATGTGAAAAATGCTGCAAAAATGACACCTTAATTAGAACATGTCAGGCTTCCTGTTGGATTTCGGCTATCGGTCCAAGAGACTTTTTTGTACGTCTTAGGATGTTACTTCAGCATGCACGATTTCAGGTACACAGACCAAGCACTGCCCTGGGGCTGATGTTTAGAACCTATCTGGGCCTGAAATGGAAAAAAAGTCCAAATTCAGAGGGTTGCTACGGCAACACCGTTCAATATTCTACAAAACCATGAATATCTTTTGATGGGCTACTTGTGTGGATGATCTGGAGCCATTTTGGTCTCACTGGGTCAAATGCCCTAGGAGGAGTTGAGGCAAAAAGGCCTGAAAAAGGCGAAAAATGCTGCAAAAATGACACTTTAAAGTGAACGTGGCTGACTTCCTGTTGGGTTTCGGCTATCGGTCCAAGAGAGTTTTTTGTAGATGTTAGCATCTTACATCAGCAGGCACATTTTCAGGTACATAGAGAAAGCACAGCCCAGGGGCTGATGTTTAGAATCTCTGTGAATTTGAAATTGAAAAAAGTCCAAATTCAGAGGGTTGCCATGGCAACACCGTTCAATATTCTACAAAACCCTGAATAACTTTTGATGGGCTACTTGTGTAGATGATCTGGAGCCAATTTGGTGTCACTGGGTGAAATGCCCTAGGACAAGTTCGTTCAAATAGCAGGCGTGGAAATCGCAAAAATTGACACCTTCAATTGAAGATGGCCGACTTCCTGTAGGGTTTGGGGTATGGGTCCAAGAGACTTTTTTGTACGTCTTAGTATGTTACATGAGCATGTACATTTTCATACATGTAGATAAAACCTAGCTCCGGGGCTACTCAAAAAACTTGCTATTTTAAGATATTCCGAGCTGCCACTAGGCGGCGCTCTAACGTTTATGGACTTTATGCATATGAGTGTGTTCAGGGCAGCATGCTTATCACACCACTGAAGTTTGAGCCAGATTGGGCAAGTTGGCTTTGAGTTACAGCCATTTTTGTGTTCATGGCGAATCATCGAACTTTGCCGTCCCATAAGGGTCACGCCCTTTTGTCAAAAACTCACAGTTTTGAAAACACAGTAAGTCCAACTTCTTAAGGCTTTCCAGGTGAAATTTGAGATGGTTCTGCTAAACCACCTTGGAGCTGGACCTCCAAGTGTAAAATATGACATTTCCTGTTCCCACTAGGTGGCGCTGCGACTGATATTAAATATTGTCATATGTATGTGTTCAGGGGGGCACCCTCATCCTACTGGAGAAGTTTGATGCACATTGGATCATGTAGGTATGAATGAGAGGCAATCAAAATTTCATGGCGAATGATCAAAGTTCAAAGGGGCATAAGGACCCCTCCCCCTTGGCAAAAACTCACCATTTTCGAGATTTAGATTCCCCTGGGGGTGTAGGTTAGACAAACCAAATATGAAGATGATAACGTCTAAAACCTCTGAGTTATTAGAAAAAGTGTGAGGGCTGCAAATCGCCAAATTTGCATAATTAATTCAAAATGGCGGACTTCCTGTTGGGTTTAGGGCATGGCTCCAAGAGGATTTTTTGTGCGCCTGGACATGATATACATGTGTATGAAGTTTCATTCATGTACGTGAAACACAGCGGTGGGGCTCCAGTTTAGGGGGCGCTAGCGAGCCATTTGGGCGCGCCCTTGCCCGAGCCCATTAAAATACTTAAATTTTCACCAGGTGTGACGCATGTGCAAAGTTTCATGAGTTTTTGAATATGATAAAGCCCCCAAAAAGCCAATTCATTTGCCTGAATAATAATAATAAAAAAAAAAATAATAATAATAAACGAAGCAATTACAATAGGGCCTTCGCACAGTTCGTGCTCGGGCCCTAAAAATTATGGTTAGACTGTAGAAATCAAGAAATGACAAGAAAAATAAAAAATAACAAATAAATAAATTATTGCTTTCTTTTGCCTTCATGCTGGTTTCTAATCTATGGAAGCTTTTCCCCACAACTGAAAAATGCATTTTTTTTTTATATCCATAAGTGAAAATTTTCTCATTTTCTCAGAAGTCTGAATAAGTGCAAATTTTGAGATACCCAACTCAAAATTTTGACATAATAATAATAATCTCACAATCACACATGAAAAATTCTTCTGTTAGCACATTACAACAAAGGTACGAGTCCTAGTAAAAAAAAATTAAAAAACAAAATCTTTATAACACCCCACCCATCCCTGGACAGTTTCTAATCAAAATGTTTATAGGTTTATACTGTTGTGGATAAATCCCAAAACTCCCCTCTACTCTGCTACATCTCAGAGGAAAACACTACTTGTTACTTAAATTACCTGACTTAAGCTTTCATTACTTTTCAAAGTCAGATGTATGAAAAGCTTATAAGCCATGATGTAATACTTTCTTATGGATTGATTTATACATAGAAGCAGAGTTTAGTTTTTAATTTTATTAAAGGTGTATAGTTACTGCTTTTCGTTTCAGTAATGTAGAAAAACTGAGGTTTGGGTCGTTGTTTGAACAATTTAAATATTGAAATGGTGTCACTTTAGACTTTTTGAAAACCCTTACTTTTAGCTCTGGAGGTGCAGACTTTTTTTTTTTTTAACAATTTGTGCTTTCACTTGGAGATTTAAAATAAATCCAGAGGTTTTTGCAACATATTTTAGCTACCTGTCAGCAGTAAAGCAAAGTCTGACCCACTGAGCTGCCACACTACCTTTTCAAATACCCAGAGCATCATCAGTTGTCTATAACAAAACAAACAACAAAAGCAGAATGTAGCATTCCTACCGCTAAATTAATCATCTTTGTTCTACCGTGTCTCGCTTTAAAGATTTTTCCGCTCTACATACCACCTCATTGTATTTTACTGATGTTATCTAGTCTGAACAGACCTGTAATTTTCTTTGAGGAAGAGACACTGAGGAAGTGCAGGTGTGGTCGGCAGCACCCTGGCAACCAATGGTCGCTGGGTAAAAATGTGTATTCTCTATTTGGCGAGTAGTTGCTGAAAGTTGCTTAGGGGTTGCTAGGTGAAAGTGGTCACAAGGGGGGGGGGGTACTGCTGCATCAGAAATCTCCTTGTGATTGCTTTGATCACTAGCATTTTGCCACGGTGGCTGCAGTTTGCATGCAAGATGCCAACTTGTTTGCAGACAACAAAAAGTTTGTGTTGCACTGTGATTAATGCTTTTTGGAGGTGACGGAAATACTGCTGCAGTATTAAAAGCTGATCCTGAAAGCTTGCATTGATTCTTGAGCTTGTGCAATTAACTTCAGTTACCAAATGCACCTTAAGTCTCATAATTTAATTAACTGTCACAGAAAAGAGACCATCTAACTGCACAAAAGGCAAAAACAATCAATCAGACTTGTGCACCTTATTGCGTTGTGCTGACATAAGAGATACATTCCTTAGGTTTTTCTCTCATGAGAGCATCACAAACCCAGCGGTTTATTATGCTCACATGGTTTTCCATGAAAATCAGTGTCTGTATAAATACCTGAAAGTGTCTGAATGTTTCTGTGAGTAAGGTGCACAGCAGCTGTTCATTTTGTGTAGATATGCACACTCTAAAGCAGTATTTCAGGTTACAACTCACAGTCTCGGGCTGAGATTGCTTTGCATTAACAACCATAAACGAACAGATAAGATGTGTAGTGAGTAATTGCTGGCTGAAATTGTTTTTGCTGGGAAATGCTGTCATGTTAACGGACAGCCTTCAGGGTGCCGTGGTAATAAATGTTCTCATATAATTTCTTTCTAATTGTCCTGTTCTTCAGTTACTGTATGGGAGCAAAGGAAATTAATGCGATTATTATTCTCCTTTGTGTTTTCACAAAGCCCTCACAAAATTACAGAGATACATTATTAATATTATCTCTTGAGTCCAAATCAATTAGGTGACTGCCTCAAAAAGACGATTATTACTTTGGTTGTTGTCACTTATGAAAGAGTCTTTTGAGTTCTTTTGCTGTGGGCAAAGTTTGCTGTGTTGTGGGCGAGATGTAAGATTATATGCTGGGATTGCTGGGTTCCAGAGTGACACATAATCACGTCACTTTGGCCCCGGGAGGAGCTGTTTGTATCAGGTTTGTCAAGTAAGCAGACAGGTGCAGGTCCTTGAACACCCCTGGGAAAGGACAGGTGAACATGCGTGTTTGTGCATAATGCAGGATTGGGCTTTTAAAGGACTGGTTAGGGCGTGTATGTCTGTGTTTGGTGGCCACAAAGAGTAGTCTCAGGTGCACAGACACACACAAATACGCACGTGGGCAC
Organism: Archocentrus centrarchus; assembly: GCF_007364275.1. Taxonomy (NCBI): domain Eukaryota; kingdom Metazoa; phylum Chordata; class Actinopteri; order Cichliformes; family Cichlidae; genus Archocentrus; species Archocentrus centrarchus. The sequence goes on from NC_044352.1 coordinate 14,147,554, forward strand.
GCGCATACACACACACACACACACACACACTGGAAAACTGGGAGGGCAGGATTTATTTTGAATTAAACATTGTTGTGTGGAAGATTTCACTTGCTCTTTGGACTTTGGCTATCTGAAACTGAAAGATAGGAGGTAAGGTAATGTTTTTATGGTACTCTTGGTTGTTTGTGTGTTCTTTTATATTGTGCGACTGTTTTATATAATTAGACTGAATTTGCTTACATATTTTACCCGTGTACTGCTCGTGTGTACTGATCTGTGGTTTTATGAGATTTTAATTAAGGAAAAACATGAGTGTCAGCTCCTCTCCCTCTTTGCCGTGTCGTCGAGTTTCTTTTGGTGTTAAGCAGTTTGACACGAGGGCCGGGTTTCGCTCCCAGGTAACCATAGCTACACTGAGTTTCCATAGGTACCAGCCCTTATGCCTCTGTCTTACACTGCAGTTTGTTTTTCCCAGCAAAGACCACAGCCAGTCTTGGGTCAAAATGTTCTTCATCGGGCAGTTATTTGGCTGAAGGACATGCCTGTTCTCTTGATCATAGGTCAAACTTTTCCTCTGACTCATCCCGCACGCCATCTCTGATTTAGAGGTGGCATCAGCAGAAACCACTATTAGAGGCTCGCAGTATTTCTTTAGCTAGGACACAAATGCAAAGATAATCAAAATAAATTTAAAACCTACCTGATGTAGGCACTGATGTGTAATCCTCTGTGTGGAAAGCATGTTTTTCCATCTGTCGTACAAAGCTGAGGGAGCTGTTTGCTTTGTTCCCCCTGCCCTGCTCTTATTCCACTGGTGCAAAGATGGTGAGAACACCTGCAGTGTGCCACATGGGGCAGACAGCGTAACAGGACTCATTACTGACTGAATTTTCTCCTTCCATTGCCTGAAGCACAGCTGAAAAACACCAAATTAGATGTGCCAGGACTCTTGTGGGGGCTCGGTGCAATTTTAGGCTGTAATCCAGGCGAGAAAGAGTCAGTGTGACTTGATCGAATCCATGAGCCTGAAGGAACAGAGCTGTGTGGCTGTAGTTTGTGTAGTTATTATCATAATGTACTGAGGAGCAGCACTTTTTTTCACTGATAACAACAATGCATAAAAGGCTGTTGCGGTATGTTCTTCAAATGAAACCCAGCAGTGTGCCTACAGTACAGATATATGCACACTCTCACAAACAATTGCAGTGCAAACTCTTGGTTTCTTCTCTCTTGACTGGACTTCAGAGAGCTGGCATTCATAGCTAACTATAAGGCCACATACATTGCAATAGTTTGGAGATTCAATTGTGCATGAAATACACAAAAATCTTTGTTGAACTGTAATAGAAATCTACATGTGTGTGTTAACATTAAAACCACATCTTTTAAAGATTTTATGAGATATGTCTGCCAATTTTGAAGTATTTTGAAGTATTAAGGGCAATTTTTGGCTGCACAGTGATCCACTACAGTGAAAATCAGTATAAAGGAAAATTTTGTAAACCGTTGCACAAAATCTGCAGCTGAAGCAGTCCACAGGAACTGCTTGCTTTACCATACTTTGGTCAATGCTAAACACTACAGTGCCCTGTTATTTTAGAAATATTTTTAGCCTTTTTAATTTCAAACTTTGGATGATATCCCTCGATAAGATTTACATCTCACTGAAGGATTTGTTCATATAAACAAAAACTGATAATATCGACGGCCTTATCTTGTAAGGCAGTTAGCTTCTTCAGAAAGTATACAGCCTATTCTCAGTCGGCGTCTACAGAAAATTAGATTTATTCAGTCAGTTACAGGTCTGAGAGTGTGAAGAGAAACCAATTTGCAGCCTCTGCAGCTCTCTGCTGCCTTAGGCCTTGTATTAGGATTGATGCTGCAGAGTTTCTTTTCTCTTCTCCGGCCCCAATGCTATTTGTCCAAGGGCGACACTTTGGAACACACAGAGCTCAAGGTCATTCACCCACAGTACTCACTGCACACCACTGCATTGCTATCGCAGGATTATTCTGTGTGTTCAGATGCACGTTATTATTGTGATCAATACCTAAGATTGTCTTTCTTCTTTTCTTTTATATGCAGACCTCCCTGCTTCCCCTCTGCAGTACCAGTGTGGATCAGTGGACTACCTGTGTTCTCCACGGCTCATCAAGAAAGGTCCGACCCCCAGACCATGTCACGACAAGCCCCCCATCAAACCGCGGCCTCAGCCCCCCACCTCACCCAGATCTCCAACTGCACAGAAACCTCAAGGTAACAATCCTGTGACACCGCACAGCCCCTCGATGGCCAGCTTTGACATTGGTGCTGTCATTGTAAATGAAAGGTGCTGCAAGGTTGGACCCCTGCCATCAAGCTGTGATTTATTCTGCTCTGACAAACACTTTTCTATAACACGGCGTACGTCAGCTGTCTGGCCTCACTCTGCCACTCACAGTGCTCAGTAGGTCACCTCCACAAGAGCTGCTGCTGCTGTAAAGCAGGCCAGTGGCTCCCTAGTGTTTGTTTTTGGGCACGATTTGAAGAATGCTAAATATGAACATATGTTGTATTTAGGGAGTCGCTGGGAAACATACTAGGACATCACACCACAGACTTGTCCCCAATTTTTAAAATGTTCACAACTATTCAAAGTGTTGGCAAGAGAAATTCATGGCTGATCATTTAAAATTGATAATCTGATTAGCATTTTTATCAGAGAACATTTTTGATCAAGAAAATATACAACTTGAGTTTTTTTTTTAAAGGGCCTCAGCCATCCTTCAGAATAGCTTCAATATTTCAACATCCTCCCATTTCTGATGCCTTGATGGTGATGGTAGAGAGTGTGATCTGACATGCTGCCCCAGATTCATTCAACTGGGTGGAGATTATTGGCTGAAAAGGCCCGAACTTGGGCTGCAACTAACAATATTTCAGTACTGAGCTTTCTAAAGTTTACTTTTTCTGGCTTTTTGTTTGTAAAATGTCAAAAACTGTAAAAATAAACAAAGAAAAATTTAATTAACTGTCCAGTCCTGGGCAGCACAGAGGTGCAAGGGTTAGCACCAGCTGTGCCGACCAGTAGGTTCAAATCTATACTGCACCCACATAAAAGTGCTTCAAAGTCTAAGAAGAAAACCAAACAGTAGGTCAAATATAATATAATATAATGCACCTTTTATAAAAATGGGCTGTGAGTAATATTAAAATGGTTTAGTAAAGGAACCACTTGTGCTGTGCTCTGATTGTCTTTCCTCTAGTTTATGAGCTACTTAGGCACAATTATAGTGCTGGTACTGCGTTTTAATGCATACTGTACTTTCCACCCGACAGGATGAACTTCCTCACCGAAATACTTTTATTCAGCTCCGAGCTAATCTAAAGGGAGTGGGAGCACTAAAAGGGAAACAGTAATTCTGTCAGTTTTGAGCGGTGCAGAATCTAAAACTGGGCACAGATTTCTCTCTGGTCTAAAAGCTTTTGTGGTGCAGAACATGCTGAATCACTTAATTATGAATTATATGACAGAAGCCACTAGCACTTGCCCTTCTTTACTTTTGGCTGCATTTCAATGACTTTTTGCAGCTACTATTGATGACACTAATAATAATGGTTTAACATAATGGCTCAGTCAATCTCTTTGAAAATTAATTCATGGACATTAATTAACCATTTAAACTATTCATTCATCCATTTAGACATTGTTTTTGATTGTTGGTGATACAAAATAAATTAGTTTACCAACCAAACAACCAAAAATGTATTTAAATATTGGGCTAAGTTGTATCTTCTTTTTCTTAGCCATTCATAAAATTCTTACCCTCACATGTATTTACCCCTGACTCTAAACATACTGCATATTAGATAATTGAAAAAAAATGTATATAAAACAAATTTGTTGCCTGATGAAAACTTAAACCTAATGAAACTTAAACATCCTTATTTTCATCCTCAAGAAACAGTTGGCCACAAAAATACACACATTATTACTGCATAATGAAAAAGTCTACTCTTGTTTTATCAGACAGTGACACACACACAGAGGGAGGAAGTGTTCAAACTAACAACTGTAACATATCAACACATTTCCTGGTTTCTGACAAAAATGCTTCCTAAAATTAAATATGTAAAAAAAAAAAAATGCAGACATTGTCAGTAAACTTAGCCGGTTATGTGAATCCTGCGTTAACTGTAGCCTACGTTTTTAAGACAGCGCTGTTATTTTTGCATTTGCTTTTTTAGTCGTTTTGCTTTTTTTTTTCTCATCTTTCTTGCGTGGCTCTTTCTTGCGCACATGCTCTCAGCATCCTGTTCTGAAGAAGGAAGTTGCAGATCGCTGACGCTCAGAGTTGATCTTGTTCTGTCCCGCTGCTACATTTTTCTGTCTTGAACTTTTTTGTTTTGCGTTTGTGGTGATTTATCTTGAGTTTTTACAAGGGAACAAGTGGCACAGCTATGGAGGTTTTCTCCCTTGGATTTATTCATGTTACCTGATTGCTTTTGTTCATTTCTGCAGCCTCATGCTTCTCTCTTGCTCTGCTGTTCTTGTTTTGTCTGGACTTGCGCGTCTGTAGTGCCCCCTAAACCTGCGCACCTGCTCGCCCTTGGGCAAGACAAGAAACCTAAGAGAATCCCACCAGCACCCTCCAGGCCTCTGCCAGCACCCCCTCCTCCACCTAAGCCAAAGCCTACGCTAACCCCTTCTGTCCAGGGAGTACTGCCGCAGAGAGAGGCCCAGAAAGTTGGGCTGCTCATTGAGAGGTTTGAAAATTCAAGGTAAGCTGTAAGGAGAAATTTCCCTTGAAGTTTTGTTTGAGTAGTTTGACAGATTTATCATTTACTTTGTAAAGGAAGTTTCATGTTAGCCAGTTTTAAATCTTGTACCAGTTTAAGATGTGGGCTGAGTAATTCTTTTTTTTTTTTCTTTTCACTTTTCACTTTTCACAAGGAAACAAAAAAAAAAAAAAGAGCTCTGCTGAGCAGCCCACAGTATTATCTGTCTAATACATGTCTTCTTTAAAGATGATGTGGTAGTGGGATTTATTTTTTTTTTTGGTTTTTGATTTCTCAGGGTCCCGATCCTTGGGGTGCTCCCACGGTCACAGCTGCACCTGTGTCTGAGAATGGACGCTGCGTCTGACATCACTTCCTCCTGCAGCCAGGACACCACAGCAAAGGTTGCAGCAGACTCCTTCCCTGTGGATAAAACTGCATTTGGCACCTTTGAACGGACTGACGAAGGGTCTGAACTCTCACACCTGGCTTCCATGCGCATCGACGGCACCGATGATGCTGTGGCAGACAGCTGTCCAGATAATGACATCACACAGAGCAATGGCTGCCTCAACGACGTGGGGCGGGGTGAAGGTTCATCCCACAAACTCCTGGACAATCCGGACTCCTCGGAGCAGAACGGGAAGATTCCCAACCGAGACAGTGGCATTGACAGCCCGTCATGTACCGTAGAAGGGGAGGCGTTTCCGAATGAAGATGCCATTGATGAGGAGGATCATTATGACAGCGTCACTGAGACAGAGAGTGTATCCTGCTGCGTTACACTGGACAACAAGCGAGACTCAACGCAGGATGAGGACAGTGACTTGGATGAGGGGAGCAGTGGGGAGATACACTCTCTGACAGACACACAGATTGGGTATCTCACAGATACACACTCAGAGGCGCAAAAAGTGAGTACCTCCCATGCTCAGAATGAGCAAGTCATAACCACACATACCAAAGATCATAATTTCAAGTCTGAATACACACCCCCTCGCTAGATTTGTTTTTCATGTTGTGTGGTAATTTTCAGGGATTTTGATAGCTTGTTTAAACTGAGCACACGTCCTACAAGTTCATCTCAGACTTCACCTCAGACTGTCGTTCACGTAATGGAAAAAGTAGCTTGTGCCTATTATTATCTCAGCCTGGGTGAACACTTTCAAAGAATGCTTCGGTATGAAACGTTAGACACTTTTACAGCCTCAGTTTGGTTGTCACAAGTGGCTGAGCTGTATCTAAAAGGAGCTCTTGTGTTACATGAAAATGATGAATACCTGCTCAAAAGCTGTAACAAAAGCATGCTGTGATTGCTGGGTGCAAGAGTCCACAGACAGACAGTCTCCCCACAGCTGAGCTAAAATTTCAGTTTTCTCCTCTTCTTCACTTGTGTTACAGTACAGTATCGATTGTGAACAACACAGATACCGAGAATAGTTCTCATAGTTCCTTCCATTGGCCTAAGTGGGCTGTCAGTGCTCCCTCCTCTTTCCAGCAGTTTGTGAGATAAAAGTATCCAGATAAAGTCATAAAATATGCTAATATAGAAAATAAAAAGAGATTGTGAAGGTAATGACAGATGAAACTGTCCAATTAGAGGGCCTTTTGTAAGCGATGCTCAGGCTAAAACAGGGACTGTTAGACATCAGAAACCCACGGCAGTGTTTTTGGACAGTAGATTTACATGGCATTGTGCTCGTGGTTGTTAGCAGCAGTTGTCCTTCCTCAGCTGTTTTTAATACTGTAAAACATGAGCAGTCTGTCCACACCCACAGCCTTTTGGGGAAAAGGTATCTATGCTCTTCAGCGCTTCCTGATTCCAGCACTGCTGTGTAGAGGAAGGGTGTGCTAATGTTTGTGTGTGTGAGTGTGGTCGGTAGGCCTTCTGCATCTGTGTGAATATGTCTAACAGCACAGCTGACACGTTGATGGCTCTATAATGACAACCTTTTGACAGAGGATGTGGTTTTTGTCAGTGATGTGAGGTGCAAGAGAGTGACTGAAAACAAGTTCTGCTGACTTTGTGTGCCATCCTCTTTGCAAACAATGAAAACTTTTAAGTTTCACTTTTGTTAGCATAGTAATATTTGACAATGCTAGATTTCCTTACAAAGCATAATCTGTGTGTATGAGCCCCCCCCCCCCCCCCCCCCCCTCAACCATCTGTGCCAGGGCAAGAGTACAGTACAGAGAAGTGACAAAGTAAAGGAAAAACCAACATGAAGCTGCTTAGTGAGATGTCGGGCCATCAGAACAGCTCCAGTGCACACTGGCATTGATTCTGTAGAGGTCAAGGTTTCAGGTTTTTTTGCACAGTAACATTATATAATTCATAACCTGACTTATATAATTTTTTTTGATGAAGACTTGGTTAAAGTCGTGTTTAGGTTTGGGTTAAATGAAGTAATGTAATATTAGTTTTGGAAACAAGGTTGTGTGTGCTTTATTTGGAAGACAGCTGTTGTGAAACCCACACTGTCGCAACAGGCCAAATGTTTTGTGACCTCAATGCGCATCAAGCCTGTGATACAAGGATAAACTACTGCAACATTTCACCTCATCGAGTCAAAGTGAAAGAAAGAAGAACAGCTCTTCAATTTTACCACCGCAGCTATTAACACATCTCATTGGTGTCATCGTTTGCTGCCGCTGAAGCTAAACTGGTGACTGAAATAGCACTTTGTGAATGTCAGTAATGTGAGGGAGATGCCGATGATAGTTACCTCAGCCACAAGCAGAAAGATTTTATGTTTAAGTCCAAGATCCCCTTCAGACACTTGTGTTTTTTCCTACAAGCATTGCTGCTACTTCTCATCAACCCAACCACGAGCGCTACCTGTTTATGCTTTAAGGGTTGTAGGGGTGCCGGATCAGCCCTGGCAGAAACTGGGTGTGAGTTGGGTTACACCCTCACTAATCATCATAGGGCTGACACATAAACGTGGTATTTGAGTTTCCATATCATCTAGTAATATTTTAAATATTGGACCATAATGACTTCCAAAGTAGCAGCGATGTGACAAAATATTCTTGTGTGCATGTCTCGATACTGAAGGTGAGCACAAAGGAAGTTTCTCCCTTTAGCAGATGGATGCGGAAACAGCCTCCTGGTGTCACATTTATATGAATGAGCTTAAACATCAAATGAAGAAGTAAAAAGGACATTTGAATTTTAAGGAACTAAATAAATGGTATCTGTTTGCCATTCTGTTTGGCTTTATAACCTGTGCACATGTTTGGCTGCTAAAAAGAGAGCAGGTTTTTTTTTTTTTTGTCTTTGAACTTTTTGTTATCTCATGTAAATCTATAAATTACAATTGCAGAGTTCTCATGTTTCCAGATGGGGTAACACTGAGGTTGTTCATGCAGCAGTGGTCACTTCAACACTGAACTAAGTTGTTTCTTTTTTTTTTCTTTGAAAAAATTTTTAGTTTCAAAAGATAATTCTCTAAGGGTAGTTGTGCAGTGTAACCTGTGCTGGTTTGCTGTGGTGAATAATGTTGCTTAAAATTATGTGACTGTGGACATGTCAGACTTTTTTTTGTTGTCTAATCGAAGCCATTTTAACCTAAAATATATTTAAAAAGAGATACTGATCTTTTAATATACTCTCTTTTTTCAAATGATTATAACTTTTAAAGTTTAAAGTGCCAGCTTCCTTTCATCTCTGACCACTAAAAACTTTTCAAATAGTGACTAAGTGAAACATTATGTACAAACCTTTGCAGTTATCGTGGATGTTTATCGTTATTGATTCATTGGATGTAATCTTTTGGTGCTTGTCTGTTTCCCTCTCAGTGCTCAGAAGCTCAGAAACTCCTGAATATCGCCAAAGAGCTTCTCCAAACTGAAGAGGCCTACGTAAAAAGACTCAATCTCCTCGATCAGGTAATGCTTTGTTTCCGTGTCTGTCTCTTTATAAAAAGGTTTTGCTTTTATCTGGTTCAGATTTCTATCGCCTAGTAGTGCTAGTGTTGCTATGATTGAGATTACAACTGATCTGTATTAATGCTGGGAGTGAAATCCACTACACACCAACCCTCTGCTGACTGGACTGCTTAGAGCACTGTAAGCACTGTCTTCTATGAACCTCAGTTTGTGTGTATGTAGACTATATTTATACATCTCTACCATAAATACACGTTTGTCATTGCAAACCTGAGTATGCATGCTAATTGTGTGCACGCAGGGTTTTTTTGCGTGATCTGTATTTGTGTCGGATTCTGTGAGCTAAATGCGCACGTCCTGACCATTGGCCGTGTTTCTGACTAGAACACTATTTTGGATACAGCTGTCTCCCTTTTGGTCGTTTACAAAAACATGGTGAATTTTGAGCGTGTGAGCTTCAATAACATGTCTTCTTTCAGAGAAAATGTTCAAAAGATTATTATTTGATTTATGCTAATTAAGCCGTATTTAATTATTTCATACGTTATTTCTATATTCAAACATAAAACTTAAGAAAAACGGAATCATCTTAATGTAAGTAATCAACATGGAATTGCCATGGCGATATTTATTCCATTTCTATCTTCTTAACTTCCCTTTAGCTCCATATTCAGTCACATACTTTGCATTAAGAATAGAACTATTGTAAATGCATAAATGTTGTGCTAAAGATGAATCAAATGTGCCACATTTTTTAAGCTGATCTTACTGAGTCTTGTTATGTATTATGTAATAACCCCACTGTAAAAAAAAGATATGAACTCAGTGAACTTTCTTTCTTACTTAATTACTTAACATTTCCCCAGCTTCTGATTTACAATGTTATTTTCTAGATTAATCTGTTGGATAATATGGTGTGTTAAATATGCCTGTGACAATTTCAAAAAAATAGAAGCTGACAAAGAAGTTACTTGATTGATGTTCAGTATTTTTTTTCTACCAATTAACTAACTGAGTCATAAACCAATCATTTCATTTTATCCTCCACTCAGACCTCATCCTCTTGACTCCTTTGTTAGATCTCATCTCTCATTGGCAATAGGTTGAAATTTGTTTGTTTTCCCCATACCTGGAGCTTTTATTCTACCTGCAGCGTGTTTTATGATGGGAGTTCACTGCCAGTGGTTAAGTTGCCTTCCTCTTTGTATCACAGTGCAGCTATGGTTTACTTGTCACTGAGGGCAGAAAACCTTTATAGTTAACTTCCTGTTTTTGTCTTACAACTTTCACACGAAACTCGTTTCCATGGATACAAGAGTGCGTATCAGTTACTGCGAATGTCAAGGAAGCAAAAGCTGATGGCAGCGATTGGGAGATTTGTGACAGGAGTCGTGACAAATGATGTGTTTGGATAGAAAACTGAATTTAAGCATGAATCTGTTGCTGCTGCTCCCTGCTGAAATCATTGTGTGCTTCATTGGACAGAAACATTTTTTAAACCAACAGTATTGATAGTCCGTTATTGATTCTTCAGTATTGCACTTTCATGAAGTTTAAAAACTCACAAAGGAATAAACACGAGCAGCAGAGGCCCAGATAACCTGGATGTTGCTTGAGTCAAGCTCAGGCCAACACAGTTTGTCTCGAAGCCCTCGTCGGTCACAAGGCAGCCCCGACATGTCTGTATCTATTTGACACTAAATGAGACTGCAGTTTTAAAGAATAATAGTCATTTTGTATTCAGTTAAAACTAGCGACTGATGATAGACTTGTCGGGAAAGTGTTTACTGAAGGTCATAAAATAAGGGAGCTGAAGAGTCTTCTACCCCTTAGACTTTATAAAATTTGTCTTCTTTGTGCAGCCAAAAATTTTTCAAGAGCTGAGCTATTTTTTAACACCCCCCCTTCCTGCTGGTACTCCCACTTTGGCTTCACTTCTCAAACCAAACACTCAGTGGTCAAGCTCCCAGAATCCTACATTCCTTATGCTGCAATGTGTGACATCATTCATTAGACCTCCTTGTTTCTCCTTTAAATTTGTAGTCAAAGCTAACAGTAAAACCCTGATGGCATCATCAGTTTGTTTCCTCAAAGATGCTCCAGAGTGTCAGAAGACATTATTACAGATGTCTCTTTGTGATATGATTTTAAGACCTTTTACACACTAAACATTTAAAAACCCACAAACCCAGTGTGTTAATAGTTGTTTACCTTGGCCTACAAAATCATTTTCAGCACGTTGCTGTACCAGGCATGAGAAATCAGTACAGTTTAGATTCTATACTGTAGCTTATATGGTTTATGTGCACCAGCAGAAATGTTATCTTAGCTTGCTGTCATTCACACTCAAAACTGGAGGTAAACCAATGTTTGCGTATTTTTCTGCCTAGGTTTACATATTTGCTACTTGATCTTGAGCCGAGTTGAGTAGAGTTGATTCTGAGTTTTTATTATATACAAATGTTTCCACTGCAGGTATTTTGCACAAAACTCACAGAGGCTGGAATCCCTCAGGACGTCATTACAGGGATCTTCTCCAACATCTCCTCTATCTACTGCTTTCATGATAAGTTCCTGCTCCCTGAGCTCAAGACACGGATTACAGATGAATGGTGAGGACTAAACACTCGGCATTTCAGTGGCTTTCCTAAAGTATCAGTGTGAAGAGATGAGCCGTTGGGGGGCATTATTGTCAGGTTTTCAGTGGTGTCTGATTTTAGCTTGTGCTTATTTCTGTTTCATACAGACTTACAGGTTGAGGGTAATTTTTTTGCCCTGTTTTTTCCACAGTAAGCAGGAAATTTGCATCCAGTGTGTGATATTGTGCCAACATCAGCCACTCTTGGTAGATAATGACTCCTCTGGAGACCTGTCGCATAATGGCTCCTCTCACATTAACTCAATACAATTTACTAGCTGAAATAAACTTTAAAAAAGAAGGACTTTTACACAGCAGGTCAGAAAAGTGCACCTTAGGATGAAAATTCATAAGGAGGATTCATTTGTGTAATTCCCCAATAACAATCTTGAGATTACTCTCATTAGTTATGAGCCTCTGTTTGTGTCTTCACACTTATGAATGATATAATTGCCCCCAGTATTATCGTATTTATGCTTGTGTAGCCTTTCTTGGTTGTAAAATGGAAATCTGTGAAATTAATCAGCTAAAGAAACCCTTTAATTACACACGCACACACACACACACACGCACACAGAGAAACTTTGTGATCTTTTTCCCAGTAGGCTTCACGAGTTTTCCCTCAAAGCTGCAGCTTGTAGTCTTTACATCTGTAATGCCGTCTATACATTTACATAAACAAGTAGCTGATGTACATGTAATTAGTTAAAATGAATCAGTGCAGCGCTCTTTTGATATAGTAACAAATGCATATAAAGTACTAAGCAAATTGGTATTGCTTTCGCATGGAAATTTGTTTAGGAATCAGCTTGATGGTCTGTTTGTTTGCATGTGTTTGCTGTAGGGAAAACAACCCACGCATTGGAGACATCCTCCAGAAACTGGCTCCATTCATGAAGATGTATGGAGAGTATGTGAAGAACTTTGACAGAGCCATGGACTTGGTCAACACCTGGACGCAGCGATCTTCAGTATTCAAGAGCGTCGTTCAGAATATACAGGTTTCTGTCTGTTTTTGTATCTTTTGTCCTTTAATGCTTGTTGACTACATTCATTTTTTACATTGTTCAACAGCATGCATTGGGAAAAGTCATATGTATTTGTGTTTTCCATAATTTTGTTAGGAATTTTGAGGAGTTTAAAAAAGCGTGCTTTCTGAATTAAACAGTTCAAATCTTCTTCTTTTTTTTGCCACCAATAGAAACAGGACGTGTGTGGGAATCTGACGTTGCAGCACCACATGTTAGAGCCCGTCCAAAGGATTCCCCGCTATGAGTTGTTGCTCAAAGACTACCTGAAGAAGTTGCCTGATGATGCTCTCGACAGAAAAGATGCAGAAAGTGAGACGCTGTTAATACACACTTTTATGATTCACAACTGACAAACTACAGGCTACAGAGAAATCTGCAAGCTCTGCTTTCCTACCGACCTGCTGTGCCTTTGCTTTCACCAGTAATCATTTATCACTAAAGTTTCATATAAATCAGATTGCCAAGATGCACACCCTATGGTTAAAAGAATTATGAAAATAAATAGATGAACATTCAGCTCAGTACAGAGATAATTTAGTTTTCCTCACTGATATTGATTTGGAACAGAAGAATAAATAAATAACAAGAGAAAGCGCTGCCATTCAGCTAAAATCCATGAAATAATTAGCAGTCATCAGGGGAAAAAAACAAAAAGAATGTGAGCAAATCCATATTACCAAAAAAAAAGTGCAGACGAAGCAAAAACATGTCCTGTATAGTTCCTACATTTGGGAGTTATTTGACTCCATAATCGTAGAAGGCCAGGAGGGAAGGATGACAGAAACTGACAAGTATCTTCTGTTCCCCTGACACAAAAAGGGCACAGGCTACAAAACCGCTCGACTGGTCAAAAGGAGCCTATATTCACTTCACCTTGTGTTAAATGTGACAGACTGTTTGAGAGCACTGACACTCTGAAGAAGTCCCTCGGTGCTGTTCTACTTTTCCTCCGCACAGTAAAGACCCATTTATGAAACTGTCAGTGAGCTTTGGTCTGCTTGAAACTATGATTCATGTTTTACCTTTATCTTAATCTTATCACAGTTTTAGATTTATGAAGTGTTGCACTTTATTTCTGTCCTATTGCACATTAATGTTTTTGCATATGAAGGATTAGATTAGATTAGATTAGATTACATGTGCCTGTATCAGTGTAAAGACACCCACACTGAAAGATCAGTTACTTCATTTTTTTTTAGAAGCAAATCTTAAATTTGCTATCATATATCAATGCTGTAAAGGTTTGCATATTTTCAGTTTATACTAGGCTCCTCCCAGCTTGAGATAATGTGTTTATGTGTATGGCAAAAGCTAAAATGAGGAGTGCCTCTAAAAGATAACCAGATCTTATGCTGTGTGGAGACAAGAAGCCTGATTATTGTGATCATTAATAAAATTGTTTAAACTAATTTATTATGAAGATGAATTTAGTACATAAGCCTCTTACGCCTTTGCATGGCAGTTAGTATGATGCCACAATGCTTCACAAAGGTCAGAGTGCACTTTGTGCTGTTTCACCTACAGCCTGGCAGAAGCAGATGACATATATTACATTATCTCATGTCCTCCCACATCCCTGTGTCCATTTACCCAATCCTTAACGTCACCGCACGGTGTTGTTTGGAGTCTGTGGAAAGGATTCTCTCATCCTCTCCAGCTGAACAGCAATTTATCACAGTTGTTTTGGCCTTATTTCCCCCGCCCGTGTGTCTCTTCTGTTTATGTAGGTTATGATTAAGATGGCTGACTCAGGTACTCGCAGGCATCAGTACTAGACTCTTGACGGGCTGGATGCCAGGCTAAAACGCACTGTGTGGTTAATGTTGAGAGTGTGCATCTTGTTAAATTTGTAGTACTGGAATGCCCTTGACAGTTTTTCTGTGAATAACAGATATTTTTACAGGCATGTTCCTGTGTTTGTAAAAGAGATTTCTATCAGTCTGCAGCTTGAGTTTCTGAGAGTTTTATCTTATTAATAACACGACTTTGTTTTTATTAATTCTGGATTTTATGCTCACATGCTTCCACTTGTCATTTGTATATGTGTATTACAGAAGCACTGGAGCTCATTTCTACTGCAGCTAACCACTCCAATGCAGCAATCAGGAAAATGGTAAGGCTTTGCCTCATGCTGTAAGTCATTCTTTAGTTGTTTTTTTTTTTTTTTGCCACCTCTTTTATACATCAACTCTTTCCAGTACTCTAGCACTTGTCTGATTAGGAACTAGATAATGTGTTACCCAATAAGAGAGTGGCTGATGTACAGTCACACAGCAGCATTGCATACAGACAGGAAGCTGCTGTTTCCTGTCTTCTTGTTCACGTCTCGCGGAAGTCTGACAGACTTTCTTTAACACTCGGCCTCCTCATCTTTTCCCTCTGTCTTGTCATGATGCCCCTCACGTCCTTTAAAAAGCTTAAACAAACAAATGTGTCCGCAAATCAATAAAGAAATGTAATATGTGCTTCTACCTTGCAGGAAAACCCAAAAATGAGTAAGAGTCTTAACTGATAACAATATATCTCACACTGAAAGTTTGTGCTATAGCTCCATCTATCATCTCGCTGTAGAGTATCCTCTCAGCTTTTCTGCTTCCTCCTCTTGCTTTATGTTTTTAGGAGAAGATGCACAAACTGTTGGAGGTTTATGAGAGGCTTGGAGGAGAAGAGGACATAGTTAACCCAGCCAATGAGCTCATCAAAGAAGGACATATCAAGAAGATGTCAGCCAAAAATGGAACAGCACAAGACCGATACCTCTACTTGGTGAGAGGCCTGTTAAGTTAGATAAATGTCACATGGGGAAAGACTTTACTCTGTCCTGTTCATCATCTTCATTATTTCTGTCTGTGATCTAGTTCAACAATATGGTGCTATACTGTGTGCCTAAACTCCGACTGATGGGGCAGAAGTTCAGTGTCAGAGAGAGGATTGACATTGCTGGGATGGAGGTATAATCCTGCTTCTCAGCCTGTTCTATAGCTTTTTTTTTCTCTTCTGACCTTTCACTTATTGTCGCAAGTGTAAATGACATTTCCTCTGCTTCTGGGCCTTAGGTGCAGGAGAATGTGAAGCAGAACCTTCCGCACACGTTTGCCATCATCGGTAAAAAACGTTCACTGGAGCTGCAAGCCAGGTAAAGATATATAAATTAACCACAGAGCAAAACACTAGACTCTGAAAGGGAATCTGTTCAATATTAAATAAAAACTAAGACATTATTCTGCAAATAAAGCACCCCATATGGTTTTATAATATCAAATTTGTAATCATTTATACTTCAACCTATTATTGTTATTAAATGTGTTTTACATATGCACATGTATAGCATTATTTCTAAATACTATTGTTTCCACTTGTGATTGCTTTCTGACATTATTCGGTCATGCTTTCACTTCAGCAGAATTACTTAATCCAATCATATCATCCACTTTGTCTGCAGCAGTTCTCTTCCCTCTTGAAAGCGCACTTTAATTGAGGAAAATGGGCTCTGATGTAGGGTTTCTGCTCCTATTTGACTAATAGTCATCCTGATCAATACGGTCATTATGATCCAAAAGGCTGTTTGTTTTAATCCATATGTAGCACACCAACAACAACATGAGCATGTTTCTGTCCCCACAAAGTTTCTCTGTGAAAGCTTTGCAGGAATTTAATTGCAAAAGTTAGGAAAAGCATAACCGCAAACTAGCGTACAGTTAAACTAAACTCTGACTTATCTCTGAGACATATGCATGTTAAATACACATCTTTCTCTTCTGGGATCCTTTGTGTAATCGGAGCCTATCGATGACTTAGGGTTATATACCAGAATTTACCTTTAACACTTTTTTTTTGACTCTGAATAAAAAGACAGACTCGGCTGGTTAGGTGGTGGATAGCATTAGCCAGTTAGCCCCAGTTAATTAAAGTTAGAGTGATGATAAAAATAAGTTATAAACATTTGACTGCTGCTGTGCATGAAGAGACATGGTAACTAAAATCATTTTTATTCAAATTAGCCAGTGAACAAAATTATTTTTGGGCATTTAGCTTGTTATTATTTAATGCCTTGTTTATGTATTTTCTCATTTTTCCACATTTAGGGGCTCATATTGCCCCATTATTTCATTATGATGGTCTGAATGTTTTAATAAGGTAAAATGAGCTCATCTTATTTTTTTACCTTTATAGGACAGCTGAAGAGAAAGAAGACTGGATTCAGGCAAGTTTCACTCATTTTAAGTAGAACACCCACACACATATGAAACAGTCTGCCTATCATGCTCATAGAGCTTTTTTGGGTCTTTGGCTTTGGTCGTTCTGCTTTATTAGAGAATAGAATTAGCAAAGATTTCCGCTACAAACTCATGCAGTGATTGGGAATTATATTCTCTAATAAAGCCCCTCATTATTGCTCATTTAGCCTGTTACAGCAGAGTAAAGCTGATTAATATATTTTGCAGGCTCTAATAGGGGATGGGCAACTAGAGACTCTGTGAAAGGTTTTTTTTTTTTCTGTGTTTTGAGTCAGTATGTAAGGATTAAGGAGGGGCTGAGGTAGCACTTGTTGACAGACTGTGGAAAATAAAGAGAAAAAAAAGGTTTTTGCACACTACTAGCCAGGCTGTTCTCTGGACTGTGACACAGGCCTTGAGGCTGCAGCATTAGGACCATGATGCTTTTTAAGCTGTGATGTCATTGCTGTTGTCATTCGTTTGGAGCGTGGTCAGGGTAGTCAGCATGCCACAGATGCTTTCTTTGTTCTCCGGTCAGACAGTAGAAGGAAAGACGGCTTCTCTTGAGTTCAGAAACAGACTCCGTAGGACCCATAAGACACTTTTTCAACACTCTGTAGAGCGTGCACATGCTGTTTATGCTCATGACAAATGTAAAAAAAAAAAAAAAAAAAAACCTCAAAATCAGTTTTCTCTTTTCTTTCCTCTTTTAACTCACCATCTCGCTTCCTTTTTTTTTTTTTTTTTTGAATCTCTTCTGGTTCTCAGGTGATCCAGGCCACGATTGAAAGACACAAGCAAAACAGCGAAACATTCAATAAAGCCTTCAACAGCTCCTTCTCCCGGGAAGATGACCATGTGCCCGAGTCACCGGTCAGTCTCACTCTCACTTCATCAGGCACATCAGTCAGTTGTCCAGTGATAATGTGCAATGAATCATGCGAGACTAGTGGTACACCAAACAAGCTTGTCATAGCCTGGCCTTTGTCTGCCTGAACAGCTCTCCTTCTATGGATGTGGTAGTATCATACAGACAATATGCTCACTTAAAGAAGCTCGTTATTTCCACGTGCAGAGCCTATGAGTCTCCTCTCCCAGAGCTCTCTCATGACCTAATAGGGAAAGCCCAAGTCAGTGTATACAAAACTATCATAGATCTGCTTTGACCCACTTTGGGCTGCCCTGAGCTGGATCTAAGCCAAGCGTAACTTCACAGAAGCCAGAGGCCCGTATTTGGAAGGTGCAGGCTGACATCTGGTGGTAGAGATAGCTGACTGCAAGCTTCAGCTACTGTTGCTCACTGTGTTTGTCATTCTCCTCCTCTGCAGGGTTTCTGGTCCAACACATCCATGGACTCGGATGGTGAAAGGCTACATGAAAGGGTAAGATACTCTTATAGAGTGCAGCCCTTGTGTGTGCTGCAAAGTTCAATCAAGAAACCAGCCAGAGATAGAAACGTAGTTGCTTGTTATTCAGGAAACATTGTTTTTGCTTGTCTATAATGAATGCAAGAGCAGTGAGACTTATTTTGGTTTGACTGCAAGAAAAGGATAAGTCAAACTAAGTGAAACACCAGTGTAGGTGACCCATGGATTTGTGTATGAGCACTTTTTTTAAAAAAGGTGGTTAGCTGTGTTTGCATTTCAGAGGTTTCTGTTGTTAGGCTGAAGCATACATTACAGTCAGGGTGGGTGATTATGAAGATACTGATAATCTCATTTGCTTTTTGCCATCTTAAAAAGGAAAACAGCATTGCCTCGCTGATCATCCTGCAGCAAACAGAAGTGGAATGGATTTTTTTGTTGTTGTTGTTTTGTTATCTATACAAACATAGGAGATTAATTTTACTTCTTATCCCACATATGTAGTATTTATAACAACAATCTGTGGATATTTTAGTGTGTCTGAGTGGGTGCCTGCCTCTGTCTTTGTTAATAGAAGGGAGAAAAGGGAGACAGAAAGTCAAACAAACATAGGCTGAAGCAAGACAAGCTGTCAGACATTCCTTTTGCTTCACTCGTGCTGAAATTGAACAGGCTGAAGGCCTTTACACACAAATCCCTTTTTTTCCAGAAGAGTTCCAAGAAAAAGGAGAAAGAGAAGCAAACATGTAAAGGCTGCAGTGAGAGTTTCAATTTCACCAAGCGCAAACATCACTGCAAGAGCTGCGGAGCGGTGAGCACAGATGGAACGAGACAAATTTGGGCGTTGTTTGGTGGGATGGAGAGAAAAGTAATGGAACAAGTGGAAATTTCAGACAAATAACTGTTCGCTCTCCGTCCTTCTGCAGGCCATCTGTGCAAAGTGTTCGAAGACCTTAGACAACAAAACGAGCCGAGTGTGCCCCGAATGCTTCAGCACAGAGAGTCCCTGTGCTGGTGAACTGAGGAAAAAAGCTGCACCTGAGGTTAGAACAAAAAATAAATAAGCACACTCACATGCACATAGACTGAATAACATGTGAATAACAGGCTTTTTGCTGCTTTGGCTTATGCCAAGAGGTTATTGTTATTTGTAGGCAACAGCCGCACTGTGCTGATGGCAACAAATAGTAAAAAGCACAGCATTGCTTCTTTAGTCCTGCCTTCTTTAAAGTCACTATGAAATGACTGCACACACATCACTGTACACATTGCACACATACAGTACATGTGCCTGTATCAGTGTAAAGACACCCACACTGAAAGATCAGCTAATCCCTTTTTGATGACTAATATGATAATGAGATCTCAGCTTAAGGCAAATCTGTCGTCTCTGCTGACTCCACAGTCTGGTGGCTTCAGGTGTCTGTATCCCTGTCCCTCTGCCCGTCTGTGGATGGATATACAGTCTGCTGCATTATAACTTAAAGCTGGCAGAACATTAACCCATTATAGCGTGGGTGAAACTATCAAACAAGATTATGATTCAAGTTCATTCCCCCTTGTGTGTCTGTCGAAGAATCCCTGTATGTATCCCGTCTGTAGTGAGATTAGTCGCCACACGAGGGAGCTGTAGGCCATACAAGGGTTAGACAAGGGGCAGCAGAAGCTTTAACACCTATCCATGAACAAATCTCACAGTGTCCTACATTCCTGTTACATAAGGATGAACAGTAGAAGAGCTGCTCTGTCATTGCTCATCAGATTAAATGTTCAAAATATAATACAGACAGGTTGTAATCACATATTTATTCAAACACATTTTAGTTCAATAAGTATTTCAGTAGTGAAATGAGGAAGTCACTGAGCACTGGTCTTGTGTGTGTCTTCAGAGACAGATTTCTTTAACAGCAGACAACTGCATAGTCTGTGGCCACCTCCAAGTGCAGGAGAAAGGGAAGAGCTGGATGAAAATGTGGGTGGCTGTGACCAAGGCTGAGCCACTAGTGCTGTACTTACAAAGCAGTGGACAGGTAAGAGTTAGATACATGTAGATACTCCTTAGAGCGTTGTGATCCTGCTGTGAATCATAAAATATACTTTTTTTAATAACACTTTTACATATTTTATGAACTTTTATAGGCTGCACTTTATTTCACGTTTCTTTTCCCCCCACATTGGAAATAATCTTACACAGACGAGGAGATCACATTTCACTTGTGTAAACAGAGGACAATAAACTACAAAAGTTCATCCACATATCCGCATAACCAGAGTGCGTTAGTCACGCCCTATATATCTGCTAATTCTCCTGCTACACCCGTCTGGCTTTTCTATATATCCTGTCTGCCTCTTCCATTTGAAGCGGGACATCTGTACAGTGTAGCGCCAGGACGTATCACTGACTGTGTGTGAGTCAAATCTGTCCAATCCTGCATGTGCCAGGCTGTCTCTGCACTGTCTGTGCTGCGTAGATTTGGGCCAGGGGATTTGGTTATCCCGAATCTGACCTCAGGTATAACTGCTGTCAGAGGCGCCAGTGCGTTAGTGGGTTTTAGTCGGCGCTGAGCAGATGAAGCAGCTCTTTGAGTTGCTGTAGTTCCTTGAAATCTTGGCTGTGGGTGGAGCAATAAATCTGCTTATAACATCCCAGTGAGATGTGTAAAACAAGTGGTGTACACGATTGCTTTGGAAAAGATTACCCAAGCATTCGATCTCTGTACAGATCATCCATGTACATATATTTATATACTGTTTAATAATAAACGTAGGGAATTCAGGACTAAGGCTAGATAAAAATGGTTTGCATGCTTTTACATATTTTTAAACTTAAAGCATTTGCTGGAGACTGTGATTTTATGTCATTCATAACGAATGGCACAGAAGGAAAGTCAGTCTGTTGAAGCCTTCCGGGGTTTCATTTCCAAGACTAATATCCCAATCCGACTGCAGAAAGCTGCCATTCCAAAGATTAGGATTAATAGGAGTTGGATGAGCATTTCCTGATTATACAGAAAGAAAAAGGGGGAAGGGAGTGATGAGGGCTGGTTTTACTATACATGACTGGTAGAATATATATATTATTCTGCAGCTGAAGAGACAAACTGTCATTTGCATTATTTATAGTATGATTCCCATTCCCTGAAAAGAAGGCTTACTCGAGAGAAACCAACTTTGAATTACAATGTCTTCTGACTGACATATGCTCTCTCTCTCTCTCTCTCTCTCTCTATATATATATATATATATATATATATATATTTTTTTTTTTTTTTTTAATTTATTTATTTATTTATTTTTTGACATTCTTGCAGGACTCAAAGGGGTCGCGAGCAATACCTCTCCCTGGGTTTGAGGTGAGCACGGTACCTTCAACAGCTGCTGAGAAGACAGAGGTCAAACACGTGATCCGACTTAGTCACACTCAGCAAACTTTGCTCTTAAGTGCCCAAGATGCAGAACTTCAGGCCAAGTGGGTGGACTTCCTCTCCAAAGCTGCCCGTGGAGAATCACCCACAGAGGCAACGACGAGCCTGAGTGAACACAGGAAGAGCCAGTAGTGGTCATGTTAGAGCCACCGGACTCCCCGTCCTTCCTTCCTCCCTCTCCTGTGTATAGAGCACACATTACTTGAATTCACTTTACCTTGGCACTTTTTTATTTTGTTTCTTTTTCTTTTCCTTTGAAAAGACCACTGAGTCCTTTGTCACTTCAAACTCATCTTTCTTACCACACAGCTACTTCTTTTTATCCCTCCATCCTTATATATTTCCCAAACACACACACACAAATAAGGACTATGCTACCAACCCACCAATGCCACTGGTTATTATATTTTATTTCTCAGTGTTTTCAATAGCTGGAACAAAGCTTCGAAGAACCTTTATTTGTAATATAGCTGAAAAATTTTCTGTATGATTTCTTTTTTTTTTTTTTTTTTTTTACGATGTAGTTCCTTGTATATTATTCAATGGTGTTGTGAAGCATTAACTCATATATGTCTGTCTTTCCATTTGTGTGGAAGTGTGTGTGTGTGTGTGTGTATGTGTGTGTCTTTGAGTATGAGTCCCCTCTGGTGTTTATTAAGTATTGAATGTTAGTGAAAGGACCCATATCACCTCTCTATTGTGCTGAGCAATGGTGGGTCACTGGGTATTGTACAGTATGTATACTGTGTGGATATACAGTTTACTGCATAGTGTGAATTAAGGAAACAAAGAAAAAAAATAGACATTTTAAATTAAAAGGCACAGAAATGTGTACATTTGTGGCTGGCCACCTGATGCTCCCACTGTCTTACAGACCCTTTCCTCTTCCTCCCTCATACATTGGTAAAATTCCCTTTTTGTCATTATCTTTGGACTCTGTGACCTCTAATCTAAGCCTGAGTGACCACATTTCCACCCTCTTATCTTTGTGACTTGTCCAGATGAAAGAATAGTCACAGGGCTTCAGTTCTGACACTGTGTTGCAGGTTCAGTCTCTCAGTATCTCCACTTGTACACGTACTAAATAAATCCTTTATGTGTAGGTCTCTCTTTCTCAGCATAGCAACCATCTGCCTGCTTCTCTCCTTTTTGGTGATGTGATGGAAACCAAGTACTGTACTGTAAAACTGTTTATTCTGCCTTGTCCCCCATGCCCTGCTCCTATCAGCACCAGCCTTTAAGCAAAAGTAGCAAAAAAAAAATTGTGTCATTGAATCTCTTTGTGCATGTAAACTCACTCATATTTATGTACCTTGCTATGAAATCTTGCCCTTATCCCTCTTTTTAATGCTCCAGAAATTTTCTTGTCGTACTGTAAGTGAGCAGAGTCAGCAGTCAGTGTTTTAAAACATGAATTGTGCACAGTGGAAAAGCATTCGAGCATATCATCAATAAACAGACGTGGTTCGTTCAATACCACACTGTCCAGTAAGATTTATGTCTTGAGTATCTGTGTATAAAAAAAAAAGTTTGTTTTTTTTCCTATGTGAAGAACATACAAGCACACAGACTACAAATGTTACTGATAAAGACAAACAGCACACTAAACACTGCAAGGACAAACACCCACTGGTCATTTTATTAGGTACACCTGTTTAACTGCTCGTTAACAAACATCTGATCAGCTAATTGTGACGATAACCAGCGAGTGTCAGTTCTCTGGACAGAAATGTCTTGTTGATGTCAAAGATCAGAGGAGGATGGCCAGACTGCTTTGAGCTGATAGGAAGGCAACAGTGGCTCAAATAACCACTTGTTACAACTGAGATATGCAGAAGAGCATCTCTGAGTGCACAAAACATCTGACCTTGAAGCAAATGGGCTTCAGCTGCAGAAGACCACACTGAGTGACACTGCTGTCAGATAAGAATGGCAAACTGTGGCTAAAGTTTGCATGGGCTCACCAAAATTGGACAATACAATATTGAAAATGCATTGCCTGGTCTGATGAGTCTTGATTTCTGCTGTGAATGGTAGGGTCAGAATTTAGTGTAAACAACATGAAACCATGGATCCATCCTGCCTTGTATCAGCAGGTCAGGCTGCTGCTGGTGGTGATGTAATGGCATGGGGGATATTTTCTTGGCACACTTTGGGTCCCTTACTACCAACTGAGCATTATTTAAAGTCTAGCCAATTTGTTGCTGACCACATCCATCCCTTTCTGACCGCAGTATACCCATCTTCTGATGGCTGCTTCCAGCAAGATAACACACCATGTCACAAAGCTCAAATCATCTCAGACTTGTTTCTTGAACATGACCATGAGTTCACTGTGCTCGGATGGCCTCCAAAGTCACCAGATGTCAGTCCATTAGCACACCTTTGGGATGTGGCGGAACAGGAGACTCACATCATAGATGTGCAACAACTGTGATGATATCATGGCAGTAAGGACCAAAACCTCAGAGGAATGTTACCAGCACCCTGTTCATCAGGATACTGACATTTTAACTAGGATTAAACACAAAGCAAACCAGTACTATGCTTCTTTACAACTTAAAGTTCACAGCGTTGCTATATTTAACCCAATCCTACAAGTGAGACGTTCACAAATGATATGGGATTTATCTGGAACACAGATTAAATATACAGATTGAAATTTTCAGTAATCCAGGATTGTTTGATTGTTTTTCTAGTTTAGAAGCAAAGGGCAGATTAGTTTTTTTGTGTGTGAATGCAGTTTTATTTTTGAAATTACAAATAAATTGCAGATCATCCCATGATTACCAAAGTGTTTTCCTTTGCTAATGAAACATTTGAAGTTAATATTTCAGGCTTTTCCACCTCCCTCTTTACGTTTTTCTTGCTTTTTTTCTTGATTGCTTGAATTCAGTGCATTTCCTTGTTGGCACAGAGTTATTGTGAGTATTCTCATTTGGATTCAGACTATTGAACAAGATACAGTATCTTTGTCAGTTGCTGGAACAAAAGCCTCCATCCACATGAAGTCAAGTAGTCTACATAAAAAAAAAAAAACAGTTTTCCTGCTGTGTGCAGCAATATAGTCATGTGTCAGCATGATAACAGCACGGAAACTCTGTACTCTAGTAAATATTCTCACTTTGGAAAGCAATACAAGCACTTTATAGTCACCTCATTACTTTTGTTTCATTTGTTATAGAAAAAAAAAATACAGATCCTAGAGAGCCACAAGTGCTTGCTTGTATCAGTGGGCAGTTTAGAAGCCCAAGAAATGTAGGCAATACAATATACACTCACCAGCCACTATATTAGGTACACCTTACTACATGATCAGCAACAATACTCCGGTAGCCTGTGGTGTTTAAATGGTGCTCAGTTGGTAGCAAGGGGCCCAAAGTGTGCCAAGAAAATATCACACACCACCACCAGCCTGAATTGCTGATACAAAGCAGGATGGCTCCATACTTTCATGTTGCTTATACCAAATTCTGACCCTTCCATTCACAGCAGAACTCAAGGCTCATCGGACTAGGCAATATTTTTCCAACCTACTATTCTCCAATATTGGTGAGCCTATTGCGAACTATAGCCTCAGTTTGCAATTCTTATCTGCCAGAAGTGGCAGATAAGCTGCCCATCTGCTTCATGGTTCCATGTACTGTGCATTCAGACATGCTCTTCTGCATACCTACCTGTTGCCTTCCTATCAGCACAAAGCAGTCTGACCATTCTCCTCTGACCTCTGGCATCAATGAGACATTTTACCCAGAGAACTGATGCTCACTGGATATTTTCTCTTTTTTGGGCCAGTCTCTGTAAACCCTAGAGACGGTTGTGTGGCAAAATCCAAATGGATCAGCACTTTCTGAAATACTCAGACCAGCCTGTCTGGCAGAAACAACCACATTCAAAGGCACATAAATCACCTTTCTTCCCCATTCTGATCAGAGGTGGCAAAAGTACTAACATTCTGTACTTAAGTAGAAGTACATGTACTTGTGTTAAAAAATACTTTGGTAAAAGTCGAAGTACTGGTTCAACTTCTTTACTTAAGTAAAAGTAAAAAAGTACAGGCTCTGAAATTTACTCAAAGTAAGAAAGTAAAAGTAGCTCTTTGGAGGACGTTTCTACCTGCTATTTTTGTGTAAAGCTAACTGAACCTTATTATATATTATTGTAATAATATAAAATAATACATGAGAACACAAACGTTATTCCAATCTAAATTTTAATTCTAATGAATGTACTCAGCTTGAATCACAAACTGTGAAAGTGAATTTAAACACAGCTCTGTTCTCGGTGTCCTCCATAGTAGAGAGGGACTGTGCCTCCACCTAAACACCAACATGAGGATACTCAGGGGTTACAGTGGGATTCAGAAGCTGGAGGAACCCTAAGATCAGCTGTAGTGGTTCTGCATGGGGAGAAGAATCACAACTTTCTATTGTGAGCTGCAGTAAATGATGTTGGTGTGCAGGCTGTGATCAGCTGACCTGCTGCTGCTGCTCTGAGGTTTACTGCTCTGTGTGGATGAACTGAACTCACAAAGATGTAACCCAGTATTTCACAGCTATCTGAGCTGATCTCCATCCCCTACACTGACAGCATACAGGCTGTAGAAATGTTGGATTCAGTGAATGAATCTCAGCATCAGCAGCTTTGATTCAAACTCATCTCTGCTGCACTGATGTAACCTGTAACTCTGACCATCAACACAAAGTGCACCAACACAGAGCTTTACTGTAAATACAGTACAACAAGATAACCTGTTTATTACGTACTAAACTGCAGTATTTTCATCCAATCTTTGAATAACACAAAGTCAGCATACTTCAGTTTATTTTCCAGTCCTTACCTTTAATTCTAGCCTCTCTTTTTCCTCTCCTGTCCTCTTTCTCCATCTCTGAGTGAACTTCTCTCTCTTTGCTCTCCCTGAAATGCAGCAGCTCTTCTTTTAGCTAGCAGACACACTGTGTGACAAACTGCACACACTTTGTGTGTTTGCTGATATTTGTTGAGCATTTAAAAACGTTGCATTTACCTGCCACACGTTACTCCCTTCATGCTCGCTCCTCTTCAGTAGCGCTAGCTAAGCTGTTTATGTCCTGCGAGCATAACTTACTGATTCGGTCCGGCCCGCTGTGACCCCTGATTATAGCGCTATAAATGAGACATTAATTACATGGGTTTGTGTATTTAATCCCTTTGTACCCGATAAGCCCCGGTGATGGAGGATACGCCAGTACGATTGTCTCCTATATGTTAATATAGGAGACCGTATGTCCGTTTAGGCTCAGATCGCTTGATGACTGACGGCGCACTGACCGGAAACGCAAATTTCTCCCTGACGTGTTAAAAAGTAACGAGTCTGTTTTGAAAATGTAAGAAGTAGAAAGTACCGATACTTGTGTAAAAATGTAGGGAGTAAAAGTAAAAAGTACTCAGAAAAATAAATACTCAAGTAAAGTACAGATACCTAAAAAATCTACTTAAGTACAGTAACGAAGTATTTGTACTTCGTTACTTCCCACCTCTGATTCTGATGCTCAGTTTGCAATTCAGCAGGTCATCTAAATGCACTGAGTTGAGCTGCCATGTGAATGGCTGGTTAGATATTTGCACTAACAAGCAGTTGAACAGGTGTGCCTAATGAAGTGATCGGTGAGTGTAACTGAACTTATGTGTGATTTCATAACGTGGTTGCCAACTGACAGCTGCATTCAGGTTTAAGTCTGGCTGCCCATTTAAGAGCAGAAGCATCAACATGAGTGACCTTCAAGCGAGATAAGCTGCACGCACTGATACGTGTGGCACAAATTATCCCTGACGTGGAGAAAGGAATTTCAATTAATACTGTGTGCTTTTCCTTACTTCAGGCAGGTGAGCTGTCACAGGCAAAGTTAGAGTTTACAAGCTCCAGTCATTCCTTTGATTTTTCATTCTTCCCCAACTCCACCACAGCTGTTGCCATTTTTCTTTTTACTGTTCACAAAATCTGATCCATTTACCACTGTCAAAAGATCATTTGATGTCATGTCTAAGTTTTAATAGCAGGTTTTGTTTTTTGTTTTTTTTTTTTGCATTTCATAGTGTCATAATAGGCCATTTTTGCAGCTGTTACATTATTGTGTGCGGTTATGCTCCTGTAATTTGCATAATCATTATAGTAATTACCAAAATGTAACCTAGAAGCAATGAAAAAACAATTTATCATCCTGTAAGTTGTTGTAGATCAGTTACACATGGACAGAGTGAGCATCGTTTCATTATTAGCATGCAGACAGCAGATTTGGTGCGATTCTTGTCATCTATCTTGTTTAATGGGTGAATTTACTCTTAATAAGAATTGCGCAGGGAGGTAGAATTTTTCAACTTCTACAAGTTATAGTTGTATGTCTGCCTCTAAAGCGCAAAGAGGAGAACAAAATCAAAGGGATATGGGAAACTCTAGCTTTCCGAAAGGGCAGGGTGCTTCAAGTACATCTGATTTCAACTCTCAGATATGTGTGTGTGTGTGTGTATATAAAAGAAGGCGTGGAATGAGCATAGAAAAGCTGTTGCAGCTGCCTTTGGTGCATTTTTCTACATCTTGATTTAATTCAGTTTTAAACCCCCCCCACCCCCCCCCACCCCTTTTTTTTTCTTAATCTCTATTTTGAAGCCACCACTCAACTTTACACAGTTCTTGTGGCCATAAACTTACTGATGTGCACATTCACAAAAAAAAAATGTGAGCGGACAGGCATTGATATGAGGGTATGAACCATAACTTCTTTATTTAGCAAGTCAACGCTAGGTGTCAAAATGATTAATTGGAAGGCTGGCTTCTCTGTAGAGCTGGGAGCTGTGCTGCAAAGATAGAGAGCAAACTGCTGACTGCTCCTTCTGTCATAGTTTTACATGCTGTACATCTAGAACAGACCAGAGCAGGGTGGGTACTGTGTGTACTGCAGGACGGAGACCATGCTGAGATAAGCTCTCATCATCCCTCCAGAGTCCTCTCTCCCTCGCGCCGTGTTGTTTTTCTTTCCAAATAAACTTTTTTTTGTTTTTTCTTTGAAAATATATTTCAGCTGCTCTTTTCTCAGCTATAGAAAATGAGGTTTTGGCTGACAGAAACCTAAGTTTAAGTCAATTTTACTTCTTCCTAGTTGTTTGTGGATGACCAAACACCCTCAACTGACAATTGACTTTTTTTTTTCTCTTTTTCTTCCTGTCACATCTTTATCTGTGTTGACCAGAAACAGCTGACTGTACCAAGGTTGTGGAACTTTAACATGTTGAATTGACCTCTAACAGAAGCCCCAAGGCTTCTCTTAATGGCTCTATTCATCAAGGCACAGACCTCTTTGAATGAACACAAAAGACAAGGTTGGTTGATCGGTGCCATTGTTGCCACCAGAAGTGTAAAATGGAAATGTAATCGGTGAGAGCAAAGAGAGTCTGAACGTTTCAAAGAGAGATATTTTTTCAAGGTTTCAGGTTCTGACCACAGATTTGTGGGGCTTGTTCCTCTTCCACAGCAGCTGAAAAGAATGAATTTAATGGGAAATCTGTTATACGCCACTGGAGCGTAAGCCTCTTACCAGCTGTTTGTGTGAGTGTGCATGAGCATGTGTGTATACATGCATCTGTGTGGCCCAGAAACATTTGCATTTAGCCCTATCAAACCTCTGAATGCACATTCTTTCTGACCTAGCTATTTGGGGAAAGAACAAATTGCCACCTGCCTTTCACATAGAAATGCTCAAATTTCAAATTCATCTTCACTTCTCTGTTCTTTTTTCCTTCCTCTCCTCTTTTTTTAGTAACACTGGGAGCATCTTTGAATGTTGTTGATCAGCACGTGTTAACAGTTTGGTTAACACGTATTATTTCTCAAACTTTAATTTAGTTTGTTTTATTTTGCATATGCAACCTGTGTGAAGGGGAGATGAGAATATGTGTCATATTGGAAACCTCCTTGTTTAAAAGCGGTGAATTTGTTAGCAAACTTCTTTAAAATTAGAGTATAAATGTATAAACTATGTAGTAACAGTATCATTCATTTGTAGTCCTGTCTGCGTCCACCTGATGACTGTTAGTCCAATACTCACTCTCTTCTCAGTTTGTGGTTTAGTTGCTAAATGCTGCATTATGCTCACCATCCATTTTATAACTGTGTCTGTCTGCCATCTGAGCTTGAAGTGTAAAGTGGGTTTTCAGGGCTTTTAAGTTGAAGGATTTGCCTGCTGCAGGCAAAACTAACAGTGAGCTGTGAGAGTGAATAAAAAATTGTGGAGTTGCTGACAGGGAATCTCAATAATTCAATTCAATTCAATTCAATTTTATTTTTATAGCACCAAATCATAACAAACAGTCCCCTCAAGGCACCTTATGTTATAAGGTTAAAACCATACAATAATTACAGAGAAAACCCAACAATCTAAATGACACCCTATGAGCAAGCACTTGGCAACAGTGAGAAGGAAAAACTCCCTTTTAACAAGAAGAAACCTCCGGCAGAAGGGAGGGGCAGTCATCTGTTGTGACCGGTTGGGGCTGAGGAGAGAGACTGTGGAAGAGAGCCAGAGATTAATAATAAATAATGATTGAATGAGGTGAATGAAGAAGAAATACCCAGTGAATCATAGGAAGCCCCCAGCAGCCTAGGCTGATTGCAGCATAACTAAAGGAATGGTCAGGGTCACCTGATCCATCCCTACCTATAAGCTTGATCAAAAAGGTAAATTTTAAGTTTAATCTTAAAAATAGAGAGGGTGTCTTTCTCCCGAATCCAAAGTGGAGGCTGGTTCCACAGAAGAGGGGCCTGAAAGCTGAAGGTTCTGCCTCCCATTCTACTCTTAAGTATCCTAGGAACCACAAGTAAGCCAGCAGTCTGAAAGGGAAGTGCTCTACTGGGGCGATACAGTACCAGGAGGTCTTTAAGATAATATGGGGCCTGATTATTCAAAGAATGTATGTAAGAAGAAGGATTTTGAATTAAATTAACAGGGAGCCAATGAAGAGAAGCCAATATGGGAGAAATCTGCTCTCTCTTTCTAGTCCCTGTCAGTACTCTAGCTGCAGCATTTTGGATCAGCTGAAGGCTTTTCAGGGAGCTTTTAGGACAGCCTGATAATAATGAATTACAATAGTCCACCCTAGAAGTAATAAATGCATGAATTAGCTTTTCAGCATCATGCTGAGACAGGATGTTTCTAATTTTAGAAATATTATCCTACATATTTGTTTAATATGTGTATTGAAGGACATATCAAAAATGACTTCAAGACTTACTGGAGGCCAAGGTAATACCATCCAGGGTAAGTATCTGGTTGGACACTGCATTATTACTACTAGGATTTGTATGGAACTTTAGTTTCATCCAAATTTAGAAGCAGGAAATTAGAGGTCATCCAGGCCTTTATGTCTTTAAGACATTCCTGCAGTTTAACTAATTGATGTGTGTCATCTGGGTATCATCTACATAACAATGAAAATGTATGCAATGCTTTCTAATAATACTACCTAAGGTAAGCATGTACGGTGTAAATAGAATTGGTCCTAGCACAGAACCCTGTGGAATTCCATAATTAACCTTACGGTGTGAAAAAGACCCCTCATTTACATGAACAAATTGGAGTCTATTAGATAGATATGATTCAAACCACTGCAGCGAAGTACCTTTAATACCTATGGCATGCTCTAATCTCTGAAATAAAATACTATGGTCAACAGCATTGAACGAGTGCATTGAGATCTAGCAGGACAAGCACAGAGAGAAGTCCACTGTCAGAGGCCATAAAAAGATCATTATTAATTCTGTTTAACAATAATAACTTAGATTTATATAATGCCTTTCAAGAAACCCATGTCCACTGTACAAAGAGTGTAAATAAACAAAATTAAATAAACAAAAAACAAACCAAAAAATTAAATAAATAAATGAATAAAGTAGGGATTAAAGGCCTTTTTGAACATGTGAGTTTTCAAAAGTTTCTTAAAAGAGTCCAGTGACAGGATGTTGCAAAGCTCAGAAGGGAGAAAGTTCCAGAAGGTGATGGCTGCTACACTGAAGGCTCTGTCCCCAAAGGTATGGAGGTTGGTGCGAGGGACAGATAGCAGACCTATTGCTGAGGACCGAAGTGTCCGAGACTATTTGTATGGGTGAAGGAGGCTGGACAAATGCTGAGGGGCCAGGGCACTGAGGGATTTATAAGTCAGAAGAAGGATCTTGTAGGTAATGGGTGACTTTACCTGGAGCCACTTTTGATTAATAAGTGTGGGGGTGATATGTTTCCAGAGCTTGGTGTGTGTTAAAACCCTGGAAGCTGAGTTCTGGCCATACTGGAGCCTGTCTGGGGCTTTGCTGGAGATCCTGAACAAGATCCCATTGCAGTAGTCCAGCTGGGTGGTAACAAAGGCATGGGCATGGAAAAGGGTTTCTGCTACAGAGTCAGTGAGTAAAGGCCGAAGTCTAGAGCTGTTCATTTGGTAGAAAAGGCTGCTTTGGTGACTGATTTGATATGTGTCTGGAATGAAAGTGCTGAGCCTAGGATGACACCCAGGTTGTGAACTTCTGGTGATGGTGAGAGGGAGGAACCATCTATGTCAAAGAGTACATCTCCAAACTTATGGAATAGGGCTTTGGGGCCACAACCTGTTTTATTACTGATTAAATGACATCCATGTTTTGATTTCATGCAAACAGTTGATAAGTGATTGTGGGGGCTTGTGGAGGCAGAGCCTTCAGCTTTTAGATTGTGGGGGAGCTCTGACTCTTTGTCTGCCTGGCTACAGTGCTGAAAAGACACCTGGGGTTGTTCTTATTTTCTTCAATCATTGATGAATAATAAGATGCCTAGCATTAGCAACGTGTTGCTGCAACACTTATAGGTTCTGACCGTTGTCACGTCGTCAAAACATTAATCAGTGTATCCAATGACTGATTCAGTATATTCCTCCAGGTCAAGTCCTCTGTCATTTGTGGCCGCCCCATTGAAGATGCCCCACTGTGTTGTCTCAAAACAGTCCTGCAGTGTGGGAATAGCATCCTGTGACCAGACTCTGACTTTTCTAATGGCAGGTCTGTTTTTTCATCCTTGGTCTGTACATGGGTGTGAGCAGGACTGCTAGATGGTCAGAACTGCCAACAAGAGAGGAGGGTGGTGGCTTTGCACAAGTCTCTAATATTTGGGTACAACAGGTCTAATATGTTGCTCCCCCTTGTTGCAAAGTCCACATGTTGATAGAATTTTGGTAGGACAGATTTGAGACTTACCTGATTAGATTCCCCTGCTGCTATGAAGAAGGTGTCTGGGTGAGCTGTCTGCTGCATGCTAATGTTGTTACAGTTGTTGCACAGCTCCTCCATAGCCACCTTTGCACTAGCCCTTGGCGGTACACACAATGCCATGATGAACCACTGTAAACTCTTGTGGCAGGTAGAAGGGACGAAATAGTGCAGGAGGGACAGGAGAAGAAGCTGTGTTGTTAGTGACTTAGCAGGGAGCTAAACTAATAGCTAAACTATTAGCTACACTAAGCTATCAAATCCCTAAAAACACGTGAATATGATTTATAAGTGATTCAGCAGAGAGTGTGCTTTGGATAAAGAACGTGAGTATTACACTATGAAATAAGTTGTTATCTAGATTAATCCATAAAAAAAAAAAAACATTTAAAAAACTGCATAAAAAAACCATAGTTAACCATGGTGGATTTTCGTAAGGGAAAATAAGCTACACAAAAACACCACAGTGCTCTGTAACAGGAACAGGAAGCGAGCCAACACTTGGCTCTCACTGCAGTATCATATGCAGCATCACCCAAACCTGCCAAGCCAGCTACAATTTCAGATGGAGATGTTCAGTAGGTTTAAAATGGCAAGCAACCCCTTCTACTCTACATGAACAAATTGTTTTTACATTGTAATTTGATTTATTATTTTTGTAAAGATAGTAATTGTAGCCATTTTAAACTTTCAATTTATGATAGATGATGCATATCTTTCTGTACTGCTGTATCTGAGCAGTGTTGCCAGATCTCGCGATAGAAACAAGCAACCAGCTCTATGAAAACAAGCCCAAAATAAGCCCAGCTGGCTATTTTTAAAACTGAGGCTGCTTTTAAACAGTATAGCTCATTTCTTTGTTTTTTATCATTGTGTTTTGGAGCAGTGAAACCCATGTTTCTTAGCCTCATAGAAGAGAAGGGTGCACAGTTTTCAAGGTTTACTGTGTTCATGCCTGCAGATCTCACCTATTCATGGACTTATAGAGTTCTATTACAGCCTTTTATTTTCTATCAATCACAAACAAAAAAAAGTATTTGTGTGTCGAAGGGGGGCGACAGGAGGAGGGGAGGTGAAGGAGCACAGGGGTGCCTAATCAGCTCTGTGCCTCTGTTACTGATCATATCATATGCACAGCTGTTAAATACAGCTGTGCATATGATATGCACAGCTGTTAAATACAGAAAATGCCGATTAGATAAATAATTTTGCCGCATATAACCCCCTCTTGTGAGGCATCCCTATGCACTGCATATAGCCTACACCCACTTTTTGCGCCATTGTCTCCCATCCGAGCTCAGATCCATTCTTTAAGTGCGCTCTCTTCATCCCACTCTTTATTATATTTTTTCTATATTTTCCCCACTTACTGGAGCACATTCTTATCCTTCCTCCTCACTCTGGGCTGTTATGAGTGTTTGTTTGGTTGTGCGCCCGGTCAACACGGGCGGGAACGATAAACAGGAAACGGGGGCTTGGAAGGGACAAACTACCTACCACTCGTCTTTTGCTTTACTATGGGGCGCCGAAAGATAATCGAGTTTCACTCGACAAGGCAAGCCCAAATAAGCATCTTGACGTTCAAAAACAAGCCCAAAAAACCGCAACCCGCGACTCACCAGATTTGCAAGCGACTTTAGAAAAAAGCAAACCCAAAGTCGCTTATAATAAGCGGACTTGGCAACACTGTATCTGAGTTTGGCATGCCAAATCAGCCAGTGTACAGTAGTAACATCTTTTGATTTCATGTATATGTAGGCACTACTGTTGCTGTCACGCTCAGATCAAACTTTACAGTAATATAGAAAAAAGAGCAAATTTTCCCTCTGTCTTTCATTTCTGTTTTCCACTTGGACAATTCAGTATTTGATTTTTTTGTTTTGTTGTTTTGCAACATGCTGCCTTCTATCATCCTTCTGTAACTGCAATACCGCCCACATTCAAATGCAAATGGTGAAACTTTTTTTGCATTGTGAAGTGAAGGAAGTAGACAGCTCTCAGTTCCTGTAAAGGAAGTGGTTACAACTGTTTCATGAAACCTTTAGTACTCTTGTGCCTTACTCTGGTTCCGTTGCTTGTGTCTGAGTTTTGGTCTGAAAAGTGTGTTTGAGTTCATTTGATGCATGCTGGACATTTTTTTTTAACAACCAGCCGGGAAAATACTTTTCTGAAAGTTTGATGCAGTTAAAATAGAATCTCATAACCATTACTCTTGATCTGAGCACATCACACCCAGGCATCCCCTTTGAAATAAAAATCCTAGTGTCATGGAGAAATGCCCTGCATTTAATCAAAGAATCTGAAACTCCACGATAAGAACTGAAGAGACTGTTGATAGTAAGAGTAAGAACACCTTTTGTTTTAAATTCACAGCCTGAGTGGAGGTGGGGGAAAAGGAATCTATTCAGATTTAAAGGCGTTAAAGGGTTAGTCATCCTATCCATATACTTTAATTAGAAACCATTAGCTTTATTTGATAGGATCTATTCAAGTGAATAACCAGAATGGCCTCAGAGTGACTGTTTGAGCTATATAGTTCCATTAACTAAGGCACCATCACTTATAATACCATGCAAAAGTCTTGAGCCAACCCTCATGTCTTTATTCTCTGGAGCTTGAAAAGGCGACTGGACTTCTTTTTGTTTCTTGAAGACGTTTCACCTCTCATCCGAAAGGCTTCTTCAGTTCTTGACCAAATGGTGGAGAGACCCAGGTATTTAAACCCCTGTGGGCATAGTCCCTTGTAGGTGGTTATGACCCTCTATTGCTCATGTGTGTAAAAAAACATGTGCCATGTGTTTTGCTTCCAAGGAGCCAGACTTTCCTGTATTTTTTTTTTTAAAGTGGTCTTGAACAATTGTTCTCCGAGCTTTCTGGAGGGCTTTTCAAAGTTCCAGTCCAATCCTTATATCCAACCAGGGGCGGAGCTTCTGGGGGGGCTGGGAGGGCGGCACGCCCCCGGCCCGGGGTTAGAGTGGGCCCGGCTGGGAGAGAGGAGAGGAGAATAAGATTTCAGGTAGCCAGGCCTCTGTCACGTCCGAGGGGAGGTGGAGAAGGCGGGCCCTTTCTTGATTGTATTGCAATATGCATGGCTCAATGTGCACAGTATACAACCCACAATACATCACCTATCATTCATTTTTTACATGGAGGTTTTAAAGGTTGCCACAGTCAGGACTGAGTCATGGTTGCTCAAAACTTTACAAGACCGACTGACTTTAGTGATGTAGTAGGTGTAAAATATTGAATAAGATGTTGTACTGCATGACTGGCTTTATTTTCGCTCTTACATTTAACTTTATGACACACAAATTCTCAAGTGGATCACCAATATTTTCTCCAAGTGTATTGTGGGTAAAACTCATCACCAACTGTCCACCAACGTCATCATCAGTCACTTGGCAACAGATTGTAAACTAGGCCGCTTCACACCGGATGCGTTGCGTAAAAATGAAATGAAATTCCAAATCTTTCAGATGCAAACTTGTCGTGTAACCTATATACACACCGGACGCGTTGCGTTTTTGTGAATAAATCGCTCTCATAAAACGCACTGTGAAAGAAAGGAAGTCGACATCAAACGATGATGTAATGAGGTTGCGATGTTTCTAAACAAGAGAAGGAAGAAACAGAGATTCTGGGTTCATCCAACTCATAAGAAAGCGGCAGCAGGGAGAGTTTCATGGTTTGATCCAGTTGAAGCTGCATCAACTTTCGCGCATACTTCAGGATGTCATTGGGCAGTTGTTGTTGGCAGAGTTGGGATCAAGTGTGAGGAGGCAGAGAATAATTTCAGAGAGCCGACTGACTCAGAACAGCATGTAGCTGTGTGTCTGAGGTAAAATAGTACGAGTTTACTGTTCCCACATCACTGTATATTCAGTACATCGGTGCGCGTTTTGAGCTATGAACTCACATGTTGCTAAATGCAGCGCTCTGATTGGTCAGATCTGTTTGTTCGCTTGCGAAAGTCAGAAAAATCAAACTTGATCCGAAAAAATTAATGCCGCAAATTTGTCCTGTGAAATGACGCGGTTGGTGTGAACAGCTGCATTACGAACAGGCGAGTCCGAAAAATATTTTTAACGCATGAAACATTCGCACAGAATTTACACATCTGGTGTGTAAAGGCCTTTACATCCGGTGTGAAACGGCCTTAAAGGCCTTAAGTATGGCATTTTTAAGGACTAAGCTAACATGAGTGGCACTTCATAACATACACATTCCCGCTGTTCTGGGCATGTGTATGTTGTAAAATGATGTTATGATGAGCTTTATTATTTGGGTATAAAGGGCCCGGTCATTTGCCCCGCCCCCGGCCCCCGGCTCTGATTTATTCCGCTAGTGTACCTGACCTCTTTTTTTTTGTTTTGTTAAGGCACTTAACACTGACCTATGAATCATTCAAGCAAGAAAAAGTACCTATCTAAGGGGGTTAACCAGTGTTGTGTCTACACATAATAGAAAACTTAGCAAAGATCTGATTTTAAGTTATATCTTTAGGCACTTTATTACCAGCACCCTGTCTCAAAAACACATAATTTGTTCCCATTTCTTCAGGTGAATTTACAAAAACTACCAGAAATAGCACAGGTCGACAGAGAGCTGTTGGCTGAAAATTTGTCATGTCTCAACATGGTGTGCAGTGTGATTTGAGGAAACTGGATAAGTGGAGGACAAAAGGCCTAAAAAAAAAAAAAGCAGATAAGAAGTATCTGAGAGTCATGTCCGTAAGTATAGCAAAAAGTCCAGCAAAGATCTGACACAGGACCAGTGAGATGCATCTGGCCCTTCACTTGATCCATCTACTGTTCACTGAAACCTTGTCAGAAATGCTCTCAGTGGAAGGGTAATCATCAAGAAGCCATTCACAAGGAAGGGAACAGGGAGAAAAGGCTGAGGTATGCCAATTTACACAAGAACTGGACTGAATATCAGCATCAACAGGTCTTATGGAGTCATAAATCCAAATGTGACATTTTGTTTCCAGCGCAGTACAAGCTAGAAAATCACGCAATGAAAACACAGTCATGGACCATCTTGACAGAAAACAGAGCAAAAAACAACCAGCATCCAAAGAAGAGCTTTGAGTGTCCTTCATGAAGCCTGGAGAACTATTCTTGAAGACTACTTTAAAAAATTACAAGAAAGCTTGCCTAAGAGGGGTCAAGCTATATTGAAGGGGTCATAGCAAACATTGACTTTTCAGCTTGTTAGAAGTAAGTAAAGTAAGTAGAAGTAAACTTGATATCTAATTTATTCCCTCAGGTTTCACTTTAAAAAAAAAAAAATTCTGACTGAAACATGTAAACACACTTACTAAATATACTGCAGCCTAAATGAGCACATTTAATAATGAAGAATCCAACCCATCTGCCGTCCTTCCATAATACTGTCTGCTCTCAGATAAATAATGATGTAAACCACTGGACCTGAATATCTTATTATACATAACCCTGAGCATGTCTTCAGCCTGTATAGGACATTGTGAAGTGACATGGAACTAAATGGCAGCAAAAGAAACAAGGACTTGTTAAAAATGGCAGCAATCATTTCAGAATGGATCATTTGTATAAAAGTAAGCTGCTGCTAAACAAAATGACTGACGCACGTCCTCAGACGTAACAGTGCACTGTTTGTCGATAATAAATGGAAAAAAAAAAGAAGTTATTTTAGAAATTCATCCAGCAAATACTTTAGCAATTAACAACCTGAAGAGGGCATTCAGTATGAAGGTCTTTTTGTAAAAGCTGTGTGTCCACTGCGAATGGTCAGTGTTCAGTTTGAAAATCTGTTTGGACATTGTGTACCGTTATGACCGGTTTGCTGAGGTCATGTTCTAAAAATGCCCTCAATAATAATGTGTAGCACTCCTGATTTGTCCTGTGAATGGAGGAAGATGAACATTCACTGAACGAATTTTAAGATAAGAAGTGAAATAAATTTCCCAGTGGAGCCATCAGGCCATGGACTGCCTCATATCAAGTGCTTTTCTCTGTTATCAAACTCAGTACCATGTCTGCTTGCTCTTTGTTTTTCCTTCTTTACCAAACAAAAAGTGATCCATCTGCAAACTGCACCTCACTTAACCTTACAGATGCCCATTTTTTACACTCCTTTTAGGCCAAGGTACCTGATCGCTTTTCTTCCTCTGATGTTTTTCTGGTCAATACATCCATTCATGTCACACTCACTGCACTCTCTAATCATTGATTTGGTGTCTTCAGCCTCGTCGGGCCACCCTGCTGTTTGCGCCTTGTCAATAGCTCAGTGAGATTCAATACTGGTTGCACCAGTCTTATTAACACTGCTTGGCACACATAAATGTCCAAGTACTTAAAGAATTTGCAGGGTAGCTGATGCAAGACCAGTGATAAAATTTCATGATATATTTCATGCTTTCCATCACTTAATTCTTCTCAACTTAGGTCTCTTTAGTTTTCCCCTTCTCTGATGAAATGCTGTTCCTGCATTTTGGCTTAGTTTTTGTTGAATAAATAATAACACGAAGTAATATGCTGTTGGGGCCGTTGTTCATCTGTGACTGGATTCAACTCATTTTGAATGGAAAATGGACTGGTACTGCCTTCACAAAACCTATCACTGTCATGGCCAAATGAGACAAACACATCAAAACTGTTTCATCTGTGCTCAAAACCACACAATGTTTTCAGATCATATACTCAGGCTGTAAGAGCAACAACACAACTGAGCATTCATTACACACTACTTCAAAAAAAAACAAAAAAAAACATGATTTTTGGGACATGTACCTCGAGGAGGGGGGGGGGGTTAGTCCATGTGGCCATGTTGCTGAAATATATACGTGCAGTACACATATAAATATTCAATAACTGCTGAACTGCTGAAATTCAATAGCTGCTGAAATCTGGTTGTTCTCTCAATTTGCTTCCCTCATTTCTATTTGGGGAAAAACTTAGAGTAAATATTTATGCTTCTCTTATACAACTTGTATTTCTCTGATATACTGTCTGCTCATGAAAGTGGGTCCTTTTCGTATTTTTCATACATCATAAATATACAATAGAAATTCAATAAATCCAGTAAACATTACAGTGTGTTGCATGAGAAAAGCTGGAAAGTGGACACCAAGTAAATCCCAGCATGACTCATAGCTTATAAATCTGTAATATTTACAAAGGTAAATTCTTACATTTTGACTTACTTTTTTTTTTCTTTTGGGTTGTTATTCCATGAACTAAGCATGCTGTTTCACGGTTTCTCAAAATGTAATCTAAAACTACATTTCTTGATTTTGTTCTTTATTGTTTTCCTCCACTGCCTTTCAGTTTGTTTCCATCTCTGTTTGATATCTTCAAATCATCCTGAGAAATCTCAACTTTATTTTGGTTAAATCACATCATTAGAAGGCAAGAGTAGGCAACTGT
This sequence comes from Archocentrus centrarchus, assembly GCF_007364275.1. Classification (NCBI taxonomy): domain Eukaryota; kingdom Metazoa; phylum Chordata; class Actinopteri; order Cichliformes; family Cichlidae; genus Archocentrus; species Archocentrus centrarchus. The sequence continues at coordinate 14,187,529 of NC_044352.1, forward strand.
AAGTCATTATGTTTGAGAAATAAGCTGTATTTCACCGATGCATCATAAGTGAATCACTGTGAAAAAATGTGTTTTAGTGTGTGAGAATTTCTTTTGCAATAGAAGTAAACGAGACCTGCAAATTGTGTCTAATTACATGAAATTGTTTAAGGTTTTGCCAACAGAGTGATTCATTCAATAAATGGGTTTAGATCACTGCATTTGTGTCAGATAACTGAATTTTGTGTTTTATCTACTTAGAAACAATAATATTTAGTGTTTTAGGAATTTCTAATGATAAAAATGTGCTTTGAGCCACAACTGGAACTGTATAAACTGATGTGGATGTGAAAAAAACAAAAGGTATGCCAGCTCCACCACTGTCTCTTTGGTGTCTGAGAAATGCTGTGCATCGGTGTCCCGATGCTGTAAGCTGTGCACGTCTGAGGTACTGCTGTGGCAAAGAAATGCTTGATCAACTCAATTTCCTCCAAAAGTCTCATTCTTCTTACCTGCCACCCATTTCCCATCTCCTTTTCCTTCCATTTTTCCCTCTTTCTTTCAGCGAGTGTACAGAGGTGCAGATTTATGGTGTTGCCCACTCACTGATGGCGTCGGTCCAGCCAGAAAAAGTGATTTGTTCAGAGATTACGGACACAGAAGACAGAGACAGGACCATTAATGATGTCATGGACAGACTGTGTGTGTGTGTGTGTGTGTGAGAGAGAGAGAGAGAGAGAGAGAGAGAGAACACAGGTATTCTTTTGGAAGTAGCCTCTTGATAAGGACAGACAGCCACATAGGTCTAGCAGCAGAGTGGAGATAAAGTTCATCTTTAACATGACTCTAACATTAATATTTGGCCTCTAAAGAAGTTCATGATTCATTTTAGAAGCCTTGTGTTGCAGTTCTCCAAACCAGAACTTGTTTTGCTGTTTTTGTATAATGACTCATCCCTTTAAGGTGAAACTTAGTGGGCTTTATTTGCATATCAGAAATCTCAAATGAAGCCATTTATCCTCTGTGCAGATGAAGCCATACTTCATCAGTCATGCAGTCATGAGTAGCCAAGTAACTAACATTAATGTCTCACTGGGCACTTGTTGTAGGAACTAACCAAGGACACACGGAGAGGTCACCTTTAGTCTCCTCTGCCCAGACCTCCAGCCATATGTGACCTGGTTTGAGCAGCAGTGTTGATGGGGCCGCTGGCAGTGTGAGATGATGCCCCTCCTGTTATACTTAATTACCCGCGTGATGGAGTGGTTTCCCCCCAGCAGAGCCACTGTGTCAGGGACAGGGCGAACACATCAAGCTGACCACTCTCACCTACCTCACCTTTACCTATTATTCTTGTGAAACTGCATCTATTTTTGCTGTTCTCTTGTCCTTTTTTTTTTTTTTTTGCATCCAACTGTTTCTTTTACATTTCTGTGCCCCACTTCTTTATATAGACATTTAGTCACTGAGTGATGATGGCACTTGGTATCATTAGCTTTATTCTTTTTTAATACAACAAAGGAGGCATTATTAACTGTTCCAAGCTTCATTAGCAGCCCTCCTGGTTGTTTATTGGATTGCACAGAGTGCAGAGAACACAAGCCTGGGTGGAGAAAAAGCAGAAGGCACTGAGAGTCCAAACTGTACCCACTGAGACCACGCCAGAACAATTAACTGTTGCTGTAGCAACCGTTTCTAAATAAGAAGAAAACTCAAACACTTCAAGCGGATTAATTTCTCAAAATGTTCTCATTCGCCACGTCTTTATCACGTTCCATGTCCTCGTCTGCCACTGAGGGTAAAATATGTGTTTCAGCTGTAGACACTCAGCAGTTTTCATTAAACAAAACATTTAACACTGGCTGTGGCTCAGGTGGTAGAGTGGATCCTCTACCATTCAGAAGGTCAGTGGATCAATTCCCAGCTCCTCCTTTATCTATGTGCCAAAGTATCCTTGGGCAAGGTACTGAGCCCTGAGTTGTCCCCACTCCCCATCAACGTGAGTGTGTGTGCCTGGGTTAGATTAAAGCATTGTATGTGTGACTGGGTGAATGAACTTGCAGTAAAACTTGCTTAGGTGCTCAAAATGAATAGAAAGGTGCTGTATAAGTAGCAGTCCATTTGTTTGATTACACTATTCCTTATGTTTTATCCAGTGGTTGATGCTTGTATTCAACATGGCCAGAGTTTCAAGTAATCCTTGTGAACCAATAGCTCACTCTTCACACAACAATAAAGGCTGAGTTTCTTTTTTTCTGCAGTTGGCTCTGTGTGATGTCAGTGAGATGTCAGTGAGAGTGGATACCCTTGATAGAGTATCGCAGGCACACAGTTCTGCCCATGAGCATTAAACACCCCACCACCAGCTGTTCGACCCTTCTGTTTTTAAGAGGCTGCCAATCAGAAGAAAGTTGAGAAAGTTAAATGGAGGGAGAGAAGCTACACAACTGTAAACAAACTGCACGTTGATGCATAAAGACTCAGTATGTGACTCATACCATGCTGGTATTGTCTAAATATAAAATATGGAGCAGAAATCAACCTTAATAGGTCCCCTTTAAAGTGAAAGTACACATTCAGACATTTTTTCTTCCTGTCAGCTAAATGTGTATTGAAATTCAATACTCACAAACAAACACTATAACAATCTGTGACATTTTGGGGCTAAACTCCAGCCTCTTGTGTAAAGAATTGTTTAGAATTTAAGAGATTTGTTTTGAATTTTTTTTTAAACTTCTTTAACATGGGTGGAGGCTCCTAATATTGTGCAGATATCAATAAAGGATATAAAGGCATACAAAAAAAAAGAAAAAGAAAAACAACCCCAAAGTGCTGCACTCTTCTGTCCTCATTGGCAAGGAACTCTTTAACTGAAAATCAGTAAATAATGACCGATTCTGCTGAAGCTCGGCCTCTCTATGTGGTAAGTTTTTCAGTAATTGCAATATTATCCATGAATGATGAGACAATCTGCTATCTGAACAAAGACTTCCAGTGTCTGAGGAGGTGTGCTCAGGTAGACGAGGATGTTCCAATACAGCAAAAACAGTCTGATGCATGATCAGAGTTCTCAATGATGTTACACCAGCTGGGAGCTTAAACAAGAGAACAGTTCTGCTTTTTCAAATGCAAATTCCAAGTGAAACTAGGAACCTCTATATGTTGTTTGTAGAGTTTGTGATACAGGATGTAGGTCAACTGTGTGTGTGTGTGTGTGTGTGTGTGTGTGTGTGTGTGTGTGTGTGTGTGTGTGTGTGTGTGTGTGTGTGTGTGTGTGTATCCATCTCCTTGCTAGTAATGATTTGGACCTGCTTTGTCTTCAGAACTGCCTTAATTCTTGGTGGCACATATTTAACAAGGTGCTGGAAACATTCCTCAGAGATTCTGGTCCATATTGACACAATAGCATCAGACACTTACTGCAGATTTGTCAGCTGCATATTCATGATGTGAATCTTTTGCTCCACCACATCCCAAAGGTGCTCTATTGGATTGAGATCTGGTGACTGGGGAGGACATTTGAGTACAGTGAACTCACTGTCATATTCAAGTTTGAGCTGGAAGCAGACCATCAGAGGATGGGTACACTGTTGTCATAAAGGGATGGACATGGTCAGCAACAAGGGACCCAAAATGTGCCAAGAAAATATCCCCCATATCATTACACAAGGCAGGATGGATCCATGTTTTCATACTGTTTATGCTGAATTCTGACTCTTATCCCAGTGTTGCAGCAGAAATCAACTCATCAGACCAGCCAAGATTTTCACAGTCTTCTACTGTCCCGTTTTGGTAAGCCAGTGCAAATTGTAGCCTCAGTTTGCTATTCTCGGCTACAGGAGTGGCATCCAGAGTGGTCTTCTGTTGCTGTAGCTCATCTGCTTCAAGGATCAATATGTATGCTCAGAGATGTTCTTCTGCATACCTTGATTGTACCAAATGTTTACTTGAGTTACTGTTGCCTTCCTATCAGGAGTCTATCCATTCTCCTCTGACCTGTGGATATTTTCTCTTTTTCTGACCATTCTCTGTAAACCCTGGGCATAGTTATGTGGGAAAATCCTAGTAGGTCAGAAATTTCTGTAATATTCAGACCAGCTAGTTTGACACCAATCACAATGCCACATTCAAAGTCACTTAACTCACCTTTCTTTCTCGTTATGATGCTCTCTTTGAACTTCAGTAGGTCCTCTTGACTGTGCATACATGCCTAAGTGCATGTGGCTGATTAGTTATTTGCATTAACAGCACTTGAACAGATGTACCTAATGAAGTAACCAGTGAGTGTACACATAGACGTTGACATTATTTTTGACTAGCTGATGATTTTTAAACAAAGCTGTGAGTAAAACAGAGACACAAAACATGTTGAATGATTCAGATGTTTGACGACCACAAACCCAGCAGAACTGTGACACAGCATGAAAAAGAAAGGGAAGAGGAAAACGTCTGCCGCATTTGTTAACAGTCTGATGTATTGTGACGTTAAGAAGAAAATTGTGTTAACCACACTATGATTTTTTTTTATTGACAGTTTACAGTTACAAAATGCCGCAATGAATGCTACAATGTACAACAATCATTGTTGACTCATTTGAGAAGTCCCAGCTCTTTGTTTTAGCATTATTCTTTCAGTTTCTTTTTATATTTTCATGCTTCTCAAATGTGGTATTACAACTCAGTACAGTGCAAACTAAGTTGTGGCCAGTTTTTACCTACATGATTAAAATATTTTAATCCTACATGTGCTGTTGAGCTACTCTACGTTTACTGGCAATCTCTGAATGACTTTTAGACTGTGAAGAAACTGGGCATTGTTAAACTGATGCAACTGTTGATAGTCTTATAATACGTCAGATTTACATGACGAACTGGGTGTTTTGCACATTTTTCAATCTGCTTTGAAGAGCCACATCCTGATTTCGCACTAACATGATAGAGGTGCAATACACTTTCCACGTGAGGGCTGTTTGTTGCTGCTGTAGTTACCAGCAGATCTGAAACCTAACTTGAACCGACCCGATTTAATCCGCAAAGTCATTTTTGCTTTGGTCGACAAGGTTTCGACTGATCACTTCATCTCTCGTCGTCCTCTCAAGCGCTCATCCGCTTGCGCGACAGCAGCCACGGCGCGCTGCACAGGACGGACATTAGAATAAGTGAATGTTGAGGTGCAGTGTGGGAGGACTGTGGTGGTGACAAGCTGTTCACTGGAAGAGAAGCGAGTAAAATCGTGCCGAGAAACTGAAGCGCCACGCCAGCTAAGACATCTCGATTTGTTTACCCTGTACCGGGCCCAGAGGAGCACAGCTGCGCCGTCTTTACGCACAACCCAAAAGAGCTTTCTGTGAGACGTCTGTCTGTCATCACCATGTCCGCGGCAACAGCATCAATAGCAGATGTATCCAGGACTGATCTTACAAACAAAGATGACGGGAATAACTCAGGTAAGAATGATGGCATAGAAAACCCAGCTAGTGTTTAATTTAAACGAAGCCAGCGTGCAGGATGCGTAAGAGACGGAGATTTCACTTTGCTCTAATACGTACCAGTTCTATTCTAAGTTGCGTGATTCTTGTTCAGGTGATTTACTTGTTTATGCGTGTGTGTTGTCACGCAGTGTTGTGCAATACCCTTAGGGACTTACAGTATTTGCTGCTGTAGCAGTTTCCTAACAATTGCACTATAGGCTTAATAGTCATGGTCCTATATAATACAAAGCACTGACAGATTGTGTGAACTATACGAAATTTTACATTTTTAATGTTTACATAGCGGGATAGATTGATGTCCAATTAGTGGATAGTTGATTTAATTCTCAAAGAAAGAAAGAAAGAAATTAAGAAAGAAAGAGGAAGTGAAAAGGTGAGGATCTGACGTCAAGTAGCTGGATATTTCACTCATACACACACACTGAAACACACACGTTACATAAAAATTCTGCTCCTGGTGTATATATTTGAGATTTAAGATGCTGATAGCCTCCGTGGTCAATTTAATCATGTTTATGGGTTAGTATTATCTCTCCTTCCTCTGTACGCCTATCACACAATGAACTTTTGATATAGTTTGGTTCACCTTTTGGTCTGCTACATGTCTTTCGTAGAAGTGCACAACTTGTCCTTGGATATTTTCCTCCATTTAATACATGCGAAACGAAACTCTACTAAATCAGTCCCTGTAACATGCCTGTTGTATGTAAGTGAAAACCAGAAGTAGGTGTCTCTGAGTAAAGAATAAAAAATGAAATCTGTTTTTGATTTGTCCCAGACCAAATACAGATACTTCCAAGTTCTGCTGGAAATCACCGACTTTATGTCATTGTGTTTATGAGCATTCCAACTGCTTGTTTGACAGTGAAGTCATGCTCTTGTAGACGGATCATGTAGGAACTGCTGGTGTACTGAGCTGTCACAGTGAGAGACCTTCCCTCCTGTAATATGCTGAGCTCCATGTTGTTCAGTATGATAACCTTGTTTTTTTTTTTTTTATGTGGTTCCAGATGGCCTGTGTGTTTCCACCAGTCTCGCAGGCCTTTTGTTTAATGATTTATCACATTTCCTTTTTTGATACTGTTAGAATTCAATGCAGCACAGCACTAGGCTGTTTCAGGGGGGCTGTGTTTTGTCATGCAGTGTTGTGCAGCCCTACAGGGGTTCAGTGGTGATAGCTATGGAATGACTGCCCCATTCCACATTGACTCTCATCTGCAGTGCTGCTTTTTTTTTTTTTTTTTTTTGTTCATACAGTTCACCTTGAATTGTTGTTGTGCAATCCATGAATTCCAAGTTGCCTTATCATATCTATGAATACAAATTTTCTTTTGAAGATGCATGAATTATACATGTACCCACATTTTGGATGAACTTTGTGCGATTAATGCATATTCACAACATCTCCAACATGATTAGCAACAACAACTGTAGAAGTTGCTGCAAATTTTCTTCACGAACTGACTGCCAATTTTCTGCTTTAGGTAATTCCAAAGCCCAGTGCACACCCGTGCCCCTGCCAGCACTGGGCACCCAAAAGATCATCCAGGGGAATGGCACTAACGTGGGTACAGTCATTTCCCTTCAGTGCCCAGCAAAACACAGACTGGTAGGCAGTGAGATGAAGTGTGTCATGGGTGCCAACAGCACCTACTGGGCGGGAGAGACCTACTGTAAACGTAAGTAGAAACTGAAACCTCAAGATGGCAGTTACTATAGAAAGAATGACACATAGTAGTCACCCACTTGTAGCCGGGTGCATGTCACTCCATGAACCTAAATGTATATTCATTATATTGCCAAAAGGTGTGTGTGTGTGTGTGTGTGTGTGTGTGTGGTGTGTGTTGTGTGTGGTGTGTGTGTGTGTTGTGTGTGTGTGTGTGTGTGTGTGTGTGTGTGTGTGTATATGCAGATTAAAATGTCTCAAATGCTTTTCCTGTGAAAATAGCAGAGGCTGCAATACTCTCCCTGAAATGTCTGTTAGCTCATTATTCCAAAATGATGGAATATATATTAAATATTATTATAAGCATTGTGTTTAAGGGCAAAGTTACATGAAGATGCTTAAGTTGTGTGTTGGCTTGCGCTAATTATGACTTTAATTTGTGTGAGAACACATTTGAGAGAAATGATGTGCTGTTTGTGGATACATCTCATTAAACGATAATATTAATGCTAATAACTGGCAGCGAGGAATCATTTCAGGCAGGGCCACAGTCAGTGAGGAAGTGGAAAAACTTGGAGTAGGATTTTAATTATATTTGGGTTTTTTTAGAATCAGTCACCACGGGAGAGAGAAGCTGTCTGATGTGACACTGAAAGAAATTAAAAAAAAAAAAAAAATATATATATATATATATATATTTTATTGTCCTTTCAATGATGAGCTGGAAAGAACACTTTGTTGCAAAATGACTTTTTGTTTCTGCCAGTCTCTGCTGGCTAATGACAGTGAAATATTTGTGGCATATTGTAGCAATCTGTGAGGTAGACAATATCTGCAAACCCTGCATGAGGTGGCATTTGAGCCTTCTGTTTGTTGTTGTACATGGATTTTGTCAGAATTTCTGAATGAAATTGTCAGAAAGTTAAAAAAAACAAAACACTCAGTGTATGCCACAAAAGTCAAGTTAATAAATCGGTCATCTGTCTCTTCTTTCTGTCACACTTCAGCTCTGTCTTCCTTTGAGGACTTTGGTTTCCGTGTGGCCGTGCTGGCATCCATTGTGAGTTCAGGCATAATCATCTTCATGTCTGTGGCCTTCATCACCTGCTGTTTGCTTGACTGCATCAAAGAGGAAGAAAGGAAAAAGGAGGAGAAGTGAGTGGAAAATTACTGGAAAAGTTGAAGTAAAAGTTCTGCTAAGTAAATCTGCATAATTATCATCACTGGTAAATGTAATTATGAGGGAAAAGTTAGATAGGTTGTTAGGTTAAGTGATTCTTAACCTAACAACTTAACCTCTGTTCCCTTCAAAATGTAACATCATAAAAATATTCAAGGATCAAAAGATGTTAGTGTGACAGGAACCCCAAATAAGGCCTGCTCTGCTGTTCCTTTACTGTGGCTCTTTGGTGTATGAAGCAGCATTTATATGAAAGTGCAGAGAAGTTTCAAGTGAATGTGGAACTCCTAACCACTCTTGACTATTTAAGACATCACAAAGTGCCCCAGCTAGACAGCACTGACAAGCTTTCATGATAAGCTTTACAAGCTTATCATGAAATATGGAGAGGACAAAGTGTAAAGTGAGCAGACCAAAGTACAAGCGTTTCAAAATGCCACTTTAGTAGAGTGTATTAATAAATGCATTTAGTTATTTTCAACCACAGGTAGCGAAAGACAAGATTAGTACAGTTCTGGTGAAATATCAAATACTAACATGTAGGGTTATTTTTATGCCAGTGAGTCAGATCCATGGCAATGGGAGGAGCAGGAGAACAACATGTCTCATTACAGTCATAAAGGCCGGAACAACAACAACACAACACCCAGGAGAATGTGCTTTCTCCGTGGGACACCGGTACCCCGGCCCCATGTGACAGCATACGATCTTGCAGGTGAGATGCACTGAATTTTACTTAAACGCTCCACGATCATGAGAGAAACATTCAAAAAACCAAACTTCCTGTCTTTTCTTACACAGATGTCAGCAGCGCTATGCCTATGGTCCTGTCTGCACAAACTATGGCCCCACACCTCCCCCTGCTGCTCTTCCCGGACAGGACTATAACCAGCCTCTTACCCCAACCACCTCAGTATCCTGGACCCCCCCCTGTCCTCCTGTCAAGCTACAAGCCCAGCCCTGGTCCAGATCTCAGCAGCCGGATCTGGTTTGGTGTGGCAGTATGAAGGACAGCAGAGCAGCTTATCAGGACCAAACCCATCAACCACGGATGAGTCCCTAACTAGGAATTTAAACTCAAACAGGAATATATACCCCAAAGAACTTTCCATAAGGATTATATCAGTGTTGAGGACAGCGCACAAAAATCACCAGCCAAGACTTTGTTTCATATCTAAATCTGTACAGCACTATGAGCTGTATAGATGAGGATTGCGGGATGTAACAACTATCCTGGCATGTTTTGGTGAAATCATTAAATCAGCACTGCTAAGATGGTTCTTAAAGCTGAAATGAACCTGACAGACTTATGTGCCTTTGTTTTGTTTTTTATTTTGCAAACTGTAATGGCACACTGCCCCCTGTCTGTAAAGAAGAGCCGGTGCACTTTCAGGACACCAGGCTTGACGAGGGTGGACACGACCTGTTCCTTGGGAGGTCAAGAGATTTTGTGTTTAAAAGGAAGTTCTGCTGCTTGAGGTCAACACTTAAGGTGTTTATTGTGATATAATTAACTTTGCTGGCAGCTGAGGAGAGCGAGGACATGCAAGAGCAGTTGTAAAACACTGGCTTATGTGTAAATATAAATTTTGAGAAATGTAAATAAATGAAAGACTCTACTAATAATGAGTGATGTATTTAAGTTGGAAGAGATCATTTAACAATTATTATTATTATTATTATTATTATTTGGGTTATATGTGGTACTTCTGTGGTTCAGTGTTTGCTACGTAAAGCTCAGCTGGTGCTCCCGGCTCATTATCATCATGTGGACCCTGAGGTCGGTCATGTGGTGGCGCCGCGGCCGAGCGTGCTGATGTAACGGGGCTGCAGAGACCGTCACACTGGGGAGACCAGGAAGTTTTACAGGGGAGGCTGTTGGTCCGATTCTCAAGATCCCAACCCGCTGCTCAGTTGTCAGTATGTCAGGTTTGTGAATCGAGGGTAAGATGTTTTGCCTTGCTGTGAGTACTTTGCGCACAGCGCAGCGCGGTGCGCTTGACTTCAGACTTTCTCCCTGTGTGGGTGCGCCACTTGTTGCTGTAATTTTCATAGTATAAAGCAGTCGTTGTTATAGCTATTTGTAAGTGATTTATTATGGTTTAACATCACCGGTTGTCCCAATATGCACCCTGTAAATAAATCGGCAGGCGTCTGACAGGTTATTGTCATCAGAGGCGCCCAGACCTTTATTAAAGATAGGCAGCGCCTTCTGCTGTCAGTCTGATCGATTTTTTTTTATAGCATTAACTGGATATTGTGATACAGTAATTTCACAAGCAAATCCTGTTAAAACATTAGTGGAATAACTCCTACTGAAAGAACTATACTGAGGATAATGATAACACTATTACAGCATCTGACACTTGCCTGCTAATTTAGTTAATAGTGGGTGTTTTATGAAGATGGTAGAAATATTAGTTGCCTGCTTTCTCATCAGCTGCAACACCCAAGGGGGTATGAAAATATCAACAGTGGTCAGGAGAAGTGAAGTATTCCCAATACTTACTCACAGTACATGCATCACCTTTTGTGTCTTAATGTCGTCTCTACCTCAGAGTAGGATCGTGTGTTAACACATCAAAAGTGAGATTGGAAGACAATGTGTCCACATTTTTTGCAGCAAAATACAGACTCAGAACCCAAACTATTAACAGTAAACATCTTAAAGTCTTTCTGCTGTCTCTCCCCAATTTATTTATATTAAATTTGTTGGATCATTCTGAGTACTAACATTAGGCTATAGAAGCTACTGGGATAAAGTGTGGCCAACAGACAAATTTGCAGCTACTGTAGTCGCCTTTCTAAACAGGAGAATAAACCTCTTAGTCACTTATTTTCAGAACATGGTTGATGCCAAGACCAGCTTACTAAGAATTACTTAACCCTCCTGAGATTTGAGCTCTTGTTTGCAATGCATTTTTAATTTCTTCTAATATTTGTGATTAGATGGGCCTGATAGGTTTATAAAATAAGCTTCATCTTCGAACAGGAAGTTGTATTTTGTTACATGGTTGTTACATGCTTTTGTAAAATAAATAAATAAATAAGTAATGTCCCCATATGTGGACGTGGGGTCTTAGGAGGTTAAGGCTAGCCATAAAATCTGCAGACCTTCTGTTAGAGCTTTGTGGCCTGAGCCAATTGTGCAAGGTCATAACCTCTTTCTGACCTAGTCTCCACGCTATGACCAGCAGTAGCTTTGAGATCTCATGGCAAACAATGTGCTTTCATTGTTGTCAATCTTCCTTTACTAGACACTGATGGTTACCCAGAGCAGCTGCAGAGTGACTCCCTGTTCCTGTGCTCAGATCAGAGGATGGACACTGAGCTGGTTGACAGACTGGTCTTGCAGCTCAACAGGATCTACCCCCAGATACTAAGTGACAAGGAAGCTCACAGGGTCACTGCAGCTATTTATGTTACACAAACAAGACAGAAGATACTGTGCAGATATGTACAGTGATTCAATGCAGCCTGTGTCTCCCTGCAGTTCAGGAACCTGAGTGTGCCCACCAAAGTGCGTTTAGCTGAGCTCTTGAAGCACTTGCACAGAAAAGGCGAAGAGGCATGTCATGAGTTCTACAGAGCCCTACACATTCACACTGAGGACATCTAGTTTCAGCCTGCCAGCAGAGTCAGACAAAGAGGTAGAACTGAGTCAGATGTTAGCCTTTTCCTCTCCATGGAGTCCCATTTCACATGGAATTTATTGTAGACACCCTATTGAGAAAATCCCACAAGTTCTGTGTGGTGTAGTTATAAGTAGACATTAAAGTGTAACATCTTGCAGCATTTAAAAACAAACTGTTAAGTATTTTTGAACTCCTATGCATAATGTACTTAAAGCAGTTACTCATAAAGGCTTTTAACTTGTGTATTTGTGCGACATAAAGCTCAAACGTTATAAAGGCTGAAGCTTCAGGTTTAACCCTTAAAGATTTTCTGTAAGCACATGTTCATAGCACCCAATTTTTTTTTTCTTGCACATTAGCAAAAAAATAAATAAATAAAATAAATAGCACATCTTGTATGTTTGGAGTGATACAGTTTAGACAAATAGTAGCAGCTTCCAAAGTGTCCTATAAAGGTGGGCTCCCCTGCTGTGTCTAGCTTTATATAGGCTTATCCTGTTTAACATGCAAAGTGAAGCCAGAGTGCTGCTTGGACTGCTGTCCAAGTTGTCATTTGACATTGCATAGGTTGTTATTTAAAGTGGGATGTTGCCCTTTAACCTCTTTAACTTTCTGTTGTAGAGGTGGGAGGCCCAAAATGCAATAGCAACAAGACAGTTCACCAAGAGCTTAACAACAGAGGTAAATTTAATCTGCATCACTCACAACAGAGCAATACACTGGTTTCCTGCATATCATTCAAATCTTTAAGTTTAATATTAATACAAAATGGTCACTGTGATTGATTTATCTGTTTAAAAATGTGACTATGCCCTAGAAACTCACCTTTAATACAATTATTACTAACTATGAGTACAATATGAATACAAATGTCATATTGGCTTGCTTATGAAAATGTAATATAATGATAATATGTAATTAATTAAAAAAGCCTTACATGTGTTATTGTCTTCTCTAACTTGATTGCATGGCTTTTTTGTTTGTTTGTTTTTATTGCAGTTTTACAGTTTGTGTGAGTGTGTGTCAGGGTGCCTCTGTACCCCCTCGCTGATCCTGAGATAAGCCCCTTAAGCCCAACTAAGCCGTGGACTTTAGCAAATGCAGTTGTCTGTTGAACCTTTTAACCCCTAGCATCAGAATGCGGGCCCCATCACACTGCTCTTTACTGCTCCACCATTCATCATCCCATCACACTGAGGGCTCTAGCTTTGTGAGGGCAGTTAAGCTCATGTATAAAGTAGCTTCCTCTGTCCTGCATTCCTTTGAACAGTCAGGGCTGCATCCACTGGGTCCAAGGTATGTCAGGAGGGAAATGGGCCATCGGGGATGCCGTGAAACACTGACTCTAGATCAGAAGTTATACAAAGGAGTCAGAGCGTGTTTAGCTTGCAGCTCTGTTTACACAGAGCATCTTCCCATAATCACGTGGCTATCAACTTTATTCTCTTCTTTTGCAGGACCAATCTTCTTCCTGACCTGCTTCAGTTTTGTAGTTGGAATTGCAATACTCTACTATTATGGAGGTGAGTCATGCACAAAGAGGGAGACATTTTAAGACGTGAAACTTACTTTATTTTACTTATTCTTAAATATCACAAATTTGATCATGTTTCATCATTCCAAACACACCCTCCATACTTAAAATTCTTTTTCTTTTTTCTTTTTTTTGCTGCTCTTTCTAGACACAGAGGGTGAAAAATTGAGATACACTGGACTATTTCTTCCCTGCTCTGCAGCAAGACTTAGTAAAGATGCCAGAGATGTTTTAATTTCATACGGAGACGTTGGAAAGTAGAAAAAAAATGAGGTCATTAAGGCACTGAAAGGGCCCACGAGAAGAAAAAGCAGTGAAAAATGTTTTTTCCTGTGCCAAACTCACTGTTTTCCTAAACTGCACATAATAATTTATGTATGCAAGTACTAATTGGAGGGATGTAACTTGACCTGACACATTCTGTCACAAATTCTCATAACTGACATCTTCCAGTAAGGCAGAACTATGCAATGTTCTTCCAAAGTACTTGTAAGTATGAATCTTGCCTGGATTTTTTTTTGTTTGTTTGTTTGTTTGTAAGATAGCTATGAATTTCTTTTTAACTAAAATGAAGGTTAATAATAACAACTAAGTGTAACTGTGCAACTACACTCCCACAAAGCTGTTTTCAGCTCTCTAGAATGAATCAGTTGTTTGGGTACAACAAAACAAGAGTGAGGACGATCAAGTGATTTTGAGGGAGAGGTCCAGGTGAGAACATCTGTGTGGGTGGCGGGCACTCAGATGAACAAAGTAACTTGAATTTTACAGTGTTGTGTTTATTAACACATTTTACAACACAGATTTCATCAAATGCACAACTGATACATGTGTGATCACACCTTAACCCACTTCTGTGCCTTCTATGAAAACAGCTGTCTATAGGGCACTATAACAATGTTACATTTTCTCAAATAAAGCACAAAAAAAAAAATTTTAAGATCACCTGTGTTTGCATCTTATTTTTTAATCTAGTGTGACAAATATCCAACCAAGATGTTTATGAAAATTAAATAACGTATATGTTACTGTAGTTTAGTCACAAAGGGAAATTAAAGGGAATTAGCAGTGCATTGATTAGCTTTTCAGGTTCGTTTCTGGCACTGTTCAGTCTGCTGCCAGAGCAAGTTGTTTGTCTGCACTGTCAACATGAAATGGAGATTATGTTGAATTATTTATCTCATTGATTTAACAACATCAACATATACACTAGAGGGCACTGCTTCCTCACTCAGCACACCAAAGTAGGAAACTATTCCAGTGTGTTATAGCAATGACAATGGGAAGCAGGCTTCATTAATGAATAATGACAATCAATTTGATTGAATCAGTTAGGTTAACTTAATGAAATGCTGCATTAAATGCTGCTTACTTTGACTGCCTTTGAAATACCTTGATGGGTGCATTTAGACACTTTCTGGTTCTTGTAATAAATGATGGGCCGGAAAATAGCCACATCAGAGGTAATGTCTACATCACAGCAGCAGAGCTGAGCTGTCTGATCTCAGGAGGTTTTCTGCACTGAGCAGCACTTTCCTGCCTCCGTCTTCCCCGTGAAGTGAGAGCAACAGATGAGAGAGGGGAGTCATGGAGAGAGAGGAGGAATGGGGAGGTGCTAAAGGGGGCTGGAAATGTCACCAGAGTGATTGTTCAGTTCACACTCTGGCATCCACATTCCCACGAGAGAGCTATTAATACGCTTGCTTCAAAGGAACTAAAAGTGCTCGTTGATCATCAGCATCCTTTGATACGCGGCCCCCACAGAGTCAGTTTGTTAAACTTCAAGACTGGTTTGGAGACGGAGCAATAGGAGCCATGGATATACATTATGTATATATCAGTCTACAGATCTGCTCCAAGTGAAGCTGTGTGTATCATCAATCTGGCTCTCAGTTTGACCGTTTCCACGGCTACCAATGATAGTTGTGGAGGAGGAAAAGGATGAGATTGTGACGTTGCTTTGCCATCTGAAAGGTGCTTCCTCACAGTCACAATGAAGAAATGATAGATAGTTGCATGAATGCCGTTAAGGTTTTTAGCTGATAATTATATGAAACAGGCTCAAGCTTCTTTTACTGAATATTTATGTCAAACCACTCAAGTGTATAAAATGAGTATTTGCTTGTGCTCTAATTGGGGTTTCAGTGGCATTGCTGCCTAATTAAGGCTTCCATTTTAACAAGTAGTTCTGCCGGGGTCTGTGCTCTGTTGACTCTGACTCACCAGCTACTTCTGGTCCAAAGAACCACAAACAAAGTCCAGCTTTGCTCACTGCAGGGAGATTCACAGCACAACCAAACACTTTTATAATTGAATGTTAGGCACGATGCCTGCGGGATAGAGTTGACAGTAAAGTTAAAGCTGCAGAGGTGGGCAAGGGCTTTGAGGTGGATGAGGTACACCCTGTGTGCTGCATACATGTGCTCAGCACACTCATCAAACCTAATCAAACGTCATTGCCTCAATTAAAAATTAAAGTGTGTTCAGTTTTCTCTGTGTAAGACTATGTATCCATGTCTGGCTAGTGCCTGGGGTCACTGTCGGACAGCACAAGAGACAGACAGCATGAGGTCACATGGGCCCAACTGCTGCTGTCTCCACTTTCCTGTTTGTCCATTCAGAACAAATGTTGTGTTGTTTACGTACCAGACCCTTTTGTCATTATGGCTGTTTCTCTCTTGTTCGCTATTTTCTCTCTGTGCCTGCAGCCATGCAGGACAAAGATTTTCTGGTAAATGAACAGCTGTGTATTTTGTTTGAGCTGCTTTCTAGTGGAAATTTCTCTGAGAGCCTGGAGAGGTCACTGTGTTTGTAGGTCAGGTAGGGGATTGTGAAGGTCAGGTAGGAAGAGGAGAGGACCGAAAACATGCTGAGCACATGGATTTTTTTTTTAGGAGCAAACTGCAGAGTAAGGCAGGAGAGAAAATACTTGTTTGAAAAGGGAGAGGGGGGCAGTGAAAGAGGGTGACAATAAAGCATGCACCCTCATAGCTGTGTGTGTGTGTGTGTGTGTGTGGTGTGTGTGTGTGTGTGTGTGTGTGTGTGTGTGTGTGGTGTGTGTGTGTGTGTGTGTTCTTAGTCAGTTGCTATGATTATTCGGTGGACTCCAAAAGCTGTGATGAAGACATTGACCACCACCACGATGAACACCAGACCTGTGACCAAGTTTTCCATAAAGTTCAGCCTCCAGTGTTTTTGGTCATCATTCAGGTTCCATCGAACTGTAACAAAACCAGGACAACACACAAACACACACTCAGCTAATGTCTAATTACACAACAACCTACTCTGTTCAGGGACTCAAGCCAACTCATTATGGTGCACAGATTTACTGTCAACCACAAATCCATATTTACTTAATTCTGTGTTCAGAAGGGTCTTATGCCTATGAATATCTAACACTTTATGACAGGAGTATATCAGGAAACAATGCAAAATTCAGTTTTTCATTTAACAGTTACCGGAAGCTCAGATGAGTGTGGGGGGAAAAAAGAGTTAAATCTATTAAAATCAACAGAAAAAGAATAAATGTGGCATTTTTTACAGATTAGACTGTAATTTTGTTGTGCTCTATATCATGTTCCCCACTTTTTTATTTTAAATCACTTAAGTTTGAAATACTTAAAAACAAATAAATATATATAAAAAGAAAAACTAGCTACAAATGTGTCACAATATACTTTGTAACACCACTTAAAGAGAACCTTTTGAAATAATTTTCAGCTATTTCTTTCTTTTTAACTTTCACAGTTCAAAATCATCCCTGTTCATTTTATACTAGACCTTGGTGCAGCCCTACAGATCATTTACTCTGAATCAAGCCCCGTTAGCTCTCTTACTTTTTGCCAACTTTCTTCTGACTGGCTTCCCCTTGCAAACACAAGGTTTGAACAGCAGGTGAGTGGGCACTCTACTCTGTGATGACCATACCATTGTTGCATTTCAGCCTGGAGCCTCATTGGGACTCTGATGAAGGCTCCAGGCTGAAAAGCAACAATGGTGTTACTTGAGCTTCAACCTTTTGGACGTTTTGCTCTTCTCCATGTACCTTGGAAATAGGTGGCCATGTTTACAAATTCAAAGCCAAATATGCTGGGATGCTGTATAAATTGTAAATTAAAATCTGAATGCAATGATTTGCATATTTTATTCACAATAGAACACAGACAATGTATCAAATGTTTAAACTGAGACCTTTTACTATTTCATGAAAAATATTGTGTCATTTTAAATTTGATGGAAGCAACAAGAGCACATCTCAAAAAAGTCAGGATAGAGGTACAAAAAAGCTGGAAACGTAGGTGGTACTAAAAAGAAACACCTGAAGGAACATTCTGCAACTAATTAGGTTAACTGGCAACAGGTCAGTAACATGACTGGATATGCATTCTCAGAATTTCTCAGAAGTAAAGATATGCAGAGGTTCACCATTCTGCAAAAAACTGCATCTACAAATTGTGGAACAATTTCAAAATAATGTTCATCCATGTAAAATTGTTAAGACTTTGAATATCTCATCATCTATAATACATAATAGTATCATAAGGTTCCAATAATCTGAAGAATTCCCTGTGCAAAAGGGATAAGGACAAAAATCATTATTAGAGGCCCGTGATCTTCAGGCCCTCAGGAGGGCCTGAAGATCACGGGCCTCCAGATGACACCCTTTTCAGGGAAGGCCTTGAATATTTCAGCAAGACAGTGCTAAACCACATGCTGCATCTATTACAACAACATGGCTCTGTGGTAAAAAAAATTAATAAATAAAAAGTTCAGGTGCTGAACTGGCCTGCTTAAAGACCAGATTAACTGAAAACATGGGGTGCATCATGAAACCAAAAATGCGACTAAGAAGACCCAGGACTGTTGAGCAGCTAGACTCCTCTCTCAGACAAGAATGGGACAACATTCCTCTCCTAAAAGTCCAGCAACTGGTCTCCTCAGTTCCCAGACGTTTATAGACTGGTGTTAAAAGAGACACATCTCAACTTTTTGAGATGTGTTGCTGCCATTAGCAGGCAATATTTTTTCTTAAAATAATACATTTCCTCACTTAAAACATTTGGTGTGTTCTATGCTCCACTGTGAATAAGATATCAGTATATGAGCTTTGCAAATCATTGGATTCTGTTTTGAGTTACATTATACACAGCGTCCTAATGTTTTTTGAACTAAGTTTGTAATATGTTATGTATGATAGAAAATAATGAAAAGCAGAAGTCCAGTTTAAATGCATGGACCATACATTCAGCATTGTGGACCCATGATTGTTACACAGGCAAAGAAAAAAGCATCAGATTCATTGCACAGGGAAAGAACAATACAGGGGAAGAAAACTGAAGCTAGGGGAAGCTTGTATTTCCTACATGCAACTGTGTCATTTCATTTGTGCTTAATAACATTTTGGCATATACAAAATGCTCATCTGTGTTGTGACAAACACATTACAATGCTGTCATCAGCAATACAGGGACTAGTCTGTGAATAATGTTCACATGAAAGCATATTCATACAAATGGGCGTGTAGCAGTCATGCATATCTCCATGTATGTGTGTATTTGTAGGCAATTACCAAAGGTTAAACCATGTAAGGACCCCGCCTGTGATGTGAGTGTGTGTGTGTATATCTAATCTGGCTCGGTGGGGACTGGAGTGGGGTTGTGGTGGCCGGTATGTAGGCCGCTCACATCACGCACCACTGGCTCCATTAGAGAGAGCTGGATCCAAAGCGGAGGGAGGGATGTGAGGACGAGAGGGGCTAGGGAAGGAGAGGCCATAGAGGTTCAGAAGAGTCAGAGAAGGAACAGGAATGAAAAGAGTAATGAGAAGAAAATGTGTGTGATATTCTGGTGAAGATGAGGGGCGCTGCTTAAGTTTGGTGCAGGAGGTCAAAGGAGCAATGTATGGGTGATGATTCTCACATGCTGAATGTGTCTTTCTGACATGTGATGCTTTCATATGCATAGCTCAATGTGCAAATGTCACAGCTAATAATAGCTGAGTATACTGTATACTCATACTAAAACAATGATGATGGTATAAAACATTTTGTAGAAATTCAAGCAGCAAGGGGAGGAAATATTCATCTGGGAGTGCCCTGAAATATCTGATTCATAATTGATTATTTTTAGATCTTTTTAAGTACTTTCAGAGAGGAGGTAGATAAGATAAAAGGGGTAGTTAGTTTCAGACTAACCAAACAAAATTCACTTTATTTACTCATCCATTAAAAGCTGAGTCATTGTGACTAAAGTTCTAAAGTGGCTAAAGTTCATTAACCTGCTGTTCACTGGGTCACAAAAAAAGCATTAGTACATCTAACCTCAACTCATCTGACTATTTTCATTTAGGCCCATCAATTTGTCAACCTCAGATATCAGCAGACATCCTCATAATCCCTGGCTGCATGAATGGATGTCACTATTTGGGCTTTTCTCTTTATTCCAACACATGGAAAGACATACACGCTGACTTATATTGGCACATTTACACACATACACAGCACCTCTCCCAACTCCAAGCAGTGCTGATGTCAGCAGTAAAACCTATTGAACCCTCTGACCTCTCAGTCCTGGTTGCTATAGAGATTGAATCCAGCTACTAATAGGTTGTTTGTCAGGAGTCAGTAGACTTGACATTTGTGGGGGAGGGTGGGGTGCAGTGTAGGGCAAAAGTTGGCATATAGAGGGCTTTAATCTGGCTGGAAGATGAAGGATGAAACGGGCTAGTAAAGGATGCAAGATGCCAGACAACAAAGACACTTCTGATATACCAGAAGGCCTCAGGCTGTGTTTATTTTCTCACCTATGAAGATAAGCAGGGCCCCAACTGTGACCTGTAGACACAGAGAGATGCTGATTAGAGTGATGGTGGGGGTGTAAAAGCAGAAGCTTGGCCCCTGCTCCAGGACAGCTTTTAGCTGGGAGGCATTGGCCATCAACATAGCTACATCCAGCATGCTCTCAGCTGCACTCTTATTGGCATAGTGGTTCATGTTCAGAGGGGCTGGGCTTCTGGGCCAAGCATCTGGATGGGTGGTCTGGGGAAAGAAGAGAGTAACTGGCATAGAGATAATGTTTATGGCATGCAGATAATGACAGAAAGAAGAATGCCAGGAAACAAGCAGAAAGGCATGCTCTGCCCTGCGTTTAGTTCTCCCAACAGAACAGCAAGGCATCATTTTGATGAGACTAGCAGTAATTTTCTGCTTCCTGTGCACTGATGGTGAGGATCTGGCTATCATTCTGACCTAATTAGCACAACACGCAGCCAATACAGAAGAGTGACCTTTGAAGGCAGAGCCATTAGTACAGCAAAGAGATACTGGAAATCTGGTAACAGTGCCATTAAAACATGACGAACATGAACAAGGCAGCCCATGCAGTTTGTGCCAACAGTTCCAAATGGTCATATTCAGTCTGCATATTTTCTTCTTCACTAGTGTCATATGTCATTGAGCTCTGAGCCATTTATACTGCTTCTGTGAGCCTGCTCTGCACTTTTTGCCCTCTATTCCAGTTATTGTTGACTTTCTAAATCAAAACAGTCAAATGATTCACTTGCTTGTGTCTGTAAATAAACTGGCCCTGAAGTGATAGTATGACCCTTCAGTCATATTCTGCCCGTATCATATTTTCTTGAAGCATGATGGTTAGCTGCAGAATGGCTTTCATATGACAGCAGTTTACCTCACACAGTATCAGTATTGTATTCACACCTGTGCTTTTGGGAGATAGAGCCATCAGCTAGCAGGACCTTCTCCCATGGAGCCTGCTCTCAGTTTTGGTTCTGGAGACAGATGCCCTCTCTGCTTTCTAAAATCAAGCCTTAAACTTTCTCTTTTGAGAAAAGTTGCATCAAATTCCCTTAGTTATACTGCTATTAGCCCAGGCTGCTGGTGGATGCACTGAGCACTTCTCCTTCACTCTCCTTGTTTTCACTTCCTGTGCATTCATAGGCCACTACTGCATCTTGTTAACTCTTATCTGCTCTCTGCTTTAGTTTCTGTGTTGTCCTGTTTGTGTCTCATTGTCTCTCTATGATCCTCTTTTCTGTCTTCTCTTTCCTTTCACAACCTAACTGATTATGGCAGATGACAGCCCCTCTCTGAGCCTTGTTCTGCCAGAGGGTCTACATGTGAAAAGAGAGCTCTTTCCTTGTTAGTACGATATTTACCTCACCTTGGGATGACTGCTGTTGTGAACTGGCACTAGATCTATATAACTGAATTGAATTAAAATGAATATTGAGAAGATAACAATAAAGCGGGGCATTAGGAAGAAGCTGAATAAATATGATAATTCATGTCTATGATTAATCAGCAGGTGATGACCAAAAGCATTTAAGAGAGTTAGTTTTACTCTGAATTGTGTAACCTATTGATTCTTGTGTGGGTGAGGATGATGCAACAATAGATTAGCTCAGTTGTCAGTGTGTTTGTGTGTTCATGTCAGTGGACTCTGTACTACAGAGTATGTATGCAAACATACATATCCTCTGGACCAGATGGTTCTGGAAAAGAGATTAGCCTGTCTATTTTAAAATGCTGAAAATACATTTTCATCTGGATTATCACACCTGAGAATCATCTTTTAAAATTCAGTGGTGTCCAAGCCAAAGCCTAAATACCAACTCTTTGTTTGAAGAAAAAAAAAATCAGCAGTCTCTTCCTGAACACTAAAAATCTTCCATTTTTCTCACAACAATCCCCTGCAGCTGCGGAGAGCACAGTTTGTCTGAGATTAACCAAAACTGCAATGGTGGTGCGAGCTGTCTTCCCTCTCCTCCAGGGATAAAGACAAAAAGAAAGGAAAGAAAAGCTGCACCCTCTAATTTACCATAGAGCAGGCTACAGCTGAATTACAATGTATTTAAGAGATTCACAGCAATGGGCTGGGATGGGTTGAGTTGAAGCATGAGGGGAAGTACACTCTGTACAGAAGGTGTGGTTGATGGGGTTGGTAATGAGCTGTTACTCTGGTTGCAGTAATTATTTTGATGAATTGTTTTTTTTTTTTTGGTTTGTTTTTTTTTTTTTCCAATCCTGTGATAACTGCTGAACAAGCCATGTTTAATTCTCCTAATAAGTCACTGCTTTTTAGGACATGGATGGATTACATGTGTCACTGGCCAAGTTCATCATGTGGCCGTCTGCTTATCAGTTTAGCTTTCATGTTTTATCATAGCTTCACGTGAGCACTTCAGAGACATCTTGACAGCATCCTGTAAATCTCCGAAAAATCTTTCCACGGGCTTTCTCCAAATCCTTTTAACTCAAAGCTGTAGTGCTTTGTGTTACACCTTGTTAACAAGGAATTACAGCACATTTTAGGACGACATGTTTTGAGGAGCAAAACATGCATTTTCACTGGAAAGCAATGTGGTTTGGTGGAGCGACCTGTGACTGTGATCTGTTCCAAATGCCACAAATGGCATACTGTCATGATGTCTCGGGGTCAGCCTTTCTGCTCTCAAACACTGACACAGGTTTTTCAAATACAGCTCTTTATCCTAGAGTCAACAGACCACAGTGAGATAATGCTTGTTGTGAGATCGCAGGTTGGAAACATGGAGTCACTATGTCTAGAAACGCAGCAGATGATTTTTTCCAAAAAAGAACCCCTCCTTTTTGACATGTGCGTAGGCCAAATCTAAAGGTCATTTCCTCAGTCTGCCTGAGCTATTTATCACAATTAATCCTGCCGTCTACTCATATCATACAGCTGGGAACATAACACAGCAACAACTAATGACAGCAAAGGAGACACGCAGTACAAAAAGATAGGGAATATAGGCTATTTTATGTCACACTGAACAGCCTTAAGTGTGGAGGGAAAATGCTACAAATAAAACAACAGCAAAAAAAAAAAAAAAACTACATTGAGAATGCACGTGAACCAGGTTTCATTTGAATAATACTTTAAATAAAAAAAAAATGCAGCATACATTTGCATATTTGCAAAGAATTTTGTCTCCCAGAGAAACCCCGTGCTTGTCAGTCATCCTGCCATACCAGATTTATTGCTATCTAAACTGAAAAAACAAATGTTTTTTCTCATTAAATCAGTTTTGCTGTACTGGTTCTGTGTTTCAGTGCTGATTTTTGTGATGAATTATTCACAGTGCATTTCTAGTCTGAATTAGACTCAGGGGACAGACACCGAGGGGAGAGAAGGAGCAAGGTAGATAAAAGAGTTGTTTGGATCTTAACTCTCCACCGTTGAATAACAGATGAAATCATGTAGTAATATTTAACATTATTCTGCTTTCTACTGTAAGGTGTTGATAACAATACAATGTGGATATGAGAAAGGAAACCAGATATTCAATAAATTATTTATATAGGGCCTCTTCAAATGATCAATATTGGCCCGCGTGCTTTACTGACTAATTAAATTCCCTAATTTAAACAATCTAAATGAAATGGGACATTAAGACATGAATTAAATAAATAAATACATTTTAAGCCATCCTTACTTCCTATTCTATTACACATATTTGTTTTAATCCTGTTTTAATTCATGAATAAAATGTAAATGCAAAGGAAAAAGTACACATTAAACTGAGTATGGACAATAATAACCATGATAACATTTATGCATACTGAGTGATAAAGTCAGCACTGAAGAGAAAATCTGACATTAGTTTACTTTTCAACCTGAATATAAAGGAGCAACTGGGGTAAAAAAAAAAAAACAAATAAAAGAAATTTCTGTGATTTAACCCATACTTCAAACCTAATAAATCCATTTTTCATTGTGTATTCAAAGGCAAATGGACATTTTGGCTAATTTCCAAAGACATGAAATGAACTCATTCCGCTTGTACACCTAATCCCAAAACTTTTCCCATGTCGTCACACTAACTGATTACAGGACCCGCATGTCAGTTGCTCAGCGTATGCCATGCCTTTAACCTTGTATTGTTAAGCTCTGTGTCTGACGTGCAGAAAGCTCTTCACAGCAACAAAGCAAGACAATACTTAAGACAGTAAAGCCCTACATTAATTATTTAGTTAACTGAGCTCAAGTTCAGCTATAGGATGAAATGCTAAATTAACTCTTGACGGCATGAGTGAGTGTTTCCCTTACTTCTGTTTTTTGTTTTTTCCCCCCTCATGCATAAGCACTTCTTTGCTCTCCATCCATCATATTCGATCAGCAGCCTTCCTCTCTCACTCACCTCAAACTCTGGCCCTCTTCCAGATGACAATCGACCCAACTGTAAATCTAATTTCCATGAATCTCTGTAGAGCTTTTAGTTTTACAGCCTTACACAGAGCAAAGCAAACATGGTTGTTTCTGAGTGTGGTCTATACAGCTATGGCACTCGGTGAATAAAAAAAAAAGAAAGAAAAAAAGCAACAAAAAAAAAAAAGCATTTTTTCATTTAGAGAAAAGCTGCAATTTAAAATCTACTGGTTATCAAAGAAACTGAAATCTGACCCTGCATCTGAGCGGTCTTAAATTTCAGTGAAAGGCAGGCAGGGATATTAAAAGCATGCGGAGAGTCTGCATGTAAGATATTCACCCTGCAAGAGCCATGGATTGAAAATACTTATATTGACTCACGCTGGTGGAGGACACAATGTAAATGAGATCAATTGCTCATTTTATCGAGCGTAAGGGTATTACATTTTGCAAATGCTGGCTGAGCTTTGACAGTTGCAAGGAAGTATCTGCGGCTGCCAGGGTCTCTCTTCCCCCTACCTCTTCCTCAAACTCACACACACACACACACACACACACACACACACACACACACACACACACACACACACACACACACACACACACACACACACACACACACACACATCTGAAATTAAATGGCTCTATTAAGACAGTGACCATGCAGATAACAGAGTGAAGTCCATTTTCCTGCCCTGTAAAAGTGGATACTGCACATTGGATGCAGAACTGAACTACTCTCAGATGGCAGCTTCAATTGCCAAATAAACAATAGTAATCACTTTGTTAGCTTTACAGCTGTGGCATGAAGCAGGATTACGTAATATAAAAGTAAAACTGTGTGTGCATTTAAACCAGTGAACTGGAAACAAAGGAGGGCATTCATTGTTTATCAGGTCATTCAGGTACCAACAATACTTCAGTCCTAAGCTAGACCACCAGACTGTCATCTGAGCCAGCATGCCTGCAACAGACTTGAAGATCTCTGTTCAAATGTTTCTGTTTTCCTTGTTTCTGTGGGGATTTGTCCCATTCAGCACCACTCCTGTGCTGCAAAATGTGTGCACCTCTGAATGCGCCTCTCATGTAGATGACATGCAACATGAGAAAAGCCGCAGAAACCGCAGGAGGTGGATACGTTTACATGATCGACTTACATTAAAAGTAACAACCAAAAACTCTGGTTACAAAAAGGACCACGACAGTGAATCAACAACTCTTGCAACAAAAATTACCCCAAACAAAACTGACTGCATGACAACTAAATTTCCCTACTGCTGATTCATGTGCCTATCTCCAAGCGCTTGTTTTGCGCTTATAGCTTATCTATCTTCCCACTGCATTTTTGCACTGTATTAACACTTTCTCAATTCTACTGTATAACTGTACGCAAGAAAGCAAGAATGCTCTTGTTAGGCAGATAATGCTTCTTGATGCTTGTTTCATTTATTACGCATGGAGGTACGGCAATTTGTAAGATCAAACTACTTAGCCTATAGACTACTTTATAACTACCACATAAACCAGAGGATTTACGTTTTCCTATCATGAAAAATGGTTTCAAATATCTCACCTCGGTCCCGCTTAACCTGTTGCTGCTGCTGTTCATTATTGTCCTGCGCAAAGGGCTGCTACACCTCAGATGCAGGCTGCACCAAAGTGGCAAAATGTCCTGTAGGGGTAGAGAGGACTGGTCCTGCAAGGATATAGCCAAGACTACGTGACAGAGCTACTGATGCACATGTAATTATTATATTATAGTGACACAATATCAGTAATAACTGTTATGCTTTGTAGAAATTTTTGTTTCTACAGAAGTCTGTGGAGTTAAGACACGTGACTCAGTCTGCAAAGGGCGTGAGATTTTTTATTTTTTTTTAACACAGGCTTTTAATTGCTATGTTATTTACTTGCACTGACTCTAATCAGTCTTTGTCTCACCCCGTGTCACTCTCTGTTGGGCAGCGCAACAATATGATGAGTAGGCTTTCTGTGGCGTCCCAGAGCGACGTGTGATTGGACGGACCGTCCTCCCCCCGTTCTAGTCCTCACCAGGGGCGTGGAGCCAAGCGAACTGAATGGGAAACACATTTGGTGTACCTCACCGGTGCTCTAACCAAACGGTGGTGGAAGGCGATGACAGGCGCAAACAGCTGTTCGTTTAAGTTAACTACCGAGAGGACTACAGGAAAAATAAAAATCCGCGAGTCTTAAAGCGACCTGTGTGCTATTTACTTACACGGCCGCGAAGAAGAAGAAGAAACAGTGGGGAGACCTCGCATCGGGAGCTGCAACCGAAGAGAGGGATGCAGGGACTTAAAAGGAGATAAATACAAAAAAAAATCGTCTGTTATTTCTTGTCAGCATGCGGTATGTGTTCAGTTAACAAAGCCCGAATTTGTTTGCGATCGTTGGGGCGGCTCCTGTGCGTGAAAATGGAGATAATATGCAGATAGGGCGTTTTGAAGTCCACCTTTTGTCGTGGACAGTCAGCTAACGTTGGCGAGGCTTTTTTTCTGTGACTGGACCTGGCAGGTTTGCCTTGTATCACGAGCGTGAGTGTACCCAAGGGTGTGTGGTCGTTTTTTTTTTTTTTTAACAAGGTAAGTCGTGCCTAATTTCCTTATGTCAATATTTGAATGCCAGGTAATATTGTGAGAATACTGAGGGCAATTTAGTGCTAGCTAGTTGCCAAACTTGTGTCGCCGAAGACAGCTTGCTAGTTTCTCGGTCACCTGGACGACGATTGTTTCTGCAGGCAATGCTTTAACTCCTGGGCTTGTCTTTCCGTCGATCCCCTCTGACAGCCGCTAACTTCTCAGTAATTAATAACATGCATAAAGCCCATCGATAGCTTTAGCGATGCTGTATGTATCAGAAATTTGTCAATTTTGTTTCACTAACTGGGACGTGTCACATTTTTTTGCAGGTTTTTTTTTTTTTTTTCTTTTTATCGGATGAAATCTTGTCTATGTCATCCATCCCGGTGTTGTTAAGGGCCTCTCCCGGCAAACTGCGTCACCGAGTGGGCGCTGCAGGTATTCATGTGTAAATCTGCGTGTTGGAAAATCTACCCATGATGGCACGAATGACCTGGAAACCAAAGTGACTGAACTTTTAAGTCACCATGGAGCCGGAATCTAAATCGGGCTCCGGGGGCCATCAAGACCCGAAATATCCGTCTGTACCCAAGACTCAGGGTGAACCGGCCCTGAGTGTGTATGAGGCAATGGATGATGGGCCTGTCAGTCTGGTGGACTCTGTAGTGAGAGGTGGAAGTGACCCCAGCGCTTATCCTTCCTCCAGTTATCAGAGGAATGTGCATCAGAGATTCATCAGGAGAAGTTTGTGGTTTTCAGACACAGATGAGCAGGCCTTTGAAGCACCTGAATGTAATAGCAGGAGTAAGATCCTAAACATTAACCTGCGAACAATTGTGGACAGGTCAAGGGGGACTAATTGTGGGATACAGGAGGGATCCAGCACTGAAAGTCAAGGCGGGCTTAAAGACAGTGCAACAGAGAGCGCCAGCGCCGATGAGGACAAGGAGAAAGGTGGAGATGCGTTAAATGTTACATGCAGTGATGGTGGTAAAGCTGCTGTCAAGGCAGCCAGCGAGGAGAACGAGGAGGAGGCAGAGATGAAGGCAGTCTCCACATCTCCGGGAGGACGGTTTCTCAAATTTGACATTGAGCTGGGACGAGGTTCCTTCAAGACCGTCTACAAAGGCCTGGATACTGAGACCTGGGTGGAGGTGGCTTGGTGTGAGCTGCAGGTAAAACAGTAAAATTGTCCCATCTCATTTACAAGATTTGTGTGACACCCATGAACTGTATATGCAGCAGTTAAAGACAAAGCATATTCATAAAGAGGCTTATTTTTCACATTTTAATCCATCAGATGGATGGTGACAACAGCCATCTAGAAGTATTTTCACATTCTTCCCTCTTCAATAAACATATCAGTGATTAATATTAGTGGAAGAGTGCCTGACTCCCACAGGAAGCCCTCTATCTCGTCTCCTCTGTGTTCTCACTCATCATGATAGTGTAACGGAGATGTCTTCAGGGAGCTGTCAATCAGCCTGTAGTCTCATGAAGGACTATGCTGAGTTGCACATTGGTTACCACTATATTTTAAATGGTTTACACAGGAAAACTGATTGACAAGCATTAGCTGCTGACACGTAGGAACATACCATCATTGAAGTATGGCTATCGACAGTTGTGCAAACACACAAGGGGAGTCAGTTTTCTTGAATTACATAGACACAAGAAAATCACAAGCTTAGACTGTGCAAAGGTATTAACTAATTATTTCCATCCTTCTGAGACGGCAACAAGGATTATTCTCTCTCCCTCTCTCCCAGGAGGCTTAAGGGGGACTACGGTCAGCATGACTGGCCCCCTCAAAGAACGAAAAACACGTCCTGTGATTTGTTATTTCTCCACAATTTAGATAATATTGTCAAAGATTAATTTTAAATTGTGGGTGCTCAGACAGCCTTCATTTTCTGTAGCAGTTTGACCAGCTTATTACGTGATGACACTCAGCTCAATTATTGCAGTGGACAGTGCAGGAGATGCCTGCGTTCGCGCTCTCCCAGCAGTGTGCCGGCATGTTATTAGTGGTGCTACTCCCTGCATCGCACCCTCTGTGTAACAGGAGGTGAGCAGACAGGAAGCAGCTGAACCTGTCCCATAGCCTGCTGGGAGCCTTGTGGCAGTCAGTGGCCTCAGTGAATACTTTGCCTGTGGTACTGAAAACATGCTGCGTCAGTACCCAGTGAGATGAAAGAATGCAGACTGCTTCCTTCACTGGGAGGAATTAAACCTGTTTTGTCTGACTTTAGCATCACAAGGCAGTGACACATAGCATCCATAAAAGGACTTTAAAGATAACATGCCATTGGAGAACAATGAGTAAAGACACACCGAGGCTTCGTTTGGATGGTGATATCATGCAGGGTGACAGCAGGAAGCAGTCGCATACCTTCCTCAACTGGATAACTCAAAGCTGCAGTTAAGCTCAGTTCAGTGGATGGAGAATGTGGAACACAGAGCTGTTTACTCTATTTTATTTTTCCCTACAGACAGATTAAAACTCTCTCTAGTGG
This sequence comes from Archocentrus centrarchus, assembly GCF_007364275.1. NCBI lineage: Eukaryota > Metazoa > Chordata > Actinopteri > Cichliformes > Cichlidae > Archocentrus > Archocentrus centrarchus. Next base: position 14,217,320 of record NC_044352.1, read on the forward strand.
ACAGTCGACAATGGACGTTAATCATGATGCAAATGGTCATCTTGTCATTTCATATATGCTGTTGTAGCTTTAAGCTGATGGTCTTCCATTAGGAACTGTTGGATAAGCAAAATAATATGCAGAGCTCATTCATGTGTACCTAAATTGTCATTGCAGATATAGTTTAGGCAATTATTATCAATTTATTTTCTTAATTGGCCACTTGAATCATTAAATGTCTTACAAAGGAATTTCCTTACCTCTTTAGTGACATCTCAAGAATTCAGCTGCAGCAGTTTGTCGATTAATAAGTCAGTTGCAGCTATTTGTTAGTGCTGTCTATCAGAAATGGATGATTCTGCATTCCCAAATGATGTTTTCTCTGGAATTTACAGTTTGTCACATAATACAAGATATAAGGCAAGAAAATGGATGGATGGATGGATGGATGGATGGATGGATGGATGGATGGACGGACGGATGGATGGATGGATGGATGATATTTTATAGACTAACTAATTTAGAAAATCATCATTAGATTAATTGATATTTCGGATATCTTGTCCAGTCCAAATGTGTTACCGTTAATATTACGGAGGACTAAGAAAAGATGTTTAAAGTTATATTTGAGGAGCTTCAAAATGTGGAGTTTAAACATTATTTATTCTGTCATTCTGGATGTTTCAGTATATATTTACGCTACTATAGTTCACAGAGTCAGAATTAATTTTCATTTAGTGTTGCTGCATTCTGTAGTTAGGTCAACAGCACACTTCTTAATTATGAGTATTTGTAATCATCTTGATGTGCAGACTGCAGTTCAGCAAATGAGATTCTTTATTCTCAAAGAAAGCATAAGAACGAGTAAACATACACTACGTTATTGTCTGTAATCAGGATAGAATCACTGCAGGGATGAACTAAGAAGTGAGATCAATAGGTTGGTAGGGTATATTGAGCCTAAAGGCAGAGTTTTCAATTTGGTGCTCTTTGAACCTGGCTGGATCACCAAAGTAATATATACTGCAAACATAACAGGTAGTTTATGCAAGCTCTTTTCTTTAGCTGCACAGCGGCCCGTGCCAAAACAGATATCGCGAATGATGTTGTGCAGTGTTCATTGGCGTTGTTTCGGCTTGCCGTGCATCTCCCTTTTTTTCCCCTTTTTTTTTTTTTTTTTTTAACCTGGAGTGGTCAGCACATCCAGGCTGGAGGCACGATTGTGCAAGCAGATCAGTCTCTGCCAGCATTTCTATGACACACCAGTGCAGGAGTATAGAGATTTCTAGATGGCACAGAGGAAGATTTCTGCAACATTTAGAAAAATGAGATGTTCTGCAGAAAACCTCCTCCATCGTTTCCTGTTTTGAGTTTATTCTAATTCCAGCATTTTCTTTTTTTTTTACTGGCATTTAGCAGAAGACTATAATGGATCAAGCATGCCGCTAGCTTGTGTTCAAATGGTCACTGGGCTGTGCTGACGTCACAGTTTCAAAAACAATGACCAGCACATCTACACGAGCTGTAAAAAAGCTACCCTTTCACTATATTCTTCTCCTGATCATGATATTCTTTGTGAGCAATAACTGTGTTAGGGAGCTGAATGTTAGTAATGCTGCAGAGCTTCAGTAGGCAAACTATATTTGTATGCATTCAGTTAGTGATGCAAAAAGTGCATAAATATGTTTCTGTACTTGGTCCCTATTTGTTTTATGCTGCAGGTATAAAGCTGATAATATTTATTAATCTATTGGCATTAGCAGAGAATCACAGAGAATATTCAGACAGTAAAATTAATTGGTTGTAGACACCAAAGTGATTTCCAGGTATCCTTCATTTAAAAGAGTAAATGTACTTCTGGTGCGTCACGAGGCCCTGACTAAGTTGAGCTTGCTTCATACTATTACACTGTTAACGCATGTTAAAAGTCACTGCACAGACTTCGAGCTCTCCCGCCCACATTCACACCGGATCTTGGTCACATTCAACAGAATAGTAAAGTACAGGTTTCAGCGAGTCTTAAAACTGCACCTGAAGTAGTTTAGAGTAAACATGTCAAACCCAGGAGTAAAATCTTAAATGTGCATGGTGCCAGCTTTGCCATTCCAAGCGAACTGTTGTGGAAAACAGGAGATACCCCCATGGAAGACAGAGAAACAAGAGATCTTTCCACTGTTTTCCCACCTTCTCATGGTCACACGGCTTTCGTGCCTAGAAATTTTAATCTGGTCTCGTGTTTATTTTTTCTCTCTTCCTCTCTCGTCTCTCTCAACCCTGCCCCTTCCCTTCCATGCCCATCTCCCCCACATCTCTGTTTCTGTGCCAGGCTGCTGGCATATCACAGATGGCCCTGGCTCATGCAAGGATGTTAATGTGAGAGAAGGATGCCTGTTTTTAGTCCTTTTATTGTTGAGAAGAAACACTTCCTGTGATTCTTTTTGCTTTGTCTTAATCATAATTGCTCACTGGAGTTAATTTTCTAAACTTTGGAAACTTTTTCTTTCTACTGCTTGTGGCTCAGTGCATTCATTTTTATCTCAGTGTTGAATGCTGTGTGCACACTTGCAGACAGTTTACTTCTGACCTTTTGCAGACTTCTCAGGTATTTGGCAGTGAGCTTATTTTGTAGATTAAATCTCTTTTTTTTTCAGCCTGTGACTGCAGAGTTGGCAATGATGCCACGGCAGTGTTATCAGGCCGCCTGTCTTTGCTGAAGATTTTGGATTTCTTGAACCAAACAAACCCAGCAGCTGACTCACTAGGTCTGTGTCTCGACTCCAAATACTGGATTTTAGTGTAATCATAGATTGAGCTATTTTACAAGATGATACCATGCTTTGGAGCCCTGCTTTCTCTGTGGATTAACATGTGTAACAACACGTCACCTCCTTGTCTGCACAGATGGAAAAAGGAAAACAAAGTTGGAACTGCCCAAATGGGTCATTGTTTACAGCCCATATGGCACTGACGGGCCCTGGGCAGCATGTAGAGCCAGTCACTGTGGCTGTGCCTTATCTGTTGCCCCATCTTTCGTCACGTCTGAATTTCTGCGTCACCCAGCCAACCGAATAGCAATAGCAAAGACAGATATGCCTGCTGGAGCTACGGCATTGTGGCGTGTGGTGTAGCTCTGGCAGGTGTGAAAGAGGTTAATAAAAATGAAATCTAATGTATAGAAAACAGTTGCTGGCAAACATGTTGTGTCTTGTACAGTGTAAAGCCTCTTTCCGAGCAAACATGCAGTCATTTCCATTAATTTAACAGCATCAAAGCGTGTCAGCTGTATACCTGCATGAAAACGCTGGTCACTCTCTTGTTCAAGATGCAACCTAATTGGACCAAGTAACCATCACTTATCCTTATGAATATAGCCCAGGCATGAGCTATATGTAGTCTATTGATGAAGCCATAAATGTTACCCATCCCCTTTCCTTAAATGGCGTTAGAAAGAACCTAATTTGAATGACAGCACAAACAATAACACAAACCCAGAATTGTGTTTAGAGGATTGTCTACTTTCTCGCCCTCCCTCCTTCAGCTGTGAATAGTAAATCCACAGCATGTCTTGACTGGTAAAATGATGCTTGCTTAAAAACTCTGACCTGGTATGTTGGTTTATTCATGCTCTTTGTCCCACATTGTGTAAAAAGAGAAAAATGCAAAGGAATAAATGATTTTTATCCTACTCTTTAGCAAGGATACCTGAGAGCATATCCATACAGACACACCACTCTTGTTATTTTGACAAGGAAATCAGAATGTTTACAGTTAGATTAAAAAAAAAATTGGATAACTCCCTTACTGCAGTTTAAGCAGAGTTTTGGTTAAGGAGGCCGTTACAGAAGGTTTATTATTTTTAGTATAAAAAACTACAGTATAGACAGGTGGGGAAAAAATAAATAGGTATCCTATCAATTATAATTCCCATGAGATGTGATATTTTGTCCATTTTAAGCATTAGGTTTGTGGTATTGTTCAGCCCAATGCAATTCAATACTGTGGTCAGTTCATGCCATACCTCTTTGTCCTTATTGATGTTATAAAATGTCTTGGACTGAAAACGGCACTGATGTTATAGCTGTTCAAAGCCGACATTGTTAAATGTTTATCAGGGAGCTGCAGAGCAATTTTCAGTTAATTAGTAATTGAAGCTCCACATTAGGGTTTGCTGAAAATGGTCCATCAGTTACAGAGGTGGCTATCAGACCTCTTGTATGCTGTGCTATGTTTTGACTTAAATACCACAGTGGTCAGACTTTTATTAAAGCTGACACATGTTGCCATGCTCCAGACAGTTTATATCCCGTGGTCAAAATATAATATCTGACTTGCTATGCCAGTACGTCTGACTTAACAGTTTATACCAGGATTCAGTGAGCAGCTTTCAGAGCTACACCTTACATTAGGACATTTAGCTAAATGGCCTTTGACTGCCTGCTTTCCTCCCCCCCAACAATAGAAAGTGTCACAACAGCTCATTAGGACTAGTAATCCCTTTTGGAATTCAAGAAGGTCATTTGTATGAACAAACCTGGAGCACCTCTGTATCCTGTTAAGGCCTCCTGCTTAGGCTCAGTGGTATGAAGACAAGGGTTACTTTAATACACACACTAGTTGGTCTCTGCATCACTAAGCTGTTTATGTAATGACTGAAAAACAAATGGCCTCACTGTAGCACTTCCATCTTAAGTCACTATTACTGTAAACTCCAATTAACATTTATGCTGGCAGCTTATTTTATTTATAAATCCTCAAATGTGCTGTTAAATCTGAATTTGTGGTTGTTGTATTTGCTGTAAGAATTCTGTGATTAAACAATGCAGGAGTCCCTCTTTCTGATGTGCTGCCCATTTAGTCTGGGCCAGAGTATTATACTGAATAAAGGCAGTCTAAGTGGCTCTGTTCCCCAACACTGCAGCGGCTTCTAAAATTGTAAAGGGAGGGAGGTTAGGCAGGGCACCCAGTTCAAGTCAGGGCAGCTCTTCTCAACAAATCATTGTTCATGTCCTTATCTCAGTGCCAACCCTCATCATCAGTGATCTGTGCAGTGCAGGACATGTGCGAGTCTGTCCACCCTCCACCCTCTACACTCACTTTCTGGCTTGCACCAGTCCACGCTGGCCACATTAGGCTTTAGTCATTTACATGGACACTGAGTGCATTTGAGAATTTGTCTGAAGTTCAGAGCAGATGGGTAAAATTTGCCACCCGGTGTATCATAGCGCCGCAGCTATTTGTAGCCACTCTGTCAGCTCCTCCATGGTTTTTACAATGGGTCTGAGTGACCGTTTTACCATTAATCATCAACGCTTGGTGTCCGTGTGTTGAAGGTGTCACCACCAGCTGTTGTACCTCGGGTTGTGCTGGACACAGGCAGAAATGAATAGAAAAAAAATCGTGATCTATTTGCTGCCTGGCTGCAGAAATACCATAATAATACCAAAAAGGTAATTTATTATGTATGAGTCATATACATACAGAATATTTTCACTTTTTTTTCTTGAAGCAGATAATTGTCACAAAAAATATTTAATTATTTTCAGCTCTCAGCCAAAATGATCCAGACCAAAAAATAAGGGAGTGTGCAACTTTTGTGATGCATTCTACTAAATACATACCAGATTTCATTTTTCACATCTTTTTGTTTAGTTATTCCTATAAATTATATTTCTTCATAATCAAAAACTCTTAAACCTGCTGCACTAATTTCAAGTAAAGTCAACTTTAACAAATAAGTTAAACTATAAATTACCCTATACTTTCTTACCTGTCCTAATGAAGAATAAAGCCCAATATTTATGCTTATCTGATTTCTTAAACATTCATAACGTTGCAAATCCGTTCTTCAGTTGTCATCCACCACTGCTGGTCTCTTGAGGAGGCAAGTAAGTATTAAAAAATTGTTTTGCTTTCTGTCAAAGAACTTTCTCGTCGGCCTACGGCCTTTATAGGAGGTTTGTATGCTTTAATCTGCTTTGGCCAACTACTGGTCACAATCAGCTAGACACACTCATACACAGAAACACTCAAGCAGCCATCATAAGTGGCCTTATTATGATCAACTTTCAGTTCATTTCATTCATTTAGTTGAGCAGTGATATAATATCTTGCTCTGTTTTTCTTCTGTTCTCAGAGTGTCTGTGATGCTCCTCCTCCTTATAGCTTCTTCTTGTCTCTCCCTTTCCGTTTTGTTAGCTCACTCTTTTGACACCCAAACAGCAAAGTAATCATTTGGTCATAGTCTGATTGTTGTTTTCTGTCGTATCCGAGTGGCTTCTCATCTTGGATGTTGTTCTGTCTTTTTGGCTCCTCCCTCCCAAGGCTGGGCGAAGCAAACATATTTGTCTCTTTCAGACATCTCACCAGCCTTTTCTTCTTTAAACCATTACACTGTGCCACCCTGAACGCCGGGTATACCATTTTACATGGCTTGGGTTTACCGTGGCTGTATGGCAGGCGTATAACATTGAATACAGGAATAATGGTTACTGGCACAGCTGCTGGTCAAAGCCTCCTGCAGTCATGACTGATGGGACACAATTCAGCTGCGGGCAGTCTGCTGGCTCATGGCTCACCCTGCACCAGCTTTTGTTACAGCATCGGAAGCACTGCAGTAGTCATCTGTTATTAAGGATGGGTGGAAAGGGTGGCCAAGTAAATTATCATACCACCTTCCTTGCTAAGGGAATATGCATTGATTAATAAAGTGTCACATCATCATTGGGATTGAGACTAAATCTTAGCTTTTCATTGCAAGGTTAAGATGCAGCACTAAGGCCGGTTTGCTTTGTGATTTCAGCCTTTTAGGATGTGTACATTTGTCATGTTTTAATGGAATTACAATGTAATTTACACTCAGGTAAAATATTTTCTTGATCTTAATTTTTTTTGACAAAAAAATATGTGAATAAATATGAGTTCAGCTGTCTTTTTTTTTTTTTTTTTTAAATAATATTACAAGTTGTTGACAAGTTGTTTGAATACAAATCCCCATCACATTATTGTTACAAAGTCCCAGTGTTGTTAATCTGTTCCTTGTTAACTACGGATCAGGATGAGGCCAAGTTAATTAGGTAAAGCGGAAATAGTAATTAGGAACGCTTACGTTGTGGTGGCAAAGAAACAGCCAGACAATTTGTAATTTGGCTGACATAATTAGGACTAATGCTGAATCTTATTTCTTTCCTAATACATTTAGTGTTTTGGATGTGGATCTCATTTGTGTATTGGGTAAGAGCTTGTAGACTTTGTCTCATCAGGGGTACTGTGATGCACTAAAAAAGAAACACTGATTGGTGTCCACAAATTACTGTCCTAATCTGTTTTGCTTGGGAATACTTTGGTTTCAGTAGCTTTTTGCTGTGGGTGAATCATATTTGATTGAAGAGAGGACCTTAATGGGGTTGAAAATAATGTTCTAGTCCCGTATAGGTTAGTGGTTGTGTTGTTTTTTTGTTTTTGTTTTTTTTTTCAGGGGCCAGGAATATGATTATTCAAAGTATTAAAATTATTTTATTTGTAATTTTCTCTGTTATTTATAAATAATTCCTATTTGAGAACAACGTTCATTACCAGCTATATTTGTACGTTGTGATTGCAAGTGTGTCAAGCTGGCTTTCCTCAGTGCTCTTCAGCACCACATTAGCCACTCATTTTGTATGCTGGCACTTCACAACCTAGGCATTGTTCTATTGGACATTTTTCTATGTTTTCAGATGGATTGTGAATTGATTCTTCTATCAGAGAGGGGTGTTAATTTCTCATAGAGAGAGATCTGGGATCATGCAACATGATACATTTGGAGTGATACCAGATGCTAATATATACCATAATTGGGATTAGCATTAGTTTCTTCAATGTGTCTCAAATGCCAGACTAAGGGAATGTTCATGCTATGCTCTGCCCTGAGAGTTATATTAAGCATAGTTGATTATATCAGTAATCTTTAGGGAAACAGCTAAAGCCTTTTATATAAAATGAGTAAGCTCCTCTCATTAGGCAGTGTAACTCTTACATCTTTCTTATAATTATCCTTAAATCCTCAGGTAAAGTAACTGGGCACAATAACAGTACACTATTCCTAAGTGGATACTTAAAGTGACATGTGACATTAGGTCAGGAACTTGATTTTAACACCACATTTGTATGCTGCATTAACCTTGCAGATTTTCCAGGTCTAATATTTTAATCCATTCCTCCAGTGCCCAGAAACCCAGTGTTTTAGTTTCTCATTCTGATATGTATGTGTCGCTGCATGAGCTAGCAGAGCTGTGGAACTAATAGAGTCGAACACACAGATATAGTGGGTGGCAGCAGTGTGGAGCACAGGTTTAAAGATTGCTTCCTGATAATGTCACTATCTATTTTTCTGTCCTGTCAGTGTGTGTATGCGTGTGCCCTCACCTGAGCACTTGCACGCTCTGCTATGAAGCACAGGTATGAAAACAATACAAGCACACACATGCACACAAACATTAAACGGCCTGTTTGGAGCACAGTTTGGATAGCAAATGTACTGTAATGAGTCACGTGACCACTATAGTGACTATGAAGAAATTGAGGGGCATTTTTGTTTGGTTTTTAGTTTTAGTTTTGTGCTCATGTGATACTACTTGTCTTCTCTGTGTGATGCATTGAAGTGACATTCTTCTGTTTTCTCAGTGTGCAAAAGCATGTGTGTGTGTGTGCGTAACTCTCGATGCAGTGAACCACGCCTCTGAGCCTGCATGTGGCTTCTGAATTATGCAGAAGCCCCAATGTCTGCTAAGAGGGAAAGACAAGTGAGGGTGCAAATGGAGGTGGGGGGGGGGTGCGTGGGGAGTGTGACTGGAGCTTGGGAAACGCTCTGAATTGAGGTTATTAGGAAAAAGCAGCAGGTTTCCTGAAAGATGAGATCAAGAAAGCAAGAAAGGAAAAAGAGTAATCTGGGGAGAGGAGGAGAGCATTGCCTGAAGGGAGGAAAGCTGCAGCGCTCATGCTTTAAGCGGTTTGCCTCATTGCTCTTTGTTGCTCTTTTTTTAGACCTGTGTTTCAGGTACGCTTCAGACCATGTGGTGCTCCTGTGCAACAAACAGCACTTGGGGATAACCCAGCCCAACTTAGGCAGCACAAGCCTTTCATTGCTCAGCTTGCTTCAGTAGAAAGAGTTCTCTGCAGAACTGAATTATTCATGGGACTTCAGAAGAGTGCAGTGAAAATCCCCCAACCACACACACACACACACACATAAACACTTACACAAAAAAACCTGACATGCCACATTCTCACACATGCACGCCAGGCTTTATCATCACATCAATCCACTCCTCAACACTTTGCATTGCAGCATTGTTAATTTTTCGATTCTTCACGCTCGTTGTTTAATTGCAGTTTCATCTAAGAAAAAGTTGACTTTGGCTGAATAATTGAATAGATTAAATCCCGCTAGGTTGTTTTCACTGCATTCCACCATCAGTGTCGTCGGTCTCTGTGAGGGGTGGGGTCTTGCTTCTAGTCACCGCACAGTGTTGAGTGTGTGTGTGTGTGTGTGTGTGTGTGTGTGTGTGTGTGTGTGTGTGTGTGTGTGTGTGTGTGTGTGTGTGTGTGTGTGTGTGTGTGTTATGTAAGTCGTTGATGTAGTGGCCTTAAAAAGCAAATGAAATCACAGGAAAGAAACCACAACCTAGCACTAGATAAAGCAAGGTGCTGCCAGAGCAGGAACTGAGAATTAAAGAGGGAGAAGCTACAAAGATGCTTTTGTGATTGTGGGGGATGTTGGGGATGAAGAAGGGAGTGGTCGGGGTGCAGAGGAGGAGATAGATTGCAGATGTGGGGGGAGGGGCCAAAGGGAGTAAGAGAGTGGGAAAGCAAGTGAACGAGATTGAGAAAGATGGCAGAGATTGATGGCACATAACCTTTAGCCACAGCATTTTATGGGTGTGACCATGTTAATGCCTGGGTTCATTCTCGCTGTGGTTTGCCATCTCTTTGTCTCTTTACACATCCTCAGCATTTTTGGACTAACCAAAGCTAACAAGCGAGCGGTCACATCTGACCATATTACATTCAAAATATGTGTTTGCAAAAGAGGAAGAAAAAAAAAAAGATGGGGCAGAATCATCTTACTGGTTGAAAAAGGCACCCATCTGAATGTTCCCACACACATACACGTGTGACAGTCACCAGCTTTGACGCACATATCGTCTAATTAGAGATGTGTATATGTCTCAAAGACTGACACTAACCTCCTTCTCACTCACTCCGTCTTTCCCACTTGCAAAAGCATACTGGAAGCAAAAAATGTGCAGGAACGATAAGATGCTCTTCCATCTGGTAGTTTTTATGAAGCAAATATGTTTTTAGAATTATTGTAATGGCTTCATATTCAATATTTCTTCATCTGTCGTTTCCTCTAGGATCGTAAGCTTTCTAAAATGGAACGTCAGCGCTTTAAAGAGGAGGCAGAGATGTTGAAGGGTCTTCAGCATCCCAACATTGTCCGTTTCTACGACTTCTGGGAGTCACCTCTTAAAGGAAAGAAGTGCATTGTTTTAGTAACAGAGCTCATGACGTCTGGAACGCTAAAAACGTGAGTATTGGTGAAGGCAGATACTTTGATTTTGCAGCTCATTTAATTATCACCTAACATGTTTCCCTTTCCTTCATGCAGCTATCTAAAGCGTTTCAAGGTAATGAAGCCCAAAGTGCTAAGGAGCTGGTGTAGACAGATCCTGAAAGGCCTGCACTTTCTCCACACGAGGACGCCTCCCATCATCCATAGAGATCTCAAATGTGACAACATCTTTATTACTGGACCTACAGGGTCTGTGAAAATAGGGGATTTAGGACTGGCAACGCTCAAGGCAGCTTCCTTTGCTAAGAGTGTCATAGGTAGGAGACTTTAAAATGTGACTTTACAGCTTTATGATCCTTACAGTAAGAAGTATTAGTAATTTGTCAACTGGGCACTCACGCTTTCTCTGCCTCTTATTGCAGGTACTCCAGAGTTCATGGCTCCAGAGATGTACGAGGAGCACTATGATGAGGCTGTGGATGTCTACGCCTTTGGCATGTGCATGCTAGAAATGGCCACCTCTGAATATCCCTATTCTGAGTGTCAGAATGCTGCTCAAATATACCGCAAAGTTACCAGTGTGAGTCATGCTGTGCAGTTTTTGTAATATTAAATTCTTGCATTTATTTTGGACTGCTGTCTGTGAAGAGACACGCCGAAAGGAGAAGGAGAGGGAGAGAGGGCTTTAGCATGCAACAAAGGTCTTCAGCTGGAATCAGACCAGGGCTGCTACAGTTATGCGGCACTCTAACTATTCGCACATCAGGGCGCTTCCCATTTGCATTAGTATGTTTCCACCAAACTTACCTATTCAGGGAAAAATACTTTGGTCAAAATTTTTAGATTGATAATTTCAGAAGCACTAATCATGCAGGCAAATTGAATCATGGCATTTTTAATGTTAAAATTATGGTAATGATTTGTCAAAAATGGGCTTACAGTCCAGAGATTTTAACAGAAACCTAGAGATGTGTCCAGCCTCTGAACATTAATGAATATGTTAAGTAACCCTAAATTGAAATATGATAAACAATAGTGACAGTATGCTTGAAATAAATTATGACATACAAACAAAAGGGGGCTGCACTAGTTGCTCATTATCACTAGTACTAAATGGAAAACCTTTTAATGATAAATGTAGTATTTATTAAAATTAAGAGATTAATAGGTTTATGTAACAATACTTTTCAGTACAAGTTTTCTCTGTATAATTTGGTTTCTAAAATGTTCAGCAAGAAGGAGACTTTTAGAAGAGACCGTGCTTGTAGCATTTAATGTATTAATAATTCAAGATCATGCTTTGTGAACATGGCATAGCAACGTTAGGATGTTTTTTTTTTTTTTGCCATTTTTGGCTGATAAGCCAAATGGAGTCACACAGAGATCCAGAGATCTTTTGTTTTCTGGGTGAAGCCTAAAGGCTGTATTTCTGTATGTGTCCTTTCGCTAGCAAAGCATAGTGTAATCTGCTTTCAGCTTGCAGGATGTCTAAATTCATGATCAGCTTCCTGACTTGATGAAGAGTATTGATTATGGAACTGAAAAGAAGACTCTTTCACCTGTTAGTAGCTGTTAAAGCAGCCTATGAGCCCGTATTATTGGTGGAGAAGCATCAGTGCAGATGCTTCTGTAGATGCTGTAGATGCTGTTTTTTGCATTATATTCATATGAATGTGCCTTCCACAGTGGGATGTTAATAGGAGACTGATCAAAGAGAAACTCTAATAGCATTATATGTTGTGTGTACTCCCTGAAGAGATGCAGCATCCAGCTGAATAATTGGCTGGAATGTTAATCCAGATATATGCATATACTTTACATCTAGTTTATTTTGATGCAGAAAATGTTTGATTTTTTGGAATTAATGATATCAGAAGTTTTATATAGTCTGGCTCTCACACTTAAAAATAACTGTGTAAGAAATTGAGTATAAGTGTTGAGTTCAGTATTATAAGTACTGCTCAGCCAGAATCTATTAGGTATCAAACTTGTTAAGCCACACCAGCTGTGACTACTCAGGACCGTCTGCACAGTCAAAACACCAGAATTCGGACCAACTGACTGTAATTGTAGTTTACAAAACAACATCTGGGCACTCCAACATGTGTAAATTAGTTTTTCAGCTATCTGGGAACTCAAAAAAGCCTGTGTCTGAGAGTGAGATGGGGTTTTGTGCTTCAAACTACAAAAAAATGCTACCAGAGTTTTCTTTTGGATGCTTTTTATTCTTTTTGGGATCTGACATGAATTCAAATTGATCGCTGCTGTGTTTTTTGTTTTTTTTACAGAGTATGAGTATGTGATACTAAACACATAAGATTTGGGGTGTACCATCACGAAGAAATTCCATTCACTCTTTCCTTTTTTCCCTTTTTTTTGTCATAATTTCTCATCAACATGGCATCCTTTCATGGCATATCCACTGTGTTTTGTTTATATTTTCCTTTGCTCAGGGAGTGAAGCCGGCCAGCTACAACAAGGTCATGGATCCTGAAATCAAGGAGATCATTGGAGAGTGTATCTGCCAAAAGAAAGAGGAAAGGTGAGTGACTGTTCCCACCGATGTCCAGTATCCACAAGGTGCCCTCTTGTCTTTCATGCTTTGTCTCACCTCCCCCGCTTCATTGCTGTGGCACTGACAGTTGGGCTCTCAGCAGCACTGCAGTTTCTCTCCATATCTGCAGGGTGTCTTTCAATTCTGTTACATAATTAGTTTATGCTCATGGGGGGAAATAACCCTTAATTAGTTTCTTGTGGCTGTCCTTTTTTTTAAATTTTATTTGTTTGTTTTTTATTGAAGCATGATTAGGTACAGTGATTGATGATCTGGGAAGTACATGTAATAGGGCGTAGAGGCCACGCTGTATCTCGAACACCTTTGCACTGGAGTCAGAGCTTTTCTTTTTCTTCTCCCAGGTACACGATCAAGGATCTGTTGAATCATGCTTTTTTTGCTGAGGACACAGGTGTGAGGGTGGAGCTAGCTGAGGAAGATGATGGAAAAAAGTCCTCAATAGCTCTCAAGCTGTGGGTGGAGGACCCCAAGAAGTTAAAGGGGAAATACAAGGAGAGTGGGGCCATTGAGTTCACATTTGACCTGGAGAAGGAGGTCCCTGAGGTTGTGGCACAGGAAATGGTGAGTGGCTAGTTTTAGGTGTACGGAAGTTTGATCATACGTGAAAAGTTAAATCTGAATGCTGACTACTGGGAGTGGTTTCTGTTACTTTTTGTGTCTTTTTTGACACCATACTGTCATCTAGACATACACGAAGTAATTAGTTTTACACCTTGATATTTATAAAGTTGGTTATGCTTTGCATGTCTTTGGTGCCTACTGTGTTCCAGCTTTTGGTTATGCCCCCAGCTCAAGGAATATCCTACAATGCAGATTGCTAGTGATAACTAGCTCTACCGTTCCAGGAGTATAGTTTGATTTTTCCTTTTGTTTACACAGTTTTCTCCAGTGAATGCAGTCAGATAAGGTATCTACAGGCCCAGCAATAAAAGCGCAGTCCAGAAAAAATGGACAGTCCTCATTGTGGGATCTATAATACTCACTACTTCAAGTTTTTGTCAACTACTTGTGTCACATATCGAACAGTCTTCAACACCATAAGAATGCCCTAATAGGGGTATGGGAGCAAATGTATTATCCTCAGATAATGAATGTAAAAACTGTCACTGTAAGACTATTTGAGGAGAGGAAAATAAGGGTAGTGCACAATAAGGGGAAAAACTTCAGAAATCACACCTTTCATGAGAATAGCACAGGGAGAAATTTCCCTCATGAAACTTACCTTGAGACAGTGCACTACATAGCACAACATTTTTGTATGTTTGTACATCAGATGTAAACACTGAAGTGAAAGACGACATTTTGTTGTAACAGTGCAGACAGTTCTGTTGTGAACAGTGACCCAAGCTGCAGACAAAGGAGATGTTTCCCCGCTGCTCTGATCCCCTTAAAATAGATTTTCTCTTCCTTCCTTTTCTTGCTCCTTCTATCTGCCTCACACACTCCCCTTTTTATATGCGCCCTCTCTTCTCTCACATGCTCACTGCTAAAAATATCCTGGAAGTCATGCTCTTCCCTTTTCTTTGTCAGGTGGAGTCTGGCTTCTTCCACGAGAGCGATGCTAAGACTGTGGGAAAGTCGATCAGGGACCGTGTGGCACTGATCAAATGGAGAAGAGAGCGAACAGTGTCTGCTGCAGCTGCAGCTGCAGTGGATCAGGGTGAAGGAGGACACAGCACCCAGATGACACCATCTCTGGGCATCTCTGCTGGGGCTCCACATGTAGGGCAGCCTCTCGTGCTGGAACCAGAAGAACCAGAGGCAGACCAGTACAACAGGCTGCATACCCTTCCAGCCAGTGCCACCTCAGTGACATGTAAGAGATTCTGTTCTCTTCTACTCAGAAGCACGAGCCTAATCTTTGACTTTTTATGAGTGGATGATTTATGTGTCTCTGCAGCAGACAGCACACTTGACAGTGGCATGGGCTCCACTGTGTACTCGGATTCCCACAGCAGCCAGCAGAGTGTCCTCTACCAGTCCCTGCTCGAGCCTATTACTATGGCAACACAGCAGGTCTGTATCAGGAGCTTACACACCCTGGTGAACCACGTACATTCAGATTTATATAAAAACATAAACTCTTTGGAACGAGCAGTTGCTCACTTGACCTTGAAACTGAACACACACAGCAGTATTCACACATTTCTTTACATGTTCACATAACGTGCCCATGTGTTTTCCATACATTTATTTGTCTGTGCAAACAAGTTTGTTTGCCCTCATCTCATCATCACATTC
Organism: Archocentrus centrarchus; assembly: GCF_007364275.1. NCBI lineage: Eukaryota > Metazoa > Chordata > Actinopteri > Cichliformes > Cichlidae > Archocentrus > Archocentrus centrarchus. The sequence goes on from NC_044352.1 coordinate 14,232,667, forward strand.
TTACTTTTTGTTATGTCCTGTTTATTTTGAGTAACATATGTTTTGCTTTTGGGTTGTTCCTCAATCAGTGCCCGAGCAGTAGCCATTTTCTGACAGATCGACCCCAGTCCTGTGAACGGGGTGAAGTGTGGGGGGCAACGCTGAGCCCAGAGCTCAGGACTCGACTGGGAGCTGAAGGCCGGAGGGGAAGTGCCCCTGTTATTGACATTCAAAGAGCAAACCACATTGCTCGACTGCATGCCCTCATTCAGTCTAAGAGATCAATCAGTCCCAACCCAACAGTACCAGAACAGTCAGAACTCAGTTCCACTGAGCTGCACTCAGAGTCTGAGGATGGGTTTTCCCCACAGAGTGCTATGCCAGTAATAAAAATCTCCCCTGTCTCCTCACCTACTGTGCACCGCCGAATTAGTGATACCAACATCAGACCGCCATCAGAGACCTTATCACTTCCTGTGCCAACTGGACGCAGGCACTCTGACCTTAGTAGTCTCCTGAGTCTGACATCTCATCACAACCACCATACTGCAATGCACAGTGGCTCTGTGTGCCAGGCATGTATTGCTTTGCTTCATTTGAGGTCACAAGATGGAAGGTGGCACCACCGTCCTGTTGTTATGCCAACACACCACTGCCCATGTGACTTTAGACACCACCCATCATCTGGTGGAATGATGAGCTCTTCTGGTTATGGACAGCTGAAGGCTTCAAGTGATTATTCCAATTTCTCACAGCTGCAGCAGTCCCTGTTTAATATAATCAGTCGCAAAGCAGCCCCTTTCCCTTCCATACCCCCTCAAGCCTCTTCACTGCACTCCTCAGCTGCCCACAGGCCAGTCAGCAGTGATGGAGACTGTGGCCTGAAGAGTCAGTTCCAGATTAGCAGTCTTGCTGGGGACCAAGAACTTCTCCAGGAGTGTGAAGACAGATACTGTACCAGAGAGCAGCAAGTTACCAGGGCTGTAGGAGTGGTAGGTCACAACAGCAAGTTGCTTTAGTGTCCTGTGATGGCGCCAACACCTGCTTAACAAATTTTCCCAGCTTGTAGATGGTACCGCATTATTCTGCATGGAGATGGTCTGATTTGCTGCCCACTGAGCCTTGCTGCCCTTATAGGCAACTAGCGCTAACTATCTTTTTAGAAATCATTATATTGCTGCTGTCATGGGTCAATTTATCAGTTTGCATTTTCCTTCTGATTAACCTTAACCAATGCCTTTAACTACTGATCCAGATTTTAACTTTTCCCTTTCTGCTTAACTGTCCAGATGCAACAGCTATTAAGCTTGTCACAGATAGATATCCTCTAACCAAAGGGGAAGGGGCAGCTGTCTGAATTACATCCTCTTTCTCTCCTACTTTTTTCTCCCTTGTGTTCTCATTTTAGCTCACACCTGTCAACACCTCCTCATTGTCAAAACATGTTTCATTAACTATTTTTATCCCTCATCCTCTCATTATACTTTTATCCAGAATGACTTCATATAACCGGCACACTTATAAGCTTTTGTAAGATTTTATTGTTGACTAGAAAGTCCCAAGAGGTTCTAACTTTAATTTGTCTGCTTTGGTTTCTTAGGCCAGTTCTACAGGTTACCAGAATCAACAGTCTGTCCAGGGTCTGTCCTCTTCCAGCTCCACAGTGCATGCTCCACCGCAGTACCTCCAGCCTGGACACAGCTATCCTGCTACTTTGTATGCTGCTCAACCTTGTGCTCCAACACCAGCTCCAGCCAGCCTATGTTCAGTCAACATCCAACATTCAGCTGGTGCTGGTAGCTACTCACCTCCAAATGTGCAACAAACTCAAGCTACAGCAAGTATTGTATCATCTGCTGTGCCACAACATGTTGTACAAAGCTACCAAGCATCAGTTCAGCAACAGCAGCAGGTAACAGCGACAAGCTCTTTGACTTTTCCCTTGCAACAACAGCAAACATCCCAGAACTCTGTGGCCCCAACTTTACAACAGGCTCAGTGCGCATCAGGATATCCTGCATCAGTTCAGCAGCCATCTGCAGCAACCACCTTGCCAATACCGCAGCCAACTGAAAGTTGTCCTCATGCATCTGCAGCCCCAGCTATGGCAGCCACGGTTCAATGTCAACCAGTACAAGCTCCCAGCACATTACAGCAGGCCCAAACCACAGTCAAACTGCCCAATCAGCAGCCTAGTCAGAACTCTGCTACACCAGCACTTTATACTCAGCAAATATCCCTTCAACAAGAGCACCAACTGCCCTTACTACAAAATGCTCAGTGCAGTATACAACAAAATGCTGGGAAGGCCTGTGTTCAGCCTCAACTCCAGCATGGCCAAGAAACTGTGCATGCCATACACCAACAAATGGCACAACATCCAACCCAACAACTGCAAAGTCTTCATTGCCCTACACAGCAACAAGTGCACACTCCAAATCTCCAGCAGCACAGTCAAAAAGCCATGCAAACAGCAGTTCCACAGCAGAGCCAGGATATATCCCAATCTCAGCCCCAACCCACCCCAACACAAGTTCTGCAGGTTGCAGCCAAACATCAGAGTTACTCTGCTGCAGGTCTACCTGATGCTGCCTCTCAGAGCTATGCACATTCTGCGCTTCAACAGACTGCTCCGGGTCAGAGTCAGTACCTGCCTGCACAGCCAGTCTGTCTACAGAATTATGGAGCAGCTAACCAGGTACTGACTTCTCAAAGTATTTCAGCCTCTCCTCAGCAAGGCCAGGCTGTGCATACTACCCAGCAGGTGAGTGTACAGTGTAGATCATCACTATACAGTAATTAAATAAAGGTTCCATACATAGTGCCACAGTTTTGAATTTCTGAGTTTCCATTGACCTTATCCTGTTTGTGTCTCTATACTGATGACAGCTGTGGCTAGAGGCTTTTTGATTTCGGGTTGGCCATATGTCTATCCTTATGTTGTTTGTCACACTCAAGTGCACGCGATATTTTAGAAATGCTTGAAGGGAATTTCTTCAAGTGTGGTGCAAAAGTTCACATAGACTCACCAATAAACTGGTTGGATTTTGGTGGTCAAAGATCACATTTGGGCCATTCTTTTATTTTGTTAGGGATGCTAGGGATTTTTTACCATAATCGAAATTTCATTTCAATTATGGTTAAAAAAAAAAAAAAAAAAAGTACATCACCTAGGAATTGTGCATTTCTTTCTCTTTTTTTGTAATTGTATGCTGCATTAATGCAGTGGCTCTCAAAAAATGGGGCCTAGAGCCACTGCTGGTTTGGTACTGATTACCAGGGGAAATATATAAAGTGAAGCTAAGTTGAATACATTCAAAATTCATAAGGAAAATAGTCAAACTCTTATGGCTTGTACATGTCAGAAAAAAATAATTCTGACTGACTGGATTAATGACTGGATCAGCAAATAGAGATAAGTAATATTTGACAGAAGCTCTGAAAAATATTCTAAAATTAACCTCTGCAACATTTTTTTAGAACAGCTTTGCAAACTTGGCATTTAAAGCTAAAATTATGTCAAAATCATTTGAGTGTCCTTATATGTTGTAACTAAAAAGTAACAGTTGATGTCTGTTCTGATTCAGTTTGTAAGACATACCGTGTAGGTTGTTTATTTGGACATGATGATACATTTTCTTAAAAACTAGTGTTCCACAAATGTTTGCCTGGACTTAGGGATGAACTGTTTAGAATTTGGTAGTCAAAGGTTATTGTGACCTTACTGATAATATTTTTACCATAATTAAATCATTCATATGCTAATTCAAACATTTAACACCCAAAGGTTCACAAGGCAACTTTCTTGTTTCATCCTGTTACTGTGCATCTCGTGGCCATTATTCAGTGCCATAACTCAGGAGCAGAAAGAGTGATTCGGCATTAAGTTGTCTCAACAGTAATGCTCTGTGTGGGAGGGACATTGAATGACGAAAGAAGTTGATATTTTTATTTATGGTAGTGTGTGTTTGATACTCTTCATATTAAAATGGCAGGTTTTGATTGGGTCAAGCTGAATTGGAAACAGCTGTGTTTGTGGAAAGTAGGTGAATGAAAAAAATGAGCAGTCCAGTAAACAGGAATTTTATCACACCAGCCAACAGCGGTATAATGGAAATCATAATGAAACAGCAAAAGTGGTTTTCATCCCTGTATCTGCTAGCCCTCTAAGGCTTGCTCTGCCTGTTTTGTGGTGCAAATGTTCACTGAGGTGGAAGATTCAGACTGAATGCAGTAATAGAGGATGGAAAATGTGAGCTGTTCTAATCTGGGTCAATAGCAGGAATTGTAGTTTTTCAAACTGCCATCATTGAAGTTCCTCCCTCTTTTTTGTCCCTCTTTTTGCTGGTCAGAGCACATCACAGCTTGGGCAGGATGGACAGGGTCATGGGCAGAAACTCAGCCAGCCAGCATCCGGTGTGCCAGCACAGGCACTCCCTCCTCAACAGTCAACTGTTCACCAACAGCAACTCCAGCCTCTTCAGATTTCAGCTTCACTCTCACCATCACACCAATCACAGGTATTGTCAGTCTGTTGTCACTGCTTATCTTACCTCCATAATACTCTCTTTCTTATAGGCTTGAAGCAAGTTCTTTTGATGCATCATCCTCCTGTGTGCAGACCTTTCTTTTTCTCTAGACTATTTGACTTTTCAATGTTTCTTCCTTTTTTTTCTTTTTCCTTTAGTTTCCTTCACAGTATCCCACAGTCCAGGTGATGGCAGCTGTGACTGATTGTGAATCCTCCTGCCCTCACTCCTGCACTGCTCCTCCCCCTTCAGCCTCCTCTTCTCTTAATCACATCTTCCTCTCCCCTGGGCATACTGTCCCTGCAACTCCTTCTGTCTCTCCCATTTCCCCTCTGCACAATGAAAATGCATTAGTTTCACCCATCTCAGTGTCCCTCAAACCTTCCCCTTCACATGGGCTGAGTAATGTGGAACCCACATCCCCACAACGCACTGCTAGATCTGAGGCTTCTCATGCATCACCTGCATTTATATCAATCCTAACCACCCACCCAAAACACACACACACTGCCCAGTGCCAGAGCACACACCCTCCCACAATTGGCAGCAGTCAGCCACTAATGCAGGTAATTACGACCGCTGCAGTGGAGCACATATGTTTACCAAGAAGGTGTGAACTGGAATTAGAGTATTTGTGTGTGTTTGTTAAAGGTGGTTTTTACTTAAAGGGGTGCCATCTAAGATTGTAATAACCTTGCGTTGTTTTTACATCTTCTTTGTGTCAAAAAAATAATTTAGAGGAAATGTGGTGAGCATAATAAACATTTATGTGCTACAATTAAATTGATGAACTACTGTATATGAAAAAACTTGCTATGTAGTTCATAGATGGATTTTGTGAAAGAAACTCTATCTCTAAATAATATTCTTTGAGGACGATGATAATAATTATGTGTCTTCTTGTTTGTATCTAATTGCAGGCTCCTCAGCAGTCCCAGATCAGCCATCCTGAACCTGTTCCCTGTGCGCAGCCAGTCCAGACGTCTCAGCTCAAACAAGCTGCAGTCTTTTCTTCACATGCGCAGAGCGGGGCAGACCTGGGCACAGCCTCTGCGGCTGCCCAGCTGGACAGTGTGAGCCCATGCCAGCTGCCCCCACAGGCCCAGCCACAGAGTCAGGTTCCAAGCCAAATTCCTGTGCTGCAGTCTGTAGACTCCCAGAGAGCATCATCTGGGTCTGCCAGTTCCTGTTGGACTCAACAGAAGCAACTTAGTAATGTTACAGGAGCTGCAGGTCAGGGTCCTTCAGAGATTAACACGGAGGTACGAACCCATGATTGACTTAAACACTTTAAGTTCACACTATTTATTTCACCCTGTCAGCTTGACTTAAAAAGATACCAGTGTAATGACGCGTAGCATCCCTGTACTTATTTTCAAACCATAAAATAGAAGATAAAGGATTTCATATTCTCCATTATCCCATTATTTTCTCTTGTTGTTTAACACTGAGTTTTGTTGTTGGTAGGATCAAGCTGCAGAGAAACACACAGGAGGACAGAGCTATGACAGGTACTAGATCATTTCTTTTCAGCTATGTTTGGCAGATACAGGGGAGCGATTGTGAAATGCATACAAAGTTAGACTAATTTCAGTCAGTTCTCAGGTGTTAAGTGTGTGTTAACCCTTGGTGAGACATCCTGCCTGAGTACCAGTAAGATGAATGCACATGGTCTGTTAACAGTTTTTGGACCTCTCTTAGTGCAGACTAAAACCATTTTCAAAGTCCACTGGATTTCTAAATGTTTACAGACAATAGCAGATTTATATGAGAAGGCAAATGTTAGTCAGATCTGACATTACAAAGTCTTTTAAATTTCATCTGAGAATAGAACGGGCATCTGTCCAGTGAAAATACACAATATAACCAGCCTCCTGTACCCTCTGACTGGGTGCTACACCTCTCACTGTTACTGTACAGTAGCTCCACTAGAACTGAAAAAAAATAAAGGAAAATGTAAAATGATGCCTGGCAAGATCTTGCACTGGTTGTTGGCAACATTGCAATAGTTTTGTTTTAAATTTCACAGCTCAGAAATTTTTCACGAGGCACAGATAATTCATTGATTGTTGTTCTACAAACAGTACGAATGATGGGACAACTAACAACTGGCTGTTGCTCTTGAACTGCTTTTAATTTTATTTGTTGTCATGTAAACCTGCCTAACTTTGTGTGTAGCTGGAGAGTTACATTGTGTTTAGTCAACACTGCCACTTGACCAAAGGGCAGATGACTAAACATGTCTATACAATAGCAGAACACTCAGCTCTTGCGAGTCATGGGAACATACAGGAAAACATTTTCAATAGTACTTGCATAATACGTAGCAGGTTGCTAATCCCCACATATCTGTATCCTCTTGAAGCTCATGTGGAGTTTAGCATTATCTATGGCTGATATCAGACTTTTGTTAAATCCTGCAGGCATTCCATAGCTGTGAAAAACTTTACAAAACCTTTTCATTAAGCTTCAAGAGCCGAGAGGCGATAAAGACCCTTACACTGTTCTCAATACAAAATATCAGTTGCACACAGGAGGCTCTGCGATAATAGAGCTTCTTGTGTTTTCAGATTTCAGTAGGTTATTCATGAATGTGTATCACGCATCTTATCAACTAAATCTCTCTTTGTCAGCCGCTTACATTTATGCGGGCAGAGTGGTTAGATGTGTTTGGACAGGTTTGTCCATACTTGTTGTTTTGAAATTTGTCATGCGTTGAGCATTGTGGTTAAAAGTAGTGCTGGGTGTTTGTTTTTTAGTGAATAAAATAGTTTATGGGTTCGCATAACTCCCTGTCTTCTCCCAAACCAGTGTCAACTCCGATGCCACATCAGGAAAGGAGATGAGTGATGGTTATGAAGGGACACATGGAGGTAAATGTGACGGGAAAGTCCGCAAACACCACCGCAGGTCCTCACGCACTCGTTCTCGGCAAGAGAAGCTCAGCAGACCAAAGCTCAGCATGCTGAATGTGGGTAACCAAAATGATTCCAACAAGCAGCATATTTCCTTAAGCTCTTGTCAAAAAATGTAACATAAGAAAATGCACTGCAATTGCTCCTGTTGCAGGTGTGTAATACTGGGGATAAGATGGTTGAGTGTCAGCTGGAGACTCATAACCATAAAATGGTCACTTTCAAATTTGACCTGGATGGAGATGCACCAGAAGAGATTGCTACATATATGGTATGACACATACATGGTGAAGACACTGTCAGCTCAGTTGATACAAACGACTTTTTTTTTTTTAAGTGTTTTGCAAGCTGCTCATGGCCTGTCTGCTGATCTCACCTGCAATGCAGCAAAAATCAGTTGTTTGTCTCTTTCCCTTTCTCCTAGGTAATTCATACAGCATATTTACAGACAGATATAATGATGTAACATGCCTAATAATTTGTCACGTAAAAAAATAGTGCAAGGCGAATCCCTGCCTGTGAATCGTACTGAAATTAAAAAAACAAAATACTTCAAAATGTAAAAGCAGGAAGAAGTGATATAAATGTGGTCCTTAGATTTTCTTATATCATACAATACATTGCAGATAACATTTGATTTATCTTTGCAGAAAATTACATTAGGTTGATATATCAGAAAATTCTAAATTATGTATTTTGTTTCTCATGTTTGCCTTTCTGAATGTGCCTGGTCATCTGTTCCCAGCATAGCCATGGCCACTTTATTTTAAGTGTTGCTTGATAAGTTAAATTCTTTAATGTTGTACTGTGGGGTTTTTTTTATTTTTCCTCTCTTCAGGTGGAGAACGATTTTATTCTGCCCCTAGAAAAAGAGGTCTTCATTGAACAGCTGAAGGACATTGTGGACAAGGCTGAGGACATGCTGAGTGAGGACACCGAGGGTGAGAGGAACTCTGATCAGGGATGCAGCCCTAAACAGAGTGAAGGGCCTGGCACACTGGGAACAGAGGTGAGAAACGCACTGTTGACGGTTAATAGATGAAATGGCGCAATCTGTCTACGTGTGCCTCTGTCTTAGATGCATCACCCATGCAGCACTCTCAAGATGACTTTGCACTGCTGCCAAAAATACCAGCCTTGCTGATGTGACATTTTGATCTAACTGAATTTATTCTGAGGTCCAGCTTCTTGGCTGGTTGGGGGAAGCCTTTTTAAATGTCTATTAAATTGATGCACATGCTTCTGGTTAGTAATCTTTCTTTTCCTTTGAAGGCTTCAATGCCCAGCACCCCACAGCTAGTGTACCAACAAAACGGTAAGGCTTTTTACCAACCAACACTCATCTTAATCTAATCTGTAATTATATTACATTACATTGGAAGGAAGATAATTTAATAAAAACGTTGAACTTGACCTGGAATGTTAAACTTGGTTACTGTTTGTTTTGAATTGCCTTTCAGTCATACTGTACGTCATTTTATTATAAATGACTTATGATACAGTGTGCTGTTGTTAACACCATGATGGTCTTGTTTGTTATAGAATGCAGTTATTTTGGAAATCATTCTGAATCATGTGTCGTTTAAATTCTGAGACTATAGATGTGGATGGATGAGGGGTTTTTTGTCTGTTCTTGATAGTCCTCCACACTGGCAAGCGCTGGTTTATCATTTGTCCTGTGGCTGAGACTCCCATGCTCGACAAGGAGAATACATTGCACACCTCTAAAACCCAGGGTAAGCCCATACTCTGTTATTATTTTCCAATGTCTTCACATTTCTTTCTTTCTAAACAAAGAATCTTCTATAAGAAGATTTGTTTTACATACTAGCTGGAGTATGTTATCTATAAAACTGAAATCTGCAGCTTTTTTTTTTTTGTTGTTTTTCTCTGCTTCTGCTATTACTGAAGACGATGCACAGGCATCAGAGTGTGTCTGTGTTGGTTCATCCGTTGGGGTCAGTTATATAAGAGTGTGTCTGCAGTGGTTTTAGGCAAAAAAATGAGGGGCAGGATTTATACTCCAACTGACAGAGCCTGATGGGGGAAGACGAACAATGATGTAACACTCTGGCACTCACAGGAGCTAGCTCCTTTCTTAGCCTTGGCTGTTTAAGTATCAATCTGTTCTCCTGCTAATTAACTGTCGTCTCTTTATTTTTCCAGAATCTGAAAATTCTGGCTCATCATCAGTCGGGGCCAACGGCAACACAGCTGCAGTGCCTACTCAAGGCGCATCTTTGTCCTCCCAAAACCCATCCTCATCCACCTCACTGCCCACCACAACTCAAACCTCAGTCCAACCTCCAGACCAAATCACGAGCAAAGCCCACATCCAGCAAACCCAGCCCTGTGTAACTAAACGTGCACTGGGTGCTAGTGGCGTCAACCATCGCAACTCACTGTCTGTGGACGAACCTTGCATCTCCGCTGTTTCTGTGGTTACTGATATGCCATGTTGCGCTATTGTGCCACCTGTTTCTCTGGATGTGAATGCCGTTGAGAAAGGAACAGCTGCTGGTTTGGTCTCATCTCAGACTAATCAACCAAACGAGAAGACCAGCCCTACTGGAGAGGTTCCTCCTCAGCTGGCCTCCCATCAGTCTGTGGTCCTGCAGCAACCCTATGCCACACCCATGCAGCCTGGGACAGTGACCTCGCAGCCCCAGAGTCCAGCACATCAGAATTCCCAGAACTCTCAGTCTTCAAGCCATCAACAAGGTGCGGGGCCAGGAGAGTCAGACAGTGAGGGCCCACGTAGGGTGGAGTTTGTTGACCGCACTATCAAGACTTTGGATGAGAAGCTGCGAAACCTGTTATATCAGGAGCATGCGCCTTCCCAGCCCTCGAGCGTTACATCTGACCCCCAGGTGGCCAGCACAGAGGGGGTCAGCTCCCCTCCAGTTTCAGACAGCCAGAGCACTGAGGGAGCACTTACAAAGAAGAAGGGGGAACTGCTGGTAAAATGCACTGTGTGTGTGTGTGTGAGTGAGAAATGTGAGCAACCAGGCACTGGTTAGAAGCTACATAGTATATTAATAGCAGCAACACTGAATCGATTCCCTGCAGTGTGCTATTGATTTGACTATTGTCTATAAAGAGCAAGGCCAATGCTGTAGTTAAAAAGAGGGGAGGGTAACAAAGTTACTCCTTTTATAACAATGATTGAGCCTGACCTCTGACTCATATTTTGTGTGCATGCATGCCACTAGAAACACATCAGGTTTGGACTCAGACAAAACTGAGGTCAGGAAAGGATAATGGCTAGCCTTAATGCACCAGTCCTGTGTATGCCACATTTTAACACTTGTCATTATACACATCATTTCAGCCTTTCCAACACACACGTCTCTCTTTTTCATTCTTAGCCTCAGATTCCAGAGCGCACAGATGATGCGGGTACATTAAGTGACTGTGCAGTGCCAGGTAGGTAATTTATGTACTATCCATATCACCTTACTATTGCTTAATGTTTTACACATGGATTTGTTTTGAAAAAAACATCTCCTTACTGGTTCTTTAGGTACTAATAGCGTTTTAAACAAAAGAGAAGTGCCTGCCAGTTCTGTTTCACATGGCTCCAAAAGCCGTTTTCAAGTAAGACTCCACTTTTACACTTTTAATGAACAGATCTGCTCAATATAAATTTAATTTGACCTAATAAAATTGTTTTACAGGTCATGGCTTATGCCAGTGCTTGTCCTGTTTCCAGTTTGTTGCTTTAACATTGCATTAGTTGTTTGTGGAACCTAATTTTGTTATGAACATGGGTTTCCCATTATTGCAGATCATCCCAACTCCACCGGATGTCATTTGCCGTTTGGAGAAAAGTAAGACAAGCTGCAGCTCCTGCAGTTCCCCTGCTCCTTCTAGTGGATCTGGAGGGTCTTACAGCCAGACTCAGAGCATGAGCAAGAAAGAGAAGGGATGTGTAGCTATGTGCAGGTCCTCTGTAAAACCTGGAGGTGATGATGAGAATGCAGAAACATCTAAGCCTCACTGTAGTAGCCGTTACTCTGCTCCACCAAACTTCTACCAGGCCACGCCCTCTTCCAGTCCTGACAGCACCCCATGCCGCATTCCCCGGGCCCAGACCATTGATGCTTCAGCACATCACCACTATTGCCACCCATCTCACCTCTGCTCTGACTCAGCAGATGAGGACAGCAGCATAGCTCTTCCTCCTGCGCATCCAGCTCCTCCAGCTCATACCCTGTCTGAGCACAGTGGAAATGACCTCATGAAGAGGGCAGTTGCCTTCCTGCGGCGCTCTGGGCGGAGCAAAAGTGAACAGAGCTGTGATTCACCAAGTCGACAGCCCGTGTCAATGAATGGTCACACTCCTGCACCCTCATCCTACATCAGCAGTGACAATGACTCCGAGTTTGAGGATGCAGACATGAAGAAAGAATTACAGAAACTTCGAGAAAAGTAAGTTGTAGCTGTGGATGACTGCATGCTCACAGTTACCTACAGCTACACAAATGTGTTGTAAATTCTTTAACCAGTGCTCGTTTTATGAAACTTTTTTGAATTTGTTGCTATTACTGTCTATTTTAGATTGAAATATACCATTTTGGTTACTGATCATAAAATTATTCACCATTCTCTGGTAACATATGATCAGGTATGTCCCTCTGTATGCTGATCAGAAAACACTATGACCTAATTTACTGCACTTGGCAGAACATCAGTCTGTTAATTCTTAGCTTGTAGAACTACCTTTAGCAGGAATGACCTGAAATAATCATTTCTGTATAACTACCAGTCTCACATCGTTGGAGAACTTTTGCCCCACTCTTCTTTACAGCGTTGCTTCAGTTCAGTGGTTTGTGAATATTCGTTTGGGCAGAGCTCTCTTAAGGCCCAGCCACAGCATTTCACTCAGGTTGAGGTCTGGACTTTGACTTTGATTGCAGCACCTTGATCATTTTCTTTTTCAGCCATTCTGTTGTAGATTTGTTGCTGTGCTTGGGATCATTGTCCTGTTGCATCACCCAGTTTCAGCCAAGCTTTAGCTGTCAGAAAGATGCCCTCACATTTGACTCTAGAATACTTTGGTATCCAGAGGAGGGCATGGTTGACTCAGTGCCTGCAAAGTGCCCAAGACCTGTGGCTGCAAAACAAATCATTACCCCTGCACCACTGTGCTTTACAGCTGGTATGAAGTGTTTTTGCTGATACACTGTGTTTGGTGCTGTGCATCATGGATAAACATCTACACTTTGGTCGCGTCTGTCCAAAGAACATTTTTCCTGAAGTCTTATAATTTGTCCAGATGTGGTTTTGCAAGCCTAAGCAGTGCTACAATACTCTTTTTAGAGAGAAGAGGGTTTTCCTATCAACCCTTCCAAACAAGCCATACTTGTTCAGTCTTCTTCTAATTGTACTCTATTGTACATAATGAACTTGAATATTTTAACATGCTAACTGAGGCCTGTAGAGTCTGACATGTAGCTCTTGGGTTCTTTGCAGTTTCTCTGAGCACTGCATAGTCTGACCTTTGGGTGTATTTGGTGGGGTGCCCACTCTTGGGATTGTAGCACTATGTTAACATACATGTAGAGTAAGGGGTACTTAATTTTTCACAGGACTCCACAGAATATAAAAGCTTTCTTTGTCATGGCTATGTATGGTGGAATGCAAAACAAACAGAATATACCTATGATGTTGTATATTAGTAAGTTATTTACCCTTGAAATTACAAAACCTAAACTGATAGAATAATGGTCTAAAATTGGGTTTTTATTATTCATGCTAATACTGAGTTTAACATTAGAGAGTTCATGAAATGAGCTTGTAATCTGTGAAATTTCTTTTTTGTTTTAAGATGTTTTTGTGGATGTTTTCTCATTTCATCTTCTGTTTAGACACATGAAGGAGATCTCAGAGCTGCAGGCTTTTCAGAGGAGCGAGATTGAACGTCTCTACAAGGAGCTGGGAAAAACTCTGCCCCCCACTGTCAGCCTGCTTCATGCTGCACCCCCAACTGGCCGCAGGCGCAGAGCTAGCAAACACAAGCTGAAAGCTGGAAAACTGCTCAATCCCATGGTGCAGCAGCTGAAAAACAATCTTAATACCACCAGCGCTGAGAGAAAAGGTATGTGGGTTGGGAAAGTGGGGTGATGAGTGGTTGTGTATGCGTGTGATGATGCGATGATTTGTGTGTATGGGAGAGCGTTTGCAGTCAGAAGCACACATTTTGTATGTGGAGAAGACAGGAATGGCACCAGGTTCAGAAAACTTGTAGGAGTGTGTGATTCATTCTGACTCACGCTTTATTTATTTATTTTATTTTATTTTCGTGCCAAGGTGAGAGTGCTGCCAGTTCGTCCGGCTCCCCAGCTAAAAGTTCGCTTCTGTCGGATGGCTCAGCCCATTCCAGTGGCTGCTCCAGCTCCAGCAATCAGCCAAGCACTGCCCCAGAGCAGGTCCACACTCAGCAACCCTGTTCCTTGAAGGGTTCTTTCTCCTCAGACAATATTTACGCTGGGCTACATGGTGATGGAAACACCAACCAAGCTGGCCCTGGCCAAGGTACATATTATAGGTTTGTGTGTGTGTGTGTAGGTGTGTAGGTGTGTAGGTGCGTGTGTAGCATGTGTGTGTGTGTGCTCATGCAGATGGACATGCAATCTGCTATTATGCAGATAGTTAATTGTTAATGGTGCTCCTGGGCAGCATTTTTTACAGCTGCAAACTTCATATTATATGTACTATAGGACCACTGAAAACATCACATACTGTATATTCCCAAATGTTTCAATGTTAAATGAATGCCTCTTTTTTTTTTTCTCAAATTGAGAGAAAAATTGGCACTGTGCGATACATCAGTAACTGCATTGTGTCCTAACATAAACCATTAATTCTTGTGTACTAATGATGAAACCAGTTATTTATAAGTGAGTGAATTTATGTCAGGTCATTTTATTTACATAGCACATATAAACACAACAACTCTGAGCAAAGTGCTGCACAACAATCAGTAAAAGCAACCATTTAAAACCATATACATAAATTGAAATAAATAAAAGAGTGTTAAAAGTCAAAAAGAAAGTGTGTAAACTTGTTGTACTGTGAGTTCACATAATAAAGTCACACTTAGGCTAATTTATATTTCCTAGTACTGCATAAACAAAGAAAAGTGAGTTTTTATAAAGTTTATGCCGAGGAATTTTAACCAGAAAAATAAATAAAGGAACTGTGGAAACAATGTTTATTAATCTGCTACATTCTGCAGTATAGAAGACTTCAGAAATCACATTTCTAAGTATTTGCTTGAAAGCTTAATAGTACTAATACATGGCTAATTGGCTTTTCAGTATCATATCCAAAGTTATTAACAAAGCAACTTATTGGCGCGCTCAATGTGAGACCACTGCACAAAAAAAAGACACATTTTAGACTGAAAAGTTTTTCACTGTGCCATTCATCTAACGCTTCATCACAACATGCAGATAATAAAGCATTACTTTCTTGTAGTTTGCTAGCAGTATTTTAATGTTGGAAATGAGAAGGGAAGAATTTTAGTGACTGTAGTATCAGCAAAATATTGTTTGAAGCTGGGTGATTTCTGTGTTTCAAACATTGCAGTTTAATTATTTTTCCTTTTTTTTTTTATGTTTTTAGGTTTCATATTCAATTCAAGGTGTTCCAAGGTATAGACATGTAATGCCATCAAATACATAAAAATAGGCAACCATCAACCTTCCACAATACCTTTACCTTTTCCCAGAATCCCTAATAAGGCTGTATACACTGCTCAAAAAATGAAGGGAACACTGTCCAGTTAGGAAGCATAAACCACTGTGAATCTTTACCTGCTTTAGTGTAATGAAAGTGGCAGCAGGTGCACTGGAGAGGCAACAATAAGACAACCCCCAAAAGAGATACGGTTTTACATGTGGTGGTCACAGATCATTACTCTGTCCTCATCCTTCCTCATTAATTTTTTCTTGGTTTATTTCTTGCTGTTTCAGTGCTGGTACCACGAGATGGTAATGATCCATCTCCTGGTATCTCCTCCACGCTCTCGAGAGTGTGCTGGGAGACACAGCAAACCTTCATATGAATGTGCCGTTCTGGAGGAGCTGGACTAACTGTCCAGCCAGAACGGGCTGCAGGTACTGCGTCATGCAGCCAGTAGTGAGAAAGACACTAGCAGAAAATCAGTCAGGACAGAGGAATGTTCTGTGGCCGCCACCTTTTTGGGGCTTGTGTTGTTGTTGTATCTCCAGTGCACCTGTTGTCAGTTTCATTTACAGTAAAACAGGTGAAAATAATTAACAATGGTGTATGTTTCCTAACTGGACTTTATGTTATACTGTGATGGTTGAGTGTTCCCTTAACTTTTTTTGAGGAGCGTAGTTATAGGCAGACAGTTTGAATTATCATCCGAGTCAAAATAGTCTCGTTCATCACCAGATACTATGGTGGGATCCTGCATATCATGCTTTCCTAACTGTCCTTTTCTGGTGCTTTTAATGGTGGGGGTTTCTCATCCCAGTCTCTGTGCACTTTACATAGTGTCTTTCTTGTTTCTTCTCTTCTTCCCTCTTATATTCATTTTTGCAGGCTGGACGGTTTACCACCAAACGTCAGAGAGAGTCACCTATAAATCTAGTAGCAAACCACGCACTAGATTCCTCAGTGGACCTGTGTCTCTGTCCATCTGTTTGTATTTGTTCTTTTATATTTCCCCTCACTCATTTCCATATTCTCTTTATTTAATCTGCCTCTCTCTCCTATCAAACTTTTTTTTTTTAATTTGTATGGAATATAGTGGATATTTTATTTCACCATCCCTGCAGGTCTTCTCACCAGACATAAACCCATTGTCTGTTCCTACCACCCACACTTCTCCTCAACAACCTTAAAGCTTGTGTTCTGTATATTTTTTATTTATTTTTGTTCTGACTGCCAGAGGATATCCTGACCTATTAACATGAGACTGCAATGCTAAACTTAAAATCGGATATAGCCAGCTAATATAGGCACATGTTGAATTAAAATGTATTTGCTAAGCAGAATCTACTTCTAGCATTAAAAATTCACTCTTCTCCTCTGAAATAGTTTACTTAAAGACAGTGATTTAATTAAAGTGGCTTAATTAAAGCAAATATATATAGAAGTGGAAATTACCTGACTCTGGGGGACGTTAGAGTAGCCTGCAGTTTCACAGAGGGCAGTCCATGCACAGAGAAAAGAAATTTCAATTTGATCATACTTTCAGGGTGATCTTACTTTACTAGCTATGTTGTATATTTTCAACTTGAATTAAAGCCCTTTTTTTTTTTTTAATAATGTTTTTCTGAAGAAGTGTAGCATGACTCAGAAGCTGCTCTTTGTGCAGGGGCTGAGATCTGCAGGTCCAAATTGTTAAAAAATTTTTTTATGCATACAAGTAGAGAGTAATTTCTGTGCCACTTGATATCTGAGTTTTTCCAGTGTTTCATTTGCAGTGAGGGATATTTTCCAGATAGAAAAAGAGATGTGCAACAACATGTAATTGTTGTCAGCCATCTTACCAACCTGTTCCTGTACTGTGAGCTGTGTTTAGTGGTTGGGAAACAGGAAGCAGAACAGAGAGTAGCTGTATTTCTATGAATTCTGTAGCCCTGAGGACCCAGAATGCATCTAGTTGGCATTAAGATTGAAAAGGAAACTTTTTTAAGGTGTGCTGCCTCTTATATTGAAGATCCAGGGTTCGAGTAACTTCAGTGTTGTAGGTAGCTATTTCAGTATACGGTCTTTCCTCTGGCAATCGGTCATTAATTCACAGAACTGCAGTTACATTCATAACTATTCATTTTTAAATATATTGCCCCCTTTCTCTTCATACAATTGCTTTGTGCAGTTGCTTCTGGCTTTCAAAAACAGACCCCACAAGCATACTGGAGCTGGGAATGCCTAGTCCTGTCCAAACATGGGCCTGAGTTCACATCTAAAACAGGACGGTGTGCTGTTGTGTGTCTGTGTGTTTGTATGCATCTGAGAGAGAATGGCAAACTCTTTATACCCTATTTATTTGTTGCGTGTTTCCATCACTGTTAATTTTGATTATGTAACACTCCCTCCCTCCCACACACACACAAGTCGAGGCACTTTGCCTAAGTCTGCAATCCTGTGTATACTAACACAGAGAAAAGCCCCCAACCCTTCCCTAATAGCAGGGCCCTGTGCTTTGATTGAGAGAGCTCTCTGTGTCCCTCATGTTTGGATGGAGAAGACCGTGCATGGTGCAGGCGCCAGGCAGGGCACTGATGGAGACTTGCTCCGCCATATGAAGGGCTGTATCATCAATATTACTATTGTTTTCTTCTTTCACCTCTCCTGAGTTACCTGCATGTTTTTCTTATATTTATTTTTATTTTATATCGCTGACTCTTGATGAGTTCCAGCTCGTATCTGTGTGCTTTCAGTTGGTTTAAATTTGAGTTGTTTTGGTTTCATATTTTGCTTCACAGGCATTCTCACATCGACAAGGGATCTTTTTTTTTTAAACCCAGGCTCCAGTCTTCTTTCTTAGAAAAACAAAGTGTTTACACATTTTGTGGTTTCTCCCTACCAATTAATGAAACAGTAAATCATGCATATTCAAACAAAAAAGAAAAATACTAATCAATATGATAGTAGCTGCATTTTACCAATTTCTGTCCATCCCAATACATTTTTTTTATATTCAATATTAAATATAATCATGACAAGGTCAATAGATGTGCAGGAACAAACATGCAACATTATAAGTCAAGGCAAAGTGTGTTTTCTTTTAAGTTTGTCAGGTACACTTCCTAAGAATCAGCACTTGAAATGATTTTAAAGAGAACACCTAGATTCTTTCCTCAGTCCTCCTTCTCACTGATTTTTATACCCCTTTTTCCTTCCTCCTCCTTTTCCTCTTCTCCTCTCCTCAATTGTTTTGATAGCTGAATGTGCTTTTGAAGCAGCTTGTCCACCTACTTGTGGTGTGCAGTGTGTCCTGCCTAACTGTTTCTGTCTTGTTGCTGTTTTGCCTGTTTATAGGGTCCACTCTGAAACGACTATGTCCTAGGGCAAAAGAGCGCCAGTAGTAGTACTATCCATTTACTTTCTTACTCTCTGTCCTTCCTACTTTGTCCCTCACTATTTAGTCCCTATGTTTGGTTTGTTGTTTTTTTTAATCTGAAAAGTTTTTTGGCATTACTTGAAATGTACACAGTTGTTTAATGTGGGTCGTCAAACAGATCTGTTGCATTTATTTGTTTGACGTTTAGCATGGCAGTTGGTGCATACATGTCTGGTTGCTGGATTTGTCATTGCTTGCATATCAAACATTTCATTTTTCTTTAATTATTCATGAAAGTCATGTATGTTGTAATCCTTTGGCTGCTACATTAGCAAAATATGTGACACAAAGGTACCTGTACACACATTTTGCTCTGGCCTCACCAGAATGATGAGGATTATTTAAACATGGCTTTCATGAAGGTGACATTACAGGTTTGTTTTGTGAAACTGCCCTGAATTCTGCCATACAGCAGCCAATTTATTTGACAGCAGTTTTTTTTATTTGTTTTTATTTATTTTTTTTAAGTAGGCAGATTTTAAGGCCTTTGTGTCTTTTCAGGGTCCTCTCTCAACACCACACTGCTCAGACAGCCTCCAGTCAGACTCAGCCATCATTCTCTGCAGCCACACCCTCACCCTCTCCTCAGCCATTCACACGTCTCGCTCAGGTCCAGACCAACAACAGCAACAACAAGAGAGGCACATTTACTGATGATCTTCACAAACTGGTTGATGACTGGACAAAGGAAACTGTAGCGGCGGCCAGTCAGCCACGACCCTCCCTGAACCAGATGAAACAGCAGAGGCGTCAGCAGGACCTGGAAGGCAGAGCAACAGCGGTGGGAGCAGTTACACATGAGGTATTTGGAACTGAGATGAACAGTCAGTGACGGAGGGAATTTATAGTCAGTTTAGGAGTTGTACTCTGATATTTTTAATGTGAGCTTGAGTCAGTCTGAATCTGCACATATTTTGTCTCCTCTGTTCCAGATGAAATGTTATAATGGTCCCGACAAGATCCAGCTGCCTCTTTCATGCCCCATGACAGCTGCTTTAGGCCCTTGTATGCCTGCAACCCTAGCTCCAACCTCATCCACAGCGCTCTCTCCTGGTTACCTCGTTCCTGCAGGCTCCTATGCTGGGATGGTTCCTGGTCCTCTTTATCCCCAGAGATGGCCCAGCTTACCCAGTCCTGTAGGGTCTGTGGTTCCTGTAGGTTTGCTCGGTGCAGCAAGAATGGTGCCCTATGGCACAATGGCAAACCCACAAATTCAAGCTTTCCCTCTGGTCATGCACAGCCCTGAGAATGGCCCCTGTCCAAAAACTACAAGGACTACCTGATCTGCTAACCAAAATTTATTAGTGTGTATTCGAAAGACAGTCCAGCCCCACTCTGCTCTGTTCAGAGCAACACATGTACATATTCTGATCTTGTAAATGCCATGACAAAAGTGTTGATTCTTCATACAACACTAATCTGTAGTAAATGTCTGTGTGAGGGTAGATCTGTGTGTATATTATACAGTACATGTTAAGTAAGTATGTCTGAATAATTAGTCCTTTTTGGCTTTGGTCTTGACTCAGCCATACTAGACATTTTATGTGTGGTCACAAAATCCATATTTCATTTTATTCTTCAGTTCTGCAGTTTTCTTGTTACTTTTGCCTTTCTCTGTTAAGTACAATTTAAACACTACATTGGAATCCAAATACCAGTGGTTTGAGATACAATAACAGGACAGTATTTATGATGAAAATATTGGACAGAATGTAGTGCCTTGAACATTAAGTTATATATATTTTTTTTTTCTTTTCTTTTTTTTTCTTTTGTTGGAAAAAAAAAAACAAGTCTGCATTCCAGTTATTTTATTTGAATGTAACTTGAATGCAGTCTGAGTTTTAATAGATTACAATTTTGTTTTTGGTTTACATATGAGTGCCCTTCTGTTACTGCACTGTCAACACAGTATGTAGTCTTATATAATAGAATCATGTTTTAACGCCTGTTTACTTTCCACCCCTGTGACAGATGGAATGCCATAGCGGTGAGATGTACCGATGCCTTGCAGAAACAAATGGTTAATGTACGACTGATGAGGGAAGGTAAAAAAAAATACGCCAGCAGCCAAAATCCACTCATTCAGGTCAAAATGGTTCAGCAGGACACGGCCTCTTTTTGATAGGACAGCTGATGCATTAGGCAGCACAAGAGCTGGCAGTGTTGTAGCTTTGTGCTCAAAGGAAAGGCGGTGTCCAGAGCCATACATACTGTACATAGTTCTTTCTACAGTATATGCCTCCGGAAGTGTTCTGATCAGAATGTAGCGATTATTATGTGAAGGCTTGAGGCTCAAAAGTGCAATTTAATCAACCCCTCCACAAAGCTTTGATCGTGGCCTTGCCACAAGCCTTATCAGATGTGTGCAACAGGAGCAAGCTGAAAAGTTGAACAAAAGTTACAAATCACCAAGCACCAGACAGAAGTTACCGGGCAACGTATAAAGAAGATTACAAACCACGCAGCAAACTGAATTCACTTCCAGTAAATGTTCTTTCAACTTTGCTAGTACTCGGCATACACTGTATGTAAAAATGTTCTGTGCAATCACCAGTTAGCTCTGATGTTTTCAACCTATTTGATGTTTGAAGCTTTTTTTTCTTTTCTTTTTGTGTGATGCTGCTATCATCTGTAAAGGTGATCCTACTGTATAGTTAGGTTTTCTGTTCACATACAGTGGTACTCAAAAATAAGACTCCTCAGATTAACAAATGAGATGCTAACAAAGCGGTGTTGAAATTGCCTTGTTGAAATTTTGATGTGTTCATTTCACAGGTTTCTTTTGATGTCGGCTTTGTTTTCTGTTTTATTTCTAGTGATATATTTCAAAATGCAAAATGACACTTGATGTGGGAGATTTGCACAACATATAGTCTCCCTTTATTCTGCGTTAAAAGAGTTCCTACACTGTATATAAGTGGGTTTCACCCACCTGTACTTTTGTATCACTGATGAGCATGGCCAACTTTTCATGTTCCACAAAGCTTAACAGTTCCTGCTATTATGGTTAGAAATTTCACATCTCCACAGCACATTTGAAAGATTTCAGCACCCTCAATCTTGCCAAGCTGTGAATTGTACAGTTTTCTTGTATTTGTACTTTTTTTTTTTTTTTCTTTTTTTTTTTTTTTTTTTGGGATGATGAATTATAATGATGATGATGATGATGATGATGGTGGTCGTGATGGTGGAGGAGGAGGAGGGGTTGCTTTGATGTATATTATTCCATCAATTCGGTTTGAATTGGACTTTTATAGGATATTATGCAGAGTCTTCTGCTTTGGTGAAATACTTCCAGTAGTAAGAGATTTCTGTTCTCTGTCACTTGTATCTAGTATGTTTTGTTCCACCTCCCTCGCTGCTAACTCAGGAAAGCAGAGGAGGGAACAACTCTATGGCATATTCATTTGGATGCACTGATCAAACGGAGAGCCGAGATGCGCAGAGGCGGAAGCAGCTCTGCCCATCTCGCTTCTCTGTGGACAACATTGCCCCCTGGTGAATATGCACTGTTTGTCAAAGGCTTGTATTCAAACTGTGGGATTGCTTTTTGCCTGCTCTATGTCCCACTGCATTACCCCACCCTGTCCTGCTGCACTCTTATCACAGACTGTATGTTGAGAGAGAAATAAATATTTTATGCTTGATGGCATGTCTCATTGTTATTTGCAAATTTTAGTCTCTTGAGTTTATTTCATACTGTGTATATTATTTATTGCACAGGGACATAGCATAAAGTTTTATTTATTTATTTTAATTGCTCAATTAATAAATACTCAGTGAATTTTATGGTTCTATTTTTACGATAGACAGGAAGTGTTTCTGGGAGGCCGGACTTTTCACACCCCCGACATCTTTGAAATGAAGCCACAGATTCGCAACATACAGTACAGACCCTGGCAATAAAATAAATCATTCAGCGTACCTTTTAAGAAGATAAAATTAATTGGATCACGAAGTATCTCTAAAAATCTCTTAAAATGTCCCAAAAGACTACATTTAGGTACTAAAGTCGAGAAACAGAGCCTGCTTTGTGTGGCGAATCTGTCGACCCGCGACTGCGGCGCAGCGTTACAGTAGTGGTTGCCCCTTTTGTTCAACGGAGTTCCTGAATTATTCCCAACACAATGAAATTCGTGGGATATTATATGGTTTCATAAAAACATTTTTATTGTACCTACCCCTCCTCTGAGCTAATCTGGGATTATTTAATGAATTCAAAATCGATCTGGAACAACCGCTGTGAGCTGCTGTGAGGTTTCCGAAGCACGCAGTTCTGAGGAGCGTGGAGTAGTAAGTGTTTATAACGTTAGATCTGCACTGTTAGCTTTAAACGGGTAAAAAAAAAAAGCTCCGTTTGGGTTAAAAAATTTTCTTGTTATATGATTGTGGGTGTATTTTCACAGTAATCGCGGCTATCCATCTTAACCCCTGTACCCCGACGACACGAACGGACGTTGTCTAGGTCCTACTGCAGAAAAAAATAAATAAATGAGCATGTCTGGCCAGTTCCCCTCACAAAACAAATTATTTCGCAGATATTTCGGCGTAAAGGAGGAAAAGGAACGGTTTGATAGACCTTAGTTTGATAAAGTCTCCACAGGAAGGCAGGCTGTCATTTTGCCTCACAGATTCACGGGGTGAGGTCATTGTGGAGGGAAACACTGGGGGCTGAATGGCCAGGCTGCGGTGTGTGTAGCCCCAAACATTCACGTGTGTATTGTTAATTTTTAATAGTAGCTACACTGAAATGCTGTAATGTCAGCTTTGCATGGCTAACGTTTGCCCAGTGGACACAACTACGATCTGGCACGCGAATTAAATGTTAGTGAGCTTGAATGAAATACCGAGCGACGATTAAGATAAAAAAAATAATAATCATAATAACCGAGGCTCGTGTGGCCTGTTTGTGTCGTTTACTACTCTACTTCTTTACTACTGACTACTTTTACTTACTACTTACTACTTACTTCTTCGTGTGGTGGTGGCAATGTTTTCTTTTACTGTGCTTATTTGTGAAGTGGCCAGTATTGTGGTTTGCTAACTGCTGTTAGCAGAAGGCTAGCAGCAGCTTTGTTTTGGGGGGAATGCAGCAGTAAAATGCTAATGCTAATGTTAGCTGTATTAAAATACGCCGAGTCCGTAGGTTCTGTCGGGGAAGGGGCTTCGAGCTAGCTAAATTTTGTTCTCTTTCAACAAGAGTTGCAAACGAGCTCGGATTTACAGTTGCCCAGCTGTGGTTGTTGCCGTTACTGTTTGCTGCTTGTATTACATGATTGTACCTCTCAAGGATCATAAGCAAACATGTTGACCTTAGTGCACCTGTTACTGGATAACAGATCATAATTTGTTTTCTACCAGCATTGGTCACGTGACCTCACTATAACAGGTGTAAAACGTACGGGTACTGCTGATCTAGACTGGGGCTCTTAAACCGCATCTCTTGGGATACAGTGCCCAGTATCTGCTATGTGCTGTGTGTTTACCAAATATCATTGTTCCCGTTTGTGTTCATGTGTTTCAGATGTAAACTTGAACACCATCTGTCCCAGCAGTGGCTGTTGGCACAATGGGGCTGGACTTTGACGTGAAGACATTCTGCCACAACCTGCGGGCCACCAAGCCCCCATATGAGTGTCCCGTGGAGACTTGCCGTAAAGTCTACAAGAGCTACAGCGGCATCGAGTATCACCTTTACCACTATGACCACGACAACCCAACTCCTGCTCAGGCTGTTCCCCAGAAGAAGAGGAAGGGACGGCCTCCTCGTGCTTCGCTGACAGGTTCTGGGGATACGGATGATGGCGGGGGTAATGGAGTAGGAGGACTGGGACATGGAGGGAACACTCCTGTTAGCCCCAATCACTCAGAACGCTCCCATTCCCCGGGGAGAGAGACCATGACCTATGCCCAGGCACAGCGCATGGTGGAGGTGAGATTCAAGGACGCATTCATCGCATTAGCATCTTCGAGAATATAGATGGGGTGTCAGATGAAGACAGCGATGCGGAGGATGCTCCTCCATCTGGAACTGGTAGTAGTGGTGGCGGAATGTGTAATGGTAGTGACGGTGGAGCCGGCGGCAGCGAGTTAGGAGGCAGCGGCAAGGACCGCTCAGATATCCCATCTTCTAATGGGGGCAAAGCCACACCAAAGACTGGGAAACATAAGAGCAAAGCCAAGAAGAAGGATGGCTTATCTCATCATCACAGCGCTCAGTCTGGTCCCGCAGTCAAGCTCCCGGAAGCTGTGTTCAGAGAACTCGATCAAGACAGACCTGATGCCCCACCTCGGCCATCATCATACTACAGGTCTGCAAGGAAATTTAGTTATTTCATACATATGTATAAGGATTATAAACAGCATTGTTGAGAGGAACATGCATTTTAAAGCAAAGTAAGTTGGCCATGAGTTGCATGAGTAGACATATTTTAATACAAAAAGTATGCTCTGACCTGAATGTTTGATACAGCCAGTCACACCTTATTAGCACTGATAAGTTTTTGTTACTGTGCTTCACTCATACTGTTGTGCCATTATTCCTCTCTGTGCACAAAATTAAAGTTGACACCTTAATTATATTTCTTTGCATGCTAAGTATTCTTTGTGTGAACACATCTTAATTTTACCCTTCTCTTTTTCTTCTTTGCTCCAGGTATATCGATAAGTCTGTGGAGGAGCTGGATGAGGAGGTAGAGTATGACATCGATGAGGAGGACTACATCTGGCTTGATATCATGAACGACAAGCGGCGGCGTGATGGTGTGACACCCATCCCTCAGGAGGTTTTTGAGTATCTCATGGACCGCTTAGAAAAGGAATCATACTTTGAGAGCCACAATAAGGTACCAGACGCAAAGGGGGAGATGATGGTCAAAGCTTGACACAAATGCATTCAGCTCTGATATGTTCTTGTACTGTTCTCTCTCAGGCGGACCCCAGTACCTTGATTGATGAAGATGCCGTCTGCTGCATCTGTAACGATGGAGAGTGTCAGAACAGCAATGTGATCCTCTTTTGTGACATGTGTAACCTGGCAGTGCACCAGGAGTGCTACGGCGTTCCCTATATCCCGGAGGGCCAGTGGTTATGTCGCCGCTGTCTGCAGTCGCCGAGCAGAGCTGTGGACTGTGCTCTATGCCCGAACAAAGGCGGTGCTTTCAAGCAGACAGACGACGCACGCTGGGCCCATGTTGTGTGTGCCCTCTGGATCCCAGAGGTAAATTCATATACATCACCATGCAGATATTGATGAACTGTATAAGTTCACTCCTGAGTTTACACTTTGTAAACTCTGTTTTTAAAGGGGTTATAAAAATAAAGTTTTTCTTTATTATTATTGTTATTATTATTATTTTATTGATATTACACAGTTAAAGACCATGAGGATGTTAGTTGCATATTAAGTATGAATGTTTCAAGAAATAGCACTACATATTTAAATTTAAATTATGCTACAGTTATCGCTAGCCAGATGAATGCTGTCATGGTTAATGTACAGTGAGGCAGACTCAGTCTGTTGTCTTGTTAACCCTGTTGACATCATCGCAGTAAAATAAATTCTGCTGCCTTTCTGCAGGTCTGCTTTGCAAACACAGTCTTTCTGGAGCCGATCGATAGCATCGAACACATTCCTCCTGCACGCTGGAAGCTCACCTGCTACATCTGCAAACAGCGCGGCTCGGGCGCCTGCATCCAGTGTCATAAAGCCAACTGTTACACCGCTTTCCATGTCACCTGTGCCCAGCAGGCAGGCCTATATATGAAAATGGAACCTGTAAGAGAGACTGGGGCCAATGGCACCTCTTTCAGCGTCCGGAAGACGGCATACTGTGACATCCACACGCCCCCTGGATCGGCCCGTCCTTTGGGAGGAGTAGGTGGGGCCAGCATGGGTTCATCTAACAGCGAAGGTGAGCTGGAGGAAGATGATGAGCCTAGCATTGGCCATGATGATGACTCCAAGGGCTGGAGTTCTGAGCGGGTGAAGAGGGCAAAGGCCAAATCCAGGCTGAAGATGAAAAGAGCCAGGAAGATCTTAGCTGAGAGGAGAGCTGCTGCACCAGTGGTGTCAGTGCCCTGCATACCTCCCCACAGGTAGGCCTGTTCTGCACCTGTACCGTCTGTGCCTCAAAGGTCCAGTAAACACATATGCCCATTTTCCTGTTAATACAAAACTGCATGTGCAGCAGCAAAAAAAAAAAAAAAATCATTGCTTTCTTTTTTTGTTTGTATTTATTTTCTTCATTGTAACCAATCTGTAGTTTTATTCTATTCTGGCCTTTTAACCTTTTAATTTTTGTCTTGTTTTATTTTATTTACTGATTAGTGATGATTGATTATTGTACATTCTGTTCTGTTTTATGTTTGATTTAGTTTGAGTAAATTATTTTAAATTGCTTATCGTTGCATACTGTGTCACAGTATGGCTTTGACAGTACATTTGTAAGAGGCTTTAAACTTAAGAGTTAAAAGTGTTTTCTTCTCTCCAGGTTGAGCAAAATCACCAGTAACCTGACGGTACCCAGGAAAAGCCAGTTCATGCAACGACTTCACAGCTACTGGACCCTAAAGAGGCAAAGTCGGAACGGTGTGCCTCTTTTGCGCCGGCTTCAGACACACCTGCAGTCACAGCGACATATTGACCCACTCCCACCGCAGCCTGCGTCACAACCTTCTTCGGTAAATTTTGGTGTTTATTGCTGTAATTTTGTGTTTGTCTCATTCCGTTGTCTGATACCTGAAATACTTTGGTCAACATCTGTTGTGTTTAAATGTGCTGTAGAAATAAACTAACTTGATTTGGACTTGATATCTGAAACATGATCTGTCCCAACATGTTTATGGGTTCGTGCATGTTGGTGTTATAGAGAGACAGTGAGGAGAAACAGACCGCTTTAAAGGAGCAGCTAAAGGCATGGCAGAGGCTGAGACACGACCTGGAAAGAGCAAGGCTGCTGGTGGAGCTCATTCGGAAAAGGGAAAAGCTCAAGAGGGAGACGGTGAGACACCAAGAATAGCAAGAGAGTACTGTGTTTCTTCCACTGAGCTTACAGATCAATGAACAATATGAATCTCTTTATTTGGGCCAGTCTGTACTGAATTTATGTACATATACATACATCTAACTGTGCAGCTCTTTGTTAATTTGCTGAAAATGTGTCTGTGTTCAGATTAAAATACAGCAGATGGCGCTGGAGATGCAGCTAACTCCTTTCCTAGTGCTATTGAGGAGTACCTTGGAACAGTTACAGGAAAGAGACACTAACAACTTTTTCACTGAGCCTGTACCACTGGCAGAGGTAAATGTACATACTCACTATCACAAGAAATCTGATGTTCATATACTTATGATTGTCTCTTTTCTGTTTTATGTCTATGAACAGGTGTAAAGTATATAATGTATTTTTGGCTTTGTAGCATCCTCAAAAATTCTTCTTCACTTCTTCAGTGAAAGCTCACTGTACAAATAAAAATTCTTATGGCTCAGTCTGTTCACTACCTTCTATAACCTAGGTGCCAGACTACCTGGACCATATTGACACTCCAATGGACTTTCAGACCATGTGGAACTTGCTAGAGTCCCATCGCTACCTCACTTTTGAGGCCTTTGAGGCCGACTTTGGTCTCATTGTCAACAACTGTCTCAAGTACAACGCCAAGGACACCGTGTTTTATCGCGCTGCCCTGCGGCTCAGAGAGATGGGCGGGGCTGTCATAAGAACGGCCAGGCGACAAGCTGAACGGATCGGCTTCGATTACGAGACCGGCATGCATCTCCAACGAGAGCCGAGCCCGGACAGCCAACGTGACCAAGAGAGAGACAGAGAGCGGGAGAGGGAGCGAGACAGGGATAGAGAAAGAGACCGGCCGTTGTCTTCTAATGAAGATGGTAAATGTCTCTGACTGGGAGGTTTTTGGCAACCAAAATATTTTTTTTTCTCAAGCACCAGTGAAAGAAGAAGGAAGGCAAAAAAAAAAGATGTGATTTAAACTTCTTTAAAAGACATTTTGCGGCCAATTAATAGGCTGTATGATACAGTGTTGTATAAAATGAAGAAGAAAATGACATTTACAAGGTTAGCTGATTTATATGGTTACTGTGCAATCATTTGTCACAAACAAGCAGTTCAATGATGAACAGTAGCAAATAATATAGTGCAGAAAAGTTCACTTTTCTACCAGTAGGTGACGCATGTAATTCATGTAGTTCAGTTTCTGTTAAGCTAAAACATCATAACACATTCTGTTTGCTTATGTATGCTAGACTTTTACTTTTTACCTCTCTTTCTCCTTGGCTCATACAGACCTGCTCCTGCCAGAAAACAGGCGAAGGTTACCACTGGAAGAGCAGCTGCATTACCTGCAGGCACGTCTAGATGAGGTCAGCTCAGGGAAGCATAGCATTGGCCAATCTCGTAGAGCCAAGGCCCTAAGAAAGGAGATCAGTGTGATCAAGAGGAAGCTTGCACATCAGCGGGAAGGAGGCTCTGGCATGGGGGGCCGGGACTCTGTCAGCGGAGGAGATCGGAGTTCTTCTCTCCCCCATCATTCATCATCTGCAGGACACCATGATGAGGGGGGAGAGAGCAGCAGCCAGGAGATCGGTGGAAAGGGTGTGTCTAGGAAAATAATAACATTAATGTCCAACATGACAATGATAATGACGTTTGCTTTTCAGCAGCAGTGGAATAATAAGGATTTGCTTGTCTTTTTAACATATAAACCTCTCTCCCCATCAAGATCTGAATGTGTCCTCATCTGCCCTGACTCCAGAGGTGGGCCGTCGGACATCTGTCCTCTTCTCCAAGAAGAACCAAAAAATGTCTGGACCCCCCAAAAGGCCAGGACGCCCCCCCAAGAACAGGGATTCGGGTTATGCTGGGGCAGGGGTGAGCCAAAGCCCCATCGGTCCCCCACAACTCCCCCTGCTCTCACCAAGCAGGCAGAGGAAGAGGCCCCGCAGCCCCCACACTAGCTCCAGCTCCGACAGCGACAGTGACAATGACGACTTGCTGCCAGGTAAAGCACACGGTTCGCGATAAACTTTTCATGAACCGGAAATGCCAGCTTACATCCTCACTCACTAATCTCTGTTTCCTTCCTTTCAGGATTGCCAAGTAATGGCTTCGATACAGGAAACCAGCCGGTGACGGAAAGCTTCCGTGTGTACAGGAACGAGCCTCGTCTCCCTCGTTCAAGCTCAGACTCTGAGTCCACAACCAGCAGCAGCAGCAGTGCAGCTTCAGACAGGACCAGGTGATTACTGCTCACACCTGGTACTCTTAAAATCTGTTCAGTTAAAGTGAGTGTAAGGTTGCATTTGCAGAAGCAAACCCACTGACCTAACGACCATTTCTGCTGACGTTTTATGCCACCTTTACCACGCTGTTTTAACTTTGCAGCAGAAAGTTCCTTGCTCACAGCATCAAGTTGTTGTAACGGCAAACACTTGTGATAAAGTTATATGGCTCTTAATAGTCCTGTCTGTTTTCTCTCACAGCACCACCCCCTCTAAACAGGGCAGAGGAAAGGCATCGTTCTCTCGCGCCTTCCAGGAAGATAGCAGCGAGGAAACGTCAGGCACTGAAAATGATTCCTACTCAGTCGGAGGATCGAGGAGTGTTTCCCACTGTAAGCACTCTTTTATGTCCTCTAAGACCGACGTAATGCATATACAATTAGTTTCTATTTATTTAGACGTTAAGTTTTTTTCTCAGAATCACCCAACATACTGACAAATGGCATCTTTTGAGCCTGTAACCAGTCTGGTATGATGGCAGAAGTGTTTTGTTTGACCTGCTCTGATTTCATTTGAAGCTTAATTACCAACGAAAACACTGTTGATTAAAAATGTGGACTGAAATTGAAAATGCAGCACAAAACTGACACAGATGTCCTTACCTGCGAGAACATCAAAGCAACGTTTTTTTCTGCAATTGCACTGATAGCGCGAAAGATAGTATTAAAAAACACAGTGGTAAGACTTCTCGTATTCTTGCTCATCGATAGCTCAAAAAACAGCGTAGGTGTATTTAAAAAAAAAAACAACCAAAAAAACCGTGCCATTTTGAATTTTCCGGCCGTGTCTTCGCTGTAAGCTGTCACAGCCACCACATATAATCAAAACAGAAGCTGCAGTTGCTGTTTTGATATTGGGGCCGTTAAAAATGGTCAGAGGAAGTGACAGGGAAAAAAACAAAAGAGAGATCAGTTTTCCCTGTGTTAAGTTATATTTATGTAGCCAAATCACATCAAGCACTGTTACGATACTCCACCCAGCACTAGACGAGCTGTATCATTCTTCACCCAGGTGCAACCGGAAGGCAGATGATAGCTTTTAAGTTAAAGGGAAGTGTTTCAAATAACTGCTTAGAACAGTGTTATTGTGTCATAAAATTAGTGTTTAACTAGAAGTGAGATTGCTTAACGGTCACTGTTTTCCAACTGTCAGTGGTGCGTGGGCCGAGACAGGTCAGGGGTGCTGGATGGCTTCAGATGATTACTCTTCTCTGGAAGCTTTAGACCTGGTGTGGCGCAAGTGCAGAGGCTATCCTTCATATCCTGCCCTGGTGAGACACGAGTGAACAACACAAAGAGCACAGACTGACAGTCAAGTGAACTGAGATTTTTTTTTTTTTTTCTTCTTTTTTTCCCTCCAGTTATTAGCTCTCTAATCCTCTTCGTGCCACTATTTGGTTTTAGATAATTGACCCAAAGATGCCCAGGGAGGGGTGTTCCACCGAGGTGTCCCAATTCCTGTCCCTCCTTGATGTGCTGAAACTTGGGGAGCAAATGACCCAGGAGGCCCGAGAGCACCTGTTCCTGGTCCTCTTCTTTGACAACAAGAGAACATGGTTAGTGTTTTTAAATGTTGTTGTTGTCATGACTCATTCTCATATTCACTTCTGTTTTTTTTTTTTCCTGGCAAACCTCTGCTTTAATTCTAACACACTGAAGCAGTTGTGCGGAAGGAACATGCAAGTGAAAGCTGCTGTGATGTTACTGGATGTTTGTGCTCAAGTAGCTCTGTGGCAGTAGTTCAAAGCAAACTGCAGCCCTTATGCGGAAGCGCAATGACAGCACATTTAGCAGAAATAGGGCGAACGTGGTTTTGATAATAGGAGGGAAATAACATTTTATTTTAGGTCACTTTGTTCTGTGCAGTCAGGTATGGTCATGTTTTTCTAAGTCTGGAGAAATAAAAATAAAAAAAAAACTTGATGAAGGCGGCAGTTTGTAAGAAGGTATCTAGAATACATGAACTCAAAAGTCAAATCAGTTATCAAGTCAGTGAACCTGTTGTGGCCGTCATAGGAAATTTTATTACACTTTAACAAATAGTAACTTTATCTGGACTTAACGAGTGCTGCATGCTTTTGTTTTTTAGTTTCTTGGCTGTTTTGCAGTGCACCTTTAATTGAAAACACTGTGTAACTCGAGTGCTTTTGTGCATGTAGGCAGTGGCTGCCGCGCTCTAAGCTGGTGCCTCTTGGGGTGGACCAAGAGCTGGACAAAGAAAAGATGCTGGAAGGCAGGAAGTCCAATATCCGCAAGTCAGTGCAGGTGGCCTATCACCGCGCCATGCAGCACCGCAGCAAGGTGCAGGGAGACCCCAGCAGCGAAACCAGTGACAGTGACTGAACACAAACACACACGAACCTTATGTGCGGGTGCTTGCAGGTGTCGTGTTTCTCACTAGAGAGCCCAACCCTACATCATAGATTACAAAGTAAAAAGAAAAAACAGTGCCAGTAGCAAGGAGTGGGGGGGGGACTCCACTGTCTTGACCCCGTGATATTCACACTCATGCACACTAAGCCGTATTTAATCTGACATGTAAAATGTTGTATTTAAGAGAATTGATAAAAAAAGAAAAAATGGAGGAATATGCTATGAATCAAAATATTCCTTGTATGTGGTCAATATATGTTTAATAACAAGTGAGATAATGGTTTACAGACTCAGAAACATAGTGTTACACTATGATGCATACACGACTCTGCCTTTCCCTGTTTTTCTCCCACAGTCACACATGCAATCTCACATGCAAACAGGGAAATGTGTCTAGTGTACATTGAATGCACACACTGTGGACATCCCACACCGCCATTACGTCTCTCACGTGATCACCACCTCAGCAAAAAAACAAGTAAACGGCCTGGTGCTAGCGTCTAAGTCATATTTACGAGGAGCACAAAGAGAGACTGTCCACAGCCCTCGCTGGGGGGCACACCAACGTTACTGTAATTTATTCTGCTGACTTCTCATTAACAAGGTCCGCAAGCTTGTGTCATCATAAACTACTTCTAATCAATTTTCGACCGCACCGGACATCATCATGTGGCCCCTTTTGTCTGTCAGTACGTGTTCATCATGTCTCCTGTTTTACGGTTTGTTAAGATATGTACATGTCACACCAGGCCATCTTGGTCAATGAATAATGAGGAATAAACTGAAAACACACGATTGCCTCACTGTCTGTCTTAGTCTCAGCTCAGGCTTAGATCGTGTTTATAAAAAGATTGCATAAAGATAGAGGTTTAATAAAAAAAATGAGGTCTTTTAAAGCTTTGGGTGCCTTTGTCGTCTCTCTTGTTCTTCCTGGTTCCTTTTTGTTCTGTTGAAGTATTTCTTTATGTTCAGCAGAAAATTCAGACCCTCCTATTACCTCTTTCCAGGGAAATAATGAGTCATACATGTTTCTCAAGGCCTGGTACATTTGCCATTTAGATAATGACTCAGACAAACTGACAGTGCAACACATAAGGTGAAAGATTTGACATCGATGTTCAGTCACATTTGGTCTACTTGAAGCACTGCCAAGTATATTCTTTAGGGTCCAGATTTGCCTAAAGGCTCAAGTCAACCTTGTCTTTTCTGAAAGGGTAAATACTGTATGTGTCACACCCGACAGCGTGAAGCTATTTTCCCCCTTGAGCTTTCTTCGTTCCAGTTAAGCGACTTAAAGATGTTCACAGTGCTAATAAGGCATTAAGCACACACCTCCCATCTACTGTAAGGCCCTTTAACTGGTTCTGCTGGGTTTTTGCTCTCAAAGTAAGTACGGTGTATTATGGTATATAAAGATAGAGTGGTTCTACTTTTGCACAATATACATATCATGTCGCTGCTTTTTTTTTTTTTCCAGAGGTTTCCAGAGTTTTGAGTGTTTTAAATGTGTTGACGCTAGACCAGTGGGAAAAAAACTGCCAGTAGTCCCAGATAAATATAATAATAGAAATATAATAGTAACAATATTTGTATTTTAAGTATTTGTGATCATCAAGAAAAGATACAAGATGTTACAAAGACGGCCATTTCTGTGCATTTCCTCCTTGTATCATTTGCTTATACACTCATTTAAGCCACATTTCCCATAAGCTTTGTTTTGCCATTTTTTAGTTGTCATGTGAGCCCACTTGATAACCACTGTGACTTTCCTCACCCCAAGTCAGAGTTTTTAATCACTCTTTCCAGACATGGTAAAGATTCCCCACCCGGTTTGGAGTACCCACTCACCACAGGCTTCATATCTTTAAATTTGCATTCAAGAAGACACACCTCTCTGTGAGGACGCCTTGTTTCCGGCTCTGAGCAACTGAGTGGAAACAACTGATAAGCATCAGTCAGTGGTTTTAACAGAGCACTCTTTAACACAGGAGGCGACCTTATACTGATGCGGAAATCTGTTAAGTTTTTTTTTTTTTCTATGAAAGGTCTGTTTTAGATATCCGCTCTATAATTACCGCATCTACAATCCACAGGCAGTTGGGTTTTTGTATGATTAAAAATTTAGATTTTAGCAGATGAGTTAACCCACAAACCACAACCTCTGATTAATCTAGAACATGAAGTCTGAACAGCCAACGTGGTAAGAAACAATCTACAAGAGCAAGAAAGGATCATTTGCATGCATAGATACTAAATGCAGTTTTAAGGGCCTTTCCTAGAGAACATCTATGACTCCAGGTGTGAAAATGGTTGAGGTTTCTGTATCTTTATCTGCAAGGAAGTAGAAGTTGCTAGATAGCTCTAACAAGACCACAGCTTGTGAGGCTGCTTGTGAAACTAGTAAGTGACGCTTAGAGTTAGAGGTTGTGCTGACTGTTTTCACCGTTGTGCTTCAGAAACACAAAGTACAACCAAGACTGTTGTGAAATGTGTTATTTGTATTCCAAGTAAGAACAGACTTGCTGCTATCCTCAGAGCCATAAAGAGGTTCCTCATATATAAAATGCACTGCAAACTTGAAGTACCCAAGAAAATTAAATGTGTATTTAGCCACTAGCCTTTGATGGCAAAGTGAAAATTAATCTCTGCAAACTGGCCTGCTGTGTTTGCAAGCAGGTGTGCACGTGCTCCAGATCACGATTGGTTTGACGTCTTTGGTAGAGAAACATTCTAAGCTTTCCCGGGGAGATCTCTATCAGATTTGTACATCAGGTTACTGGAAACTTTCCCTCATTCTTCTTATCACAACCTTATGAAACTCTGTTACAGAGACTCATGAGAAGCCGGCTTTTTTTCCAAGGCTAGATCCCAACTCTCACACTGCTACTTCACAAATTATGTTCTTTTATTGTTTTGGCTTCGTGCTTTAACTAACATGTATTCAGCTCCATTTATTTTAGTTTCTGCTCTCCAAAGCCTTTCAGACAGGCTGCAGAGAAGTCCATGCTTCGCATTGGAGATGCTATATTTGATTTCATTTATTTAATTTGATAGGGGGATAAACTCCAATTTACAACCTTCATACCAACATACCTTCTTGCAAACTGTGACTGAAATGCCTTGTAAGTCAGCTTGTTGCCACTCACCCATAAAGCTGTAACTGCTAAAGATCGAGATCAACCACTGTATTCACATTTTTTTTTCCAGTCTGAATCTCTGAGCTGTCCTTCAGAGTCTTCATTGACCTCTTGGTGTCTTTCATCACTGGTGTACTTTTAATTGGTTTGTCAGATTTTGACACACTGCTTATTGACAGCTATGGTAAGCTTTAGACTGGCCTGCAATAGACTGGCAACCCCTCAGTCACTGGGCGAGAGGCAAGGATGAATCCCACCTCTCACCCAGTGAAAGCTGGGATAGTCTCCAGATTCCTTCATTTTTTTTTTGAGTGTTTTTTTTTTTGAGTGTGCCTCCATTTATACTTTCAGAAAATAGGAACCGCAAAAATCCTGCACTCACACCTGCACGCTTTGCTGTAAGAATATATATAGCTTTATAAAATATGAAGGGGCCTGATCACGCAACTCTTCGTAGTATAAAAAAATGATTTTAAATTCACTTCCAAGTTTGACAGGATTTTCTTTGATACCAAAAATAGTTTCATAGTTGCCATGAAAACTGTTTTTATTTAACAGTATAAAGTGATAAAAACAGAAAAACTTCCAGA
This sequence comes from Archocentrus centrarchus, assembly GCF_007364275.1. Taxonomy (NCBI): domain Eukaryota; kingdom Metazoa; phylum Chordata; class Actinopteri; order Cichliformes; family Cichlidae; genus Archocentrus; species Archocentrus centrarchus. The sequence goes on from NC_044352.1 coordinate 14,268,595, forward strand.
GTGACTGAACACTTTTACAGGCACTGAAACTGAAATGACTTTTCATCATCACTTCCTGACAGCAGTAAATGTTTTTGGCATAACAGCGGTTGTTAAGATTATTCTCTAAGAGCTCTATTTATATAACCTCGGGATTTCTACATATCTCCCTGTGAGTATTTTATTTTACGAAGAGCATCATCTCAAGTGCCCCGACTCAGTTGTAAATGCGTATTTAGGGTTGTCGCTTCTTTTTCTCCCCCTGCCTTCTGAGACTTTAATGAGAGGCGGAGTCGTGGTGGCAGCGATTGTTCATGAAAAAAAATTTTTTTTTTTTCAGACAAACGCCCTCGAGGTTTTAGTCATTTTGGCAAGTGGTGGGGTTCGAGGACACAGGAAAAAAACAACAGATCATTTTATCCAGCTGCTAACCCCACCGGCAGATTTAGTGAAGCTGCACACCGACCGCACATGAGCGGAAAAACTATCGTGATGACACGAGGCTTTGGTGTTTAATTGCGGGAACATTTCAGTGCGTTTTATATTTTTAAAATGCATTTTGCCGCCGCCTTGGTAGTTCTTTGGGTCTCAGCGTCTCCGGTGCTGCTGGAAGGAACCACAACCTGCCAGGTAAAGACAGACGACAGACAAATGTCATGTGCAGTGGGATTAACTGGGTTGAGATTATTGTAAATGATAGCTGTCAGTATGACAGTGTATTATTTACAGTCAAAATAATACGTGAACTTCATTCTTAAGTACAGTGATTCAGGCGGTACGACCGTGCTTACAGAGAAATGTAAAATAAATCAGAATACAAAGAATGATTTGCAAATAATTTGAATGATATTTAAATATAGTACAGGCACGCCACTGAGAATTTTTAAAAATGTATTCTTTTTCTTCTTTTTTATATATTGATTATATTAATGCTGGTATGACAGCAAAAAACAAACAAACAAAAAAAAAAAAAACGTAAGCATGTGGGAACTGAAGAGAGCAGCTGCTTCTTGGTTTGACTTTGGGACTTTTTGCTCATATATGAGCAAAAACAGTGTTGTTCCGAAATGAGAATCAAAGGTATACCTTTGATTCTCATTTCGGAACAACACTTTTATATGATACCTGAATAATATGGTTTGAAATAAGTTGACCAGGATTTTTGAGGCTTCTGGGAGTGGAGGGGGTTTTGAGGCCCGCCACTTTTTAGTCTCACAACTCCTAAACTGTTTAAGATATTGCCACCATTTTTCAAGCAATGGTGTGTGCATAATAATAAATCACTGCAATTACTTTGGTGTTATAATGAAAAATGACCTCATTATGATGTCATCAGTTTGGTTTTATTGGTTGAAACTGTGATATTGCAATATTCATTTAACGATCAGAGGTACACAAGATAGCTGGAATAGATTCGATAAATATATTTAGTATTTCTGATCAGAAAAAAACAAAGTGTTAGGAATTGTTATATATTGGCTGTGTGGCTGGCAGGGTGGACCTAAATGCAGGACTCCAGAGGCAAACGTTACTGCAAAAATAAAGTAAAACATACACCGAACAGGACAAGGTTCAAAGAGGTGTTGTGCTAAAATCTGTTCCCCCTGTGTCGGGAACGCGCACTGCAGCCAGAGAGGCGGATCCTCTCGGTAAAACGACTCCACAAAATCATGTTAAGGTTGTAACTTTCCTGTTAATCTACAGCTCCTGGTAAAAAAAAAAAAAAATAATAATAAAATAAAGACAAAAACAACAACAAAAAAACCCCTCTAAAATAAATAACAAATTTGGTCTTGTGTGGGTATTTTTCTTACAGTTTCGCGTTGTTTTTTAAGCGCCGACGCCGAGAGAATCAAAGAGTTTTCCAACTTTAGTCATGTTCACTTTAGCCTGACCGATAACAGTCAGCCACCAAACACTGTTTTCCAACACTTCGCGTGTATGTATCTTTTTTTTTTTTTTAATTCCTTATATATGGAAGCTAGCTGATACCAGGACACAAAAATTTTGACTTTTTGAAAAGTTTAGAGTAAAGGCTTTCTGGTAAATCCCTTTCTAATGTAAAATATGACATTACTGGATTATGAGAGATCTTTCTAGTTGCTAACTTTTGGTAGTCGGCGTCTGTTGTGTTTTGTCTAGAATAATCAGCTCTAGCATATGTATTAAAAACTTTTACACTAAAAATACTACACGGAACGGAGGCGTCCACACAACCATGAGGGAATGAGAGAGGACGCGAGAAGGAACTGAAGAAAACTGAGGACCTAAAACTGAGGACTTAAATACACAGCAGACTGATGGGGGAAACACAACACAGCTGGGGAACCAACAGGTGAACTAAATCAAACTAATGACACAGAGGGGAAGCAAATCCAAACACAGTGCACACGAGGGGCAAGAATAACAAAATAAAACAGGAACTGGCACCAAACAGACTTGACAAGATACACTAGTAGGAAACATCATGCTCAAAACTGAAACACTGAGGAAATAAACTAAGAATTTAAACTATAAAACACAACTGAAAAAATTTAACAATAACAGAACAATTTAAAAAAAATCAAAACGTGCAAATTAGTAATGGAGTTTGAGGGACAATGTACCTGAGCAAAACATGTGGTCCACCATCTGGGATTTTGACCGTCATAATTCCATGTAGTCACAAATTAGCATAAATTATTTTAATGAAATACTTTAGTTAATTATTTTAATTAACAAAGGTTGCATAAAATCACATAAAATGTTGTTAATGTAACTTTAAGAAGTGCAAATAACCCAATTAAACTAGAAAACCTGGAAACCACTGATTTTGTAAAACATACCTGTAAAAATAACTTTCACTTTGTATGCTTCCTGAACAGCTTAAGCTGGAAACATCAAAAGTGGCGACCTTGACTGATTATGATAGAAATGTTCATTTTAGGAAAAGTCACCAGGTTTGGTGTTTCCAGCTTAAGCTGTTCAGGAAGCATACAAAGTGAAAGTTATTGCACATTGCACATATCACCCTATGACAGCTGGGATAGGCTCCAGCCACCCTGTGACCCTGAAAAGGATAAGGGGAAGAAAATGAATGGATGCATGGCGTTTTTTGGAAATTATGTTGAAAATATCTAAATGGTCTTTGTGATTTCTTCATATTTCCTAAACCTGTTTTTATCTTTCTTCTCCGTACTTTAGATTGGAAATCAAAAAGGTAAGTTATTTCATTTCTTTGGGTTTTCTCATCATTATTAGTTCAGTAATAGATGTGAAAGTTGTCCAAATGCTCTTCTCTGCGTGCACAGATCATGTTAATGAACAATGCCCAGTGGAAATAACATCATCTGTGGTGGCCGGGAATACTTACACTGAATGTGTCACTGTTCGCGTCTGGATGAAAGATAAGGGTACTGAGTCAAACCATTTATCTAAAGTCCACATGTACAGCACAAACACAAATTTCTATATATGTCACCACCTCTGAAGCTGTCCTGTGTCATAACTGAAAAAGCTGCTTTGTTTCAGACTTATGCAAGAGCCTGAAACTTAAAATTACCAGTCCAATTGAAAAGCTTAAGTCTAGCCCGAAAAAATGCCGAAAGAAAATACAGGTTGGTATTCCCCTCGTAGCCGCGCTGAACAGTGAGAAATATCATTATGAGTCTGCAGTTCATGGTGATGACAGGTACCGTGAAATCCTCTCTCATTCTCTCCTTCTTAGTGCGAGAATAAAAGACATCGGGGTGAAAAGGTCAGCTGTGACAGTTGTAACCACATACAAGTACCCGAGAGAAATACCAGTCTTCTCCTGGTAAGATGACTTTTTTCCTTTGAGCTGCTAAGATATAAAGCATCATTTTCTGTACATGCTTGTGACCTGACCATGATGCTTTTTCTGCTTGCAGTGGGAGCTGGTACATGACTGCGTCCAGGCTAAAAGTGGAGATACTGTTTCTGTGTTCTACGGGACCAAATCAACAAACTGCAGTGTCACTTACAGAGTCGAAGGTGAAGGATCTAAGAATTATGGCTTCAGGCTTCTTTTTTCCTCAAGCTTCCTTGTCTTCTCGCACATTCCATGATTCTAACTTTATTAGAGCAGCCTGTGTGCCACAAAGACAATGTGAAAGTGGCACAGCTTGTCTCAAATGGGAGTCAAAGCAAAAAGTTAAAACAAAGCTTTTTAGGAAGGTGGTGTTCGAATACAAGCTTCTAAAACGGCTTTAATGCTCCTTGGAAAAGAATCTGAAATCTACTGGAGAGACAACAGGCCCTCATTTGGTATTTTATAATTGTGGTAGTGGACACAGGTCAGAGGCGGCATGTAAATCACATCATTTCCATACTCATCAAAACATTTAGTGACTCAGCAAAGCAAAGACTATCCTGCTAGGTCTGCGATGTGCACTTTTGTTGTTTTGTTTTTTAAAACTGCTTCATCCAAATCTGTTCTTCAGTTATCATTGATCTGTACATACTGACCTGTCTGAAATTATTCAAATATCCTTTTATGTATGATAGGGAAACCAGACTTTGACCTGTCTGTGAACTCTTCAAGTAAATCTATCAATGTTGCCATGAAGAAAAAATCAATCAGTGTCACCTCGAAGATGGAGAACACAGTCAATGTCAGACACTGTTACCAGAATGAATATCAGTGCACGGACAACAGCAAGTGGCCTCCACTGACTGTGAGTATTAAAGGCAAGCTTATTCATTTCAATAGTTTATTATTTTTACACCAGCTTTTTTCGAAAAGTAGGCGAGATTTGTTTGTAACGCGTTTGTATGTTCTGTACAGATTGATGTGTCTCAGTCAGCTACTCTCAGCATCCCTTACCTGTTGCCCTGCGTGTGCATAGAGGTGAGCTGCGTGTAATTTTCAGTGGAGAGATATTCTGTGGAATCGGTGCTCTTTCTTATGCCGGCCTTGTGTTCATTGGCAGGCATATTACACCCACCTCTTTGATGCAGAACGCCGTAAAAAGTGCCCACTTCAAAACACAGGCGTCATGGGTGAGTGTGAGAGATGAAGTCAAACATTTGGAGCTTCATTTCAATCCTTAATTGTTTTTTTTTTTTTAATTTTATGTATTTATTTGGTTTAGAATCACTTAGTCAAGCTGTTACTTGTCATTGTTGTTACAGCCCTCTAGAGTCATTTTCTTAACAGTTTTTTTTCTTTTTTTTAAGAAGGAAAAGAAAGAAAAAGTTAAAAAAAACAAACAAAAATAAGATCAAACACAGGAACAGAACATGGGCTGTTTATTTTCGCAGAAAAGATGAGTATAATTAAACTAAATAAACAGAAAATAAATAAGGTACAGCAGTTAATGCAAAGGTACATTTGGGCGAGACATCAGAGAGGAGACAAATATACAGCCTTAAATATATAGTACTAATATAGTAAAATCGTACAAGATATCATATAAGATAGATAATAAAATAATAATAATAATAAGCAGGGTTAAACTGAGAAGGGACATTTTAGAGAGATGTATTCTTTCCACTTTATTTCCTCAAATTTACCCACCTGTAGTCTCATGGAGAAGATGATTCCTTCCATTATAAAATTTTTGTAAACAATGTTATACAGTACCAGTCCTCTGAGGCTGCGATTTCTGGATGATGCCATTTCTATGTAATTTCTTTTCTGTCTGTTCAACTCAAGATTCAGAAAGTCGTTTTGACTATGTCGACATGCCTAAATGCACAGGCTGATCAGATATTTGAATTAAGAAGCAATTGAACAGGTGTGCCTAACAATGCGGCTGGTGAATGTATGTTATGACTATTAGGTGGCCAGAGATGGTTGTAGAGTCAAATTTATGGAACAAGAGATTACTGCAAGATAAAAGCAAAAGTATCTGCATGGCAAAAGGACTAGAAGATGTAACAGTTGTTTGTTTTGTTATTATTTTTGTGTGTGTCATTGTGTAAACTGGGGAAACTGACGCTTCAAATGCATATGCTCATATATACCTGTGCATTCATATATGTCGGTTTGGTGGTGTGACACAGGTGATACAGGTATGCCAACATCTGCTTCCAGGGAATGCTGTTGGCATACCTATATGGCATTCTAACCATTTGTGTCACCATTGCTTCAACAGATGCCAGAGATGTGTTTTCCTCCTCTGAAATCATATTATACAGGGAGAAGTTTGTGTTGAGCACATTGTGTCCAGCCAGCCAGCTGAACATCTCTGTCTCCCTCTGCTGGATGCAGCGCGGACACCTCTGCACGCCTGTGCTCAACTCTTCCCTGGAGAAGAAAAATGGCGTGGTAAGCTTGGCACTATCAGTGATGAGTATTTGTTAAAAACCAGTACAGTTTTTTTTTGAAAGACTAATTTTATTTATTTATTTATTTATTTTTAGCAGGAATATGACATATCTACAGTGGACAAACACCCACAGATGTGTGTGCAGGTGAGAAGCAGCTAGATCCAATGATTGGAAATAGGCACCACTGCCTGCCATTTATTCAGAGATATTTATGTTTTTATTTTTACAGCTTTCTGTACGAGGCACACATAACATCTCTTGCCCCTTCAAATCAGGTGAGTGGGTAGTCGTGGGATGGAGGAATTACTAAGAGCTCTAATAATTCTCTGTATGTTTTTCTTCCTTAACGCTCTCTACCTTTGTCCCTCACAGATGAATCTTCTTGGGAGGTCTATATTGGACCTGAAGGGCAGAACATAATAGTGTATCTCGACTCTTCTTCTCCAGCAACGTTCTCAACTCAACTCTGTGTCCTTACTGAGAGTGGATGTACAGCCATAGGAAAAGCACACTCACTAACAATGGTTGGTTAAAAAAAATAAAATAAAAAAAATGCATTTTTAATAGAGAGAAAAAATTCTAAATTGATAACAGGAACAGGATAAGCTGAAATATGTGCCTCTTCTCATGTACTTTACAGGCAGGAAATACCAGTGAAAAAAGAATAAAAGTGCCTCTGGACATTCCTGCTGAAAAGCCGTGTGTCCAGGTAAAGTAAATATATTTTTTTGCAAGGGTAAGAATGCATTTCTGGACTTTATGCATTTCATTTTCTGAATTCTTATGCTGTTGTGCAGGTGTGGCAGTCAGTTCCTGCTCGTCATGGAAAAAGAATTCTGTGCCCAAACTGTAAGTGTACTCACAAACCTAAACAGCGTGCGTTGGTGTGAATGTGAATGAATATACACACAGCTCCTGCAAAGTAAACAAACTTACCATTTTCTTGCTTGTTGCAGACACCCACAACAGAAGCGGCATGTATGCAGTGGCAGCTCTGATATTTGTGTTTGTTGTTGGATCACTTGGAATTTTCATCCACCGTGCAACAAAGAGGGGAGCTGCAGGTTAGTTCAGTTACTCACTGCATGACCCTGAACAGGATAAGCTGAAGAGAATAGATGGATGGATGGAGGTTAATTTAAAATGAATAATCACTGTCTTTTCCCATTCAGGCTGGCTGTATATCCAGAGGCCATTGCTGCTGGTGTGTTCATCAGATCAGTCAGACCACATCTCTGCTGTGTGTGCACTAGCCTCAATCCTTCAGGAGGAGCTAGGTGCCGCAGTGCGCACAGCTCTGTGGGCTCAAAGCTCACAAAGCCAGGATGGGTCTGGGCCTGGTGTGGCAGATCTGGGTCCACTTCCTTGGCTTTATGGACAGTGGGATGCCGTCTGCAAGGAGCAAGGAAAAGTGCTTGTAATTTGGAGTCCTGAAGCCAAGAAAATCTATGAGAAGAGGAGAGAGGCGAGGGCAAGTACAGATAAGAGTGAAAGAAAAGAGGAAGATGACAGGAACGCAGATGTGAAACATGAGAAACCCAAAGCAGAGCTGGAAGAGGATTTGAAGCAGAATGGAAGAAGACTGGAAAAATCCAAAAAGGAAAAAGATGCAGGAAAAAAAGATTGTGTTAAATTATGTAATGATAAAAACTGGTACCAACAAAAGGAGGCCTCTACAGTGATAGAACCAATGTTCACAGCTGTGCTGACTCGCTTAGAAAGGGCACTGGAGGAGTGCAAAAATCAAGGAGTTGTGCTTGTCTATTTCCAGGGCCTTGGCCACAGCAGGGATATCCCAAAAGCCTTCAGCGAGGTCCGTCAATACTGCTTGCCGCAGGATTTCAGGGGTTTAATAGGGGAGCTGGGAGAGATGAGAAGAGGGACAGAAACTGATCATTTTAGGTGGGACTGCTGGTCCAGAGTCCTTTCTAAAGTGCTGGCAATATGGCTGGCACAGAAACTAACACACAGGCTGCAGAGGCTGGTGCCCCAGACACAAGAAAACAAAGTGCAATCAAAAACGTCATCAGTGAAAATGACATCAGATAGACCTGAGAGCAGGCTGAAGTGGCCTTTAGCTGCCAGATCTGGAACTGTGCAGGAGCACGAACTTCTCCATGAGTCACCATGGAAAGCAGAGAAGTTTTAATCTCAAGTTTCAACGTGACAGATGTGTGTTTTGCTGGAAACACGATCTGCGAGACATCGGAGCTGGTGTTCCATTACGAGCTCTTGATACCGCTCACTCTGTACTAACTGATCTCTGCCGTGTCCAATATGTCACCAAACATTTCGCGTGTTAAGAAGAGGAAGAGGTAAACACTCTGTCCTTTGCACAGATGGCATTAAGCCGCTGACAAAACGGTCTTTATATTACTTTCGTGACTGAAGCCCTTGCAAACACCTGCCTTATCTCTGAATATGCTAACCACTATGAAAATCTTGTTGCAAATTATACCTCACTTTCTTCATGAACACATTTGATGTTTCAATGTTTGTGACTGCACAGGTGACAAACTGGATGACTGCTGTTGGCAGAAACCCTCAAATTTGCATAGGATTTTCTACACTCAGATATTAAGTCAAAACTTTCACTAGATTTCCAGTTTTCCTGAAAATATAAAGTGTGCTTCACTAGTTGGAAGGAAGCTGCCATCATGTGTTTACCCCTTTGGTTCTCCTAGTGTTGCCTTTAGTGATCTTAATAGCTATCAGTATTAATAATGCTAGTTATGACTGGGGCTGTTTGTCTACAACATATGTGTTAATATTTGCATTCAATATTTTGTTTCTTTTTTTGTTTGTTGGGGTGTTTTTTTTTTTCTTCACTGTTTTTCACTATGCTTGTTATTTAATGAATGAAATGAAAAAATAAGTGTGAATTGTAAAACTTTGCTGTGGGACTCAATGAGACAGAAAAAAGATAAAGCCAGTATTATTCAAATAATCCAAAGTTAAACATGCAATACAGTGGTTACCTCAAGTTCTCAGAGCATTAGAACAAGAAACCCATGTCTGGGGGTACTTTCCCATGTTTTATATTTATTACTGGAGTTCCATAAACTTCAACGATGAACATTATGCAAAGTGACTACAAACAGAAAAGTCAGATCTAGCCTGGATCTACAACCAAAAGTGATTGGCCCTTTGAATAAATATTTTTTTAGTTTCACTGCGCTGTTTCTTGCAGCTTTTTTCGCTTCTTGAGTATTTGTTATAAAATAAGCCTGCAGTACTGTCATGATAACAGAAGCAAGTTGATCCAAGAAGTGTCTTTGCATTCACTTGATCATAAGTTTTACTTTGGACTATTCATGTGGGATCATACTGTTACCAGGAGTATTTACTTCTCACAGTCTTATCTTCGTCGTTTTAGTATTTTTGCTAAGCTTTTTGCTATAGCCTAATGGCTGTAGATTTACATTTATGAAACAAGAGACTACTGCGAGATAAAACCAAACGTATCTACACGGCGAGGGACCAGAAGATGTCCTTAATCTACAGACAAAAGTGATTGGGCCTTTCTCTGCAGTCTTCCTTGAAGCTATTTTCTCTTCTTAATTATTTTCTTGTGAAATTTGCCTGCAGAACTGCTGGCATTAGAATACAAATATAAAATGAGTACAAAGAAGTTTAAATAAAAAAACAAACAAACATATTGTTTGACAAAAGAATTACTTTTTAGGTACTGAAATTTCTTTTCTTTTTTTTGTCACTTGTTTTATAAGCTTCATGCAGTAAGCTGTTTCTTCATTTGAGTTACACCAGCACAACACCAACAAAAAGATGAGTGACAGACTTGCTAGACAGGATTAATTGGGAAGCAAACATTTACTGCATGATTTTGCAATCCATAGCAACATATGAAAGTCTATGTGCAAAGCTCCTATAGGAGCCTAGAAGGGTAATTTGATGTAATATGGTTGCTGAAATAAAGACACACTTTTATATGTAATGATTTAATTAATAAGTATGTAAAATATATGTGTAAATCATAGAATATTTAGTATAAAGTTGTTTACAAATTGTCAAGGAAGGCATTTAGTCTGGTAATAAGATGGTAGACATTACATGTACGCATATATTTTATTTGATTTATTACACTCACCCATATAATGCATGCTATGTACCTTACCGGCTACAAATGTATATAAAATTTGATATCTGTATATAGTGTTTTGATGTGCGTGTAAATGTGTGTATATGTAAATGTGTGTATTGACATTGATATATATATTTATGTATGTAGTGCTTATGTATATGTGTATAGTTTTTTGTTATTTTATTTTATTTTATTCTATTCTATTTTAGTTTTAGTTTAGTTATTTGTTCTTACTCATCCTTTTCATTTTTTCTCTGTACTGAGCTGCTGTAATGCGCAAATTTCCCCGTCGTGGGATCATTAAAGTTTTATCTTATCTTATCTTATACATGGATCGGGTCCCTCCATAAATCAAGCCATGTTGTACCTCAAGTGCCATAAAATGAAGAGTGGAACTAAAAAGTTTGGAAGTGCAGGTGTTTCAGTTATCTAGATAAGCAAAATCACTAATCTGCAACAGTGCAATTATCAGTCAGAGAGACGTTAAAGATATGCAAACTGAAAACACAAGACAGCAGCTTGTACGTGAAAAAAAAGGGTGCCCGCTTACTCATTGTAAGAGTTTCAATCTGATGCAAAATAAAAAATAGACGCCAACAAACATAAAAAATGTTGGTGGTTTGTTAAGAGGCGGCTGTAACCTTTCAAGATAATGAAAGCGATTTCAGTTTTTTATCTGATGGGCTTCCCATTAATAACTTTGACGTGCTCACTTTACAACAATCTGAAGCATGTTCCCATGCAGCCCCGCCTTTGCCGATGTTGTGCCAAAAAGCCAATTTTTGACACAACACTGGTATTTACTAAAGTGACTGCCTGCATTTAAACTGTTGTAAATTACCTATTGACCCATGTCTGTCAAACACATCTCAGACATATCGTTCACGAACGATATCAGCTCATTTTCAGTCAGAAATAACTTTCTTGCCACAATCTAGAACCTGCAATCAGCAAAGTGACTTTTATATATCCTTTATTTATCTGGGAAAAAACTGTCATTGACATTAAAAATTGTCTTTTTTAAGCGAGATCTGGCCGAAAGGGCAGCAGAAATCACAAAAATGATAACATCACAGTTCTATAAAGATATTTTAAGTGGCCAAAAAATGTAGGGACAATACCCAGGGTCATAAATATAAATGCAAAACAAGTAATTTCTAGATTTTATATATAACGCGTTCTTAAAGCCTGTTGAGTTTATTTACCAGTATAAGCAAAGATATTACACATAAAACACACACAGAAACATCGGTCGGTGTGTGTGTGTATTTCTACACACACACACCTACCAGCACAGCCTTCCAGAAACGTACTGTGCTGCTGACAGATTCACCCGCCCCGGCACCCCCCCTTTATCCAAACCGGGCAGGTGGTGCAGCTACACGCCCAACTCCCGATTCTTCAGTTATAAGGAAGGGCGGTGAAACGAAATCCCAGGAGTGTTACAACACGTCGCTGGTGTCGGGCCACTGGTGTTTTCCTCGTGTTACCGAGCTCGCTGTGTAAGTATAATAAGCGCTACTTTTTATGCGTCTGATGAGGGGAGCGTAGCCGTGGAGCAGGAGACGTGAGCCGGAGAGAAAAGGCCAGTGCCAGGCGCAAAGGCGCGTTCCAAACAATGGCTCGTACTCTCCAGTGGATGCCACGCGTTGTCTCCATACTGTTATCACTGCGTCTCGAGCTGTTCGTGTCGGCAGGCGGGCTGAAGAGTTTTGACCAAGACACACCTGAGCTCACCTGTAGCAAGGTAACACAGAGAATCCCAATGTTTCCTAAGATTTCTTTGGAACCAAAAACTTCTAGAGTGACTATAGGGCGACAATATTTATGCACGCGCAATCCTAAATTTATAATGCCTGTTTTATGTCGACTGTGGTGTTATCATTATTAGGTCAGACACTAGGTAAAACAAATCCAGTTATACGTGGTTAGTGATTTAATTGATCGAGCTATACTAAAAGTGTGTGCTGCCAAATTTCATTATTGTAACCAATAAAAAAAAATAATAATTTCAAAAAATCATAGATAATTTAGTTACAAAGGGAACCACAACATTTAGTATGCAAGCTTCTATTTCCGAGTAAATTAAGACATGATACTCCCAGAGAAAGATCTGACTTTAATGTTCATTACTTATTTACTATTGTACCTACGCATGGCACCTTGCCCCGCGACTCCAGTTCCAAGAAAGGTAACTTGACTTCCCTGGGATTATGTCAGAAATGTCACTATCCGTGTACATTATGCGGTATGAAACACTCAGCCTTGAGTGCATCTTAACTCACTTCATGCCTTTAATTTAAGGAACAGAGAACATCTTTTCATCGACGTGGTTATCGCATTTTCATCTGCATTGCGTGACCCGGTTGATGTTTAAAAAAACAAAAACAAAGAAGACAGATAAAAAGTAGGCAAAGCAGAAACAGAATACATATAGGAGGATACAGCTGTAATAAAAACACCAAGCTTTAAATCCAACGCTGAATAAACACACGTGCACACAGCAGTGAAAGCAAACAAGCCACTGTAGCAGCACCAAGAGATCACAAACTCAAATTTAAGGATTTCAAAAGCGCACACACTGTAAGTTATTGATGAGTGATGATAGGATGAGTATAGCCTTGTGACACTTGTGGTGTTTTATGGTGTGTTTCATTCACCTCTCATTCACATTTCATTCTCTCTTCAGGGTTTGACTAACTGCAGTGTGGCTGGAGGTAGCAACAATACTTCTGCATCCAATCTCACTGTTATTATCTCAAATCAAAATAAACCTGTTTGTCTTAAATAGAAATGCTCTTCTTTTCACAGTTGCTCAGTTTTGTCCTAGCCTGCCTGAGCCATACGGTACTGTGGCGGTTACACAGGTGCAGCTCAATGTTGTTCTGTGCTGTTCAGACGGACAAAACTGCAGTCTTTGCCTGCAGGTCATCATCAGTTTACAAGGTAGCTTTGCCATAATCACTTTGACAGACTGTGGTGATGTGCATTTTTCTAATGATCATGACATGTGGTAGTCAACATATTTGTTGGTGATGCTCTTGTTGTCAAAATGTTTCCTGCATTTTTATCATAGCTATTTACATCATTAAACTGTCATATGTTGTGATCTCACAATGTTGTGTCTGATGTTGTTGACATGTTATCCAAGCTGAAGGAGTGGATAATGAGATTGATGTTTCTGAGGAGTCGGGTGATGACAGTGATGAAGGTATGAATCAAACAGCAGAACAGTGGGGTTAGTTTGAAGTTCTTAAAAGTTATAGAATCAGCTTAGATCATAAAAATATGGCTTTTTCATATTTTATTATGGTGATTGCTCAGTTTACTCATTTCTTTATTCTTTGTGTTACAGCCTTGGTGAAAGTGCATTTAAGCACCCCGCCGTCAACTGAAAAATGTATAGCACTCCGTTTTAAACAGTCTTCTGAACAGTCAACACATGAGGTAACATTATCTCACATCAGAATTGTTTCTATTCTGGATTAATTAAGCCTAATCTGTGGGGGGTGGAGAGTAAATTCTGATGAGTGTGTCAAAACTTTTTACTGGTACTGTGTGTATATATATATATATATATATAAAACCCGGACCCCTCTCTGATTGCCAAAACAATGTGAAGTGCCCTCTGAAATTCTACTAGAAGATGCGAATGCAGCACAATGGACAATCCCTACTTCGACCATCATTGAAACCAATCAGTATACCACAGCAGCTGTGATCTTTGAGATGCTTGGCTATAAGATGAACAGCCATGAGGAACTGTACCCTCCATGGAAAAGATGGCCAGAGGCTAAGATCAAGGCAACACGGAGGGAAGTCAGCCAGCTATCAGAGCTGGAGAAAGGTGTGATGAAGAGAGGGGTGCCTAAGAAGTACAATAAGTTGTCCATACCTGAGGCCTTAGAGACTGCCAAGCAAAGACTCACATCCTTGGCTAACCACTTGAAGAGGTATACTAGAGACATAGAAGCCAGGAGAATAAACCAGATGTTCTCCACTAAACCATCCAAGGTGTACTCTTAAAGGCAGGGGATCAATCTGAGAACAACACCGCCACCATGCCTGGATATGGAACAATACTGGAAGACCATATGGGAGAGGGATGCAACACACAACACCGATGTCCAGTGCCTAGTGGATTTAAGAGGAGACCACAGCATCCTCCCTGAACAGGATCCAGTAACCATCTCAGTGGCAGACATCTAGGAAAGAGTCTCACAATTGGACAACAGCAGGCCCTGACATGATTTACATCTACTGGATAAAGAAGCTAACTGCACTGAATGAGTGCCTGGCAGCACAAATGAACCAGCTGCTAGAGCCTAAGACACACCTGGAATGGCTGACTGAAAGCCAGACGGTCCTGATCCTCAAGGATCCCCAGAAGGGACGGGTCCCATCCAACTACCAGCCAATAACCTGCCTCAGCGCAACATGGAAACTCCTGATAGGTATTATAGCAGCTAAGATGAGCAGGCACGTGGCTCAGTACATGAGGTGGTCCAAATGGTCATGAGATGAGAATCGGGAACTGTTGGAATGCTACTACACATGTAATCCCAGTGAAAAGGGTTACATGAATATAATGTGGGACCTATGGATTCTTTGACACCCGACATCCAGACTGACATCAAAACAACTTGTAGCTCAGTGTTCCAACATCCGCAAGAAGAAACTGCTATCACAACTAGAGACTGAGGAGGTAAAACACAAATACTACGGTAAGGGGGAGCCAGCACAACAGGTCAGGGGGGAGATATCATTCCCGCACTCGAGATTGTGTACCAAGCCCCAACTGGTACATTGAATGCCAGATTAGCTGACATGAAAGATAAGATCATGGATAAGTTGGAAACCCAGACCCCCTGAGGCTGACTACCAAGACTACGTGAAGTACCCTCTGAAAGTCTTCTAGAAGATGTGAATGCAGCACTATGGACAATCCCTACTTTGACCATCTCTGGAACCAATCAGTTGATGTATACCACAGCGACAGTGATCCTTGAGATGCTTGGCTATAAGATGAGCAGCCACAAGGAGCAGTACCCTCCATGGAAAAGCTAAGATCAAGACAGCATGGATGGAAGTCAGCTAGCTATCAGAGTTGCAGAAAGGTGTGATGAAGAAAGGGATATAATGTCTTAAACCGGTAGCTTTAAGTATAATACAGCACTGCTGCCTCACAGCTAGAAGAACAGCTGGGTTTGAATCCATCTTGGCCCGGGTCTTTCTGTGTGGAGTTTGCATGTTCTCCCTGTGTCTGCGTGGGTTTCCTCTGAATACCCTGGGTCCAGCCCCCCTGCGACCCTGAACAGGATAAGCGGAAGAGAATGGATGGATGGATGACATAAGAAAACAGTGTTTGTTTTCATGTTTCTGAGTTGAGATTTTCCTTCTCTGGTTATTTAATTTAAATCACTATTTGAGTCCACATTTTTGCACAAATAAGCATAGTTTGGAATTCACCTCAACGAGCAACAGAAATAAAACACTACTTATGCAATGATATCCCTAATCATCTGCATTGGGACATTTTTAGGGGCCCTAAAAAAAATTCCATATCCTAATTGCTATTTATGGTAACCGCCAGGGCCTCTGTGGAGGAAAAAGGACCCAAATGCAGGACTCCAGAAACAGGAAATAAGTAAATGAGAATAGACCTTTTATTTCAGGCTGTTGCAAAAGTCCATAAGGAAGCAGCACATTAAATCAATAATGGAAGCTACCAAATAGCTACCAAAATTCAAATAGGAGCTTCAAAACTCAAACGTTGAACATGAGAGAACTTAAAGAGGAAAACACAGGAGGATGAATCAGAGTGAAGCACTGAGGGGAACAATGAGCTCAATAAATACAGAAACCCAAACTCAGAAATCAACTACACATTAAAAAGCACAAGCCCCCAGGATCACAACACACTGCCCAATTCACAAACCCCACCCCTCCTACAACTCACAGGACGGCAGGCCCATGTTGCTCTTTTGGACTGGGCATTGCCAGACGCCATAAGCTCAGGAACAGCTACCAGGCTAAAAATGTCTTATGTATATTAAGTCATTAAATTGTGATATTTTATTGCTTAAAAAGCATACTACTTTTTTAAATTGTGGTATTGTTATTTTTCTAAGTAACAGATATAAATACTTCTTCCTTTACTGCTAGACTTTCTTGCATTCCCATTAAATAAACCTAACTTCTTTAATAAATAATGTGAAGTGCTTTAAAGTTTACAATACGTTTATATTTCCTGCAGCTGCACTTGCTGTTGAGAGAAAAAGTGGACTTTGACATTCCTGTTATTGTCAGTGTAGACTCAAATGGAAAATACATGCAGCAAAACACGACAACTCCCTCTGAAGACAAAGGTGAGTTTAAGGGATTTAATGTGAGCAAAACAATGCTGAATGGTAGAGCTGTGTTACTAATATCAGTTACTCCCTGTGTCTTTCAGTTTGCTCGGATCTCGGGGCAACTATAAAGGAATTCCAAGGTAAGAAGTCTTCTAACATTACATTTTTACAAACCAAAAGTACAATTCAGTGCTGACAAAAACAATTTTACACTCCTGAGTGAGTGATCCAGCCAAACTATAATTTATGACTATTGACACTAAGTTCCCAGACTCCAAGCAGTGATGGATCACGAGAGGAATGTCATCCTTCTGAAACTGGAAATTACTGATGGCGGACAAAGAGATGAAATCTTTTGGAAGATGGTTTGGGAAGAAATCCCTGGAGAAGTTCATGCATGGGTTAGTCAATGCTAAACAATCCAGACAACATTTGTATTTCACTCTGGCAGTATAAAATCAGCATTATGCCTGTTTATCTGTGTAACTTCATGTTAATCTGTGCAGCCAAAAGACAAGAACGAGGTGGTCATTTCATTGGACTATGTTGCACCATGCCTATGCTTCCAGGTAGGCTAAAATGTCAAGTCATAAGAAACAGATGGCTAAAAACTATTTTCAAATACAAATAATGTAAAAAATCCAAACTATTTACAGGCCGGGCAGATTGGAAAAACACAAGGAAAATTCTGCCCCTTCCAAACCCAGCAAGGTAAATAGTGTTGTCTGAGGCCAATTTGGATAGTAAATTAATTTGCAGACATGCAGTATAGCACTTTTTTGTTTTTTTCCAGATGCACTTGAAAGAATGCAGCACAATGTGTCTGTGATTGTGGTGGAGTCTCAGATGAGAGATGGTGGCACAGGGCTGAGCTGGAATGTAAGTACCCCATGCACACTGGAGGCCGAGGTGTGGCTGTGCAAGAAAGACCTGATGGGAGGCCAATGTGAAGAGGTGACGGGCTCCAGACAGAGGCTACAAGAGAGCTGGACTGCAGGACGCAATTTATACTGGGTAAAAAAAAAGAAAAAAAAAGGGAAAAACAAAGAGCAAAGTGTATTTTATTGTCATGAGCCACTGAGCCAGAATTTTAGAAATAACTTTGTCATGAGAATATATCGCCACATCTCCTCCCCTCTTAAACAGTCAATCTTGACATCCAGATTGCAAAATTGTGAGACTGATTAACAAAAGAATAGTGCAACCTTTGGGGGAATAGCACAGGAAAAACTTTCAACCAGCGAAATTGTAACAAATCAGATGCAACATCTTAAATGGTCATTTTTATTCTTTTTTTTTTTGTAATTCCAGCACCCAGCGGACAGGAAGTTAAAATTATTTCTAAATTCATTTATTTCATGAGCTCTTCTAACTCTCAGGTTTGACTTCCCACACAGCTGCCGTGTTTGTCAAGAGGGTTGTTGTGACGTTGGAAATAACTTTGTCATGAGTCATTCCATCAAACCATCCTCCCCCCCTTTTATGTAACTCACACAACTAGTCTGTGCAAACGTGTATCTACATCTAGATCTCTACATCTACAGAAGAATAGTGGAACAGTTCCAAGGCTGATTCACCACTACAAAAAACAAAAAAACAAGAGAATAAAAATCAACATTCAAAGTTCAGTTATATTATATAAAATTGGATGTCCATTATGAAGTTGTAAACTAAACAGTTCTTGTCATGGTCCTGGGCCAGTGGCCCAGTGTTTTTTGTTCTTGATCCTGAGTTTATTTTTAGTTTATTTCTAGTTCTGTGTCAAGTCTCTGTCTCTGTCCCCTTGTCCCACTTACTGTTTTATTTTGGTAGTGTCTTGTTTCTTGTGCAGTGTGTTTAGTTTTGCTTCCCCTTGTCTCGTCAGTGTCACTGTGTTCAGCTGTGTTACCTGCTGTTTCCACTTTCCCTCGTTATCCCCTGGTGTATTTAAGTCCTGTGTTTTCTCTGCTTGTTGTTGCGTTATTGGTGTTGTCATGGTGGAGTGCGTGCGTGCGTGCGTGCGTGCGTGCGTGCGTGCGTGCGTGGTCCTGTCTTGCTTTGGCTTGTTTTTGGTTTATGCTCTTTGCCTGGCTCCCAAGAGGATTTTTGTATGTTCTGGTCTGTCTATGGAGACCTGCATTTGGGTCCATCTCTGCCTGTCACACTGCCTGCTTTGACAGTTTCAAAGCTTCATTCAGTTCTGAGGGTTAAAAAAATATAAGACCCGTATTTGTATTTTAATTCAACTCTAAAATTAAGAGTGTTTATAATGACTGCATCAGCCAATAAATTACCTAAAAGGCCAATTTAAGTACATTGGAATTTTAGACGTGCTGAAGAAGTGGAACCATAGGGAACATGAAACTTTGTTTCGGATTTAACGTTATCTCACGGGCACATGAATATTTAGGAGTAGTGTTTGATTCTTGAGCTATGGTCTCAGAATTTCAAAACTACAGACAAATACCCAGTAAACAGAGGTGTTACAAATATTGTGAAAATGTAAACATTCAGCTTTTTTGTGTTTTTTTTAATCCTTGGAATATTTGATGTTTGAACAAAAACCAAACAAAAAAAACAGCTTTTAAAAACAGGTTTCCCACAGGCTTTTTATGCAAGTGAAACAGTGAAGTGAAATGCAGACTCAGTGATCTGTGAAGAACACCTGTCTGTCGCATTTGATTTAAATGACACGCAGCATAGTACCTGTTTTGATGGTTCAGTGAACTTATAAGGATCAGTGATCTCTTCTCTTTGCTCTTGCTCATTCTTCTTTGACTGTTAACTGTAACTCTTCTTTGTCCTTTCAGCAAACAGGAGAATTCAATTTGTCACCTCATCCTCTGCTTTGTGTTCAGGTGATACTTCAAACATGAAATTATGCATCCAACTGTGAATGCTTTCATCACTATACACATTGCCCTAACTTAAACTTGTATTCTTATTTTTTAGATACATATTAATGGGACAAAGTCACGTTTAGAGCCCCAGTGTCCATTTGCCAGTAAGACTATTAATTATTACCTTGTATTAGATACATGATTTATTTTTTCACTCAGCATTTAAAAACAACCTACATTTTTCTTTATGTGTAGTGAGTATTCTTTATTTATTTATTTTTACAACATTCAGATTGTCTTTATTAAGGTTTGATTTCCCCCCCCCCAGCATCTCGACTGAGATGGAGCCTGGCACTCATCATGGGATTACTACTCATGTGTTTGGCAATACTGGGAGCCTATTTGATACAAGGGGTCCTGCAAGGTCAGTTTTCAGCTTGTGTGTCACTGAATAATATTAGCACATTAGGAAAATTATCTTAAGAGGAACACTGTTTTCCATCCAGGCTATGTTTGGAGATGGTTGAAAGACGAGGATGTCAAAGGTATGAGAGAGCCTGACATTTATTTCACACTGGGCCACCAGTATTTCCATATTCCTCATTTGTATGATTTTGTTTCTAAGCTTACTTCTACTAAAGATAGGTTGGGCATTTATGCAATGAGCTTGATTTGAGTGATAGTTCTCCATAGTTTTTTTTTTTTGATCAAATGTTCATTGTAGCCATTGAAATCCTCTGTTTCAGGTGCTGTGAGTGGTGGTCATGTGGTGTTGCTGTATCCACCTAATGATAACCCCCACCTGCCAGAAATTCTATGTCATCTGGGCTCATCTCTCCAGGCCCTGGGCTTCAGTGTGTCTCTAGACCTGTGGAGCCAGACTGAGCTCAGTATATTGGGCCCCGTGCCGTGGCTCCACTCACGACTGGACCAACTGCAAAGGCAAGGGGGCAAAGTGGTGCTAGTTCTAACCCAGGCCTCCTGGACAAGGGCTGAAGCATGGAGAGCATCTTCTCGCTGTGTGGATGCTTTTAGTGCTTCGCTGAGCTGTATTCTAGCAGACTACTTACAGGGCCGTGCAGGTGAGCGATTTATGCTAGTGCAGTTTGAATCCTTCCCACCTGAGCCTCCAGGTAGTCTCCGGCCATTGCCAGAACTTTTCAGCGGTCTTCATGTCTATAGCCTTCCATCCCAGAGCCTGGGTTTCCTGACTGAACTGGCTGGAGGTCATCAAATGGCTACTGCATCAGCTAGACGGAAACGAGCAGGGGGAATCAGGATGGCATCTCGCACTCTAGCCCAAAGGTTGTCAGCATTCACAGCAGGGGCGAATGTATTACGCCTTGCAGGGGTGCCTCAGAATGGTGTTGCTATAGGGACGGATGACTTGGAGGAAACTGTGCCTTTGCAGCCCAGTCTTATCACACCCCCATCCAGCCCTGACACAGATCCCCAGGTCACGGAAATGGACTGGGCCTGACAGCAGTACAGCACAGCCATGGTTCAGTTTTGGGATGAGCAACAAGTAATGACACAACCTGAACTGATGCCGATGGTGACTTTTGCTTGTCTAAAAAGATGGACTCCTGGCCTGTTGAAAAAGAGGCATTAAAAAAAAAACTGTTAGATTATTGCTTGACCTGGTGCTGCTCTAGATAAACATTAAAATATCACCACCTCCGAAAGAAAAGGTGACAGCAGGCACGAAGGTCTGTGGTGACAATATTTCAAAAGTAGCATTGCTACAAAAAGAGACAAAAATGTGGAGAGAATCTAACCAGGTGCATTTAACACCTTTACAACAGTAGTGGCCAAAAGTTTTGAGAATGACACAAGGATTGGTTTTCACAAAGTTTGCTGCTTCAGTGTTTTTAGATCTTTTTGTCAAACATTTAGATACGATAGTGTTTATTTGTCACATGCGCAATTATACACAGTACAATGCACAGTGAAATGTATTTCGCACAGTGAAATGTATTTTTACATTTTTACGGTATACTGAAGTATAATGACAAGTATTTCATAGGTTTCAAAAGCTTTTATTGCCAGTTATATAAAATTTATGCAAAGAGTCAATATTTGCCATTCCTTTTCAAGACCTCTGCAATTCGCCGTGGTGCACTGTCAATCAAATTCTAGGCTAAATTCTGACTGATGGCAACCCATTCTTGCATAAACATTGCTTGGAGTTTACTTAGTTATCACTTTTGCCTTATGGCACAATGCTCCATGACACTGGAAAAGGTATTGTTCTTCACCCAACTTCCCTTGGATGGTTGGGAGAAGTTGCTCTCGGAGGATGTTTTGGTACCATTCTTTATTCGTGGCTATGTTCTTAGTCAAAATTGTGAGAAAACCCACTCCCTTGGATGAGATGGAACTACACACATGAATGGTCTCAGGATGACAGAGTGATCTCTACCCTTGTCCCAGTCAACATTTTCACCTGTGTTACAGAGAGCATAACTGACATCATATCAACCTGTACTTGTGTGGCAGGGCTGAAATGAAGTGGAAATGTTTTTTGGGGGGAGGATTAGTTTGTTTTCATGGCAAATTGCAGTATATGCAAGCAGCAAGCTTTGTGAAAACCAGTACTTGTCATTCTCAAAACATTTGGACATGACTGTACAACTGCAAGCACAAAGTTTGTAAACTTTTTGTGAGGAATTTTATGTGTTTACTCGTTGGCCAAGCACTTGCCCCATTCTTTTGGACATGGATGAACGTGTATTCTGCAACCTCTTTAGAATTACTAGAATTTCTGCACTGATTACTCATAAAATGTGTTCTTTATCTAAGGCACAGTTGTGCTTTCTTTATCTCTATTGAGCACAGTCAGTAATAACTGGCAGAGAAGGCAGAAGAAAGCGAACTCATACCTTCCTTTAGACATTTCCTGTAGCTGCTAATGAGACTTGCACATTGATAAGGCGGATTTATTTTAAATAATTCCTCCCCTTTAAATTTTTTTTCATTTCATTAGTATTTCTGGAATGACTTGAATGCAAATGGGTTTAGCTCAGGATCTTGGCATTTCAAAACATTAATTTTCTTCTTTTTTTCAACAATCATATTGTTGACTTATTTGTCTTATTGCTTCAGCTAATCTATAATTTTAACTTGGGCTTATTTTATGAGTAATCAGTGCAGCAAGACTAGTTCCGCATAACTGCATATCAAAGCCATGAAAGTGATGAAGAAAAAATAAACCATAATGTTGTGTTTCTAACTTTATATATGTAAATATATGTAACCAGTTTGTCCTGACATGTTCAATTTGTTTTATATTCTTTTCTTTTTTTCTTGTTTGATTAAGTAGTTAATGAGTTAATGTTGGCATTTGCAGAATAAGCTCTTTTACATTTGTTTAACATGCATATCTCTGGAATCTTTAAGAATAAAATAAAAAATACATTATAACATCTGTTTGCCAGTTGTTGTGAAGTGAGGATTGTTTTTAAAGTTATTATAATTAGTTAGGCATCTTGAATTGCCTGCATGTTTACTTCTAGCTCAATAAAATGGATCATAAATGCATCTAAGCTTTAATTCTGGAATCAAGAACTGCAACATTATTTAACCCTCACATACCGTTGGGTCAAATTTGACCCATGTTGCCATTTGACAGCGGTAAAAAATACCTACATTTAATCATTTTAGCCTGAATACTGAGAACATTTCCTAAAGTGACCAAAAATACACAAACTGAAAATATTTTTTCAAAAAAATCTTTTACTCTTGTACAGGTGTTACAAATTTTTGCATACTGAGGCTGTTCTGGTAATATTGACCCATATCTATTGGGATGAAATATTAATTAAGGATTAATCATCTATTTATTGATGTCACTAAGCCCTCCGTAAAGCTAGGACATCTTACTACTCATCATTAATTGAAGAAAATAAGAACAACCCCAGGTTTCTTTTCAGCACTGTAGCCAGGCTGACAAAGAGTCAGAGCTCTGTAGAGCCGAGTATTCCTTTCACTTTAACTAGTAGTGACTTCATGGATTTCTTTACAAATAAAATTTTAGACATTAGAGAAAAAATTATTCATAACCATCTCAAAGATTATTCTTCATGTCCGGCTGCTTTCAGCACTGCTGGTATTTGTTTAGACTCTTTTGCTCCAGTTGATCTTTCAGAGTTAACTTCAATAGTTACTTCCTCCAAACCAGCAACATGTTTATTATGTTCAAAGAAGTCTTTCCAATTATTGATGCTTCAATCTTAAAAATGATCAATCAGTCTTTATTAGTTGGCTATGTACCACAGACCTTCAAGGTGGCTGTAATTAAACCTCTACTTAAAAAGCCATCACTTGACCCAGCTGCCTTAGCTAATTATAGGCCAATCTCCAACCTTCCTTTTCTCTCAAAGATTCTTGAAGAGTAGTTGTAAAACAGCTAACTGATCATCTGCAGAGGAACGGTTTATTTGAAGAGTTTCAGTCAGGTTTCAGAATTCATCACAGTACAGAAACAGCATTAGTGAAGGTTACAAATGATCTTCTTAGAGCCTCTGACAGTGGACTCATCTCTGTACTTGTCCTGTTGGACCTCAGTGCAGCTTTTGATACTGTTGACCATAACATTTTATTACAGAGATCAGAGCATACTATAGGTATTAAAGGTACTGCAGTGCAGTGGTTTGAATCATATTTATCTCATAGACTCCAATTCGTTCATGTAAATGGGGAGTCTTCTTCACACACTAAGGTTAATTATGGAGTTCCACAGGGTTCTGTGCTAGGACCAATTTTATTTACATTATACATGCTTCCCTTAGGCAGTATTATTAGTGTAACGTGAGGGTTCGGGATATGCCACTGATTCTCTCTTAGCTAAAAGGAAACAGCACAATGGAGACGGATAATTTTCTCAGCTGCCGCTTTGTTTACTCCACCACACATTTTGTGCACACCACAACTTCCTTGTCCCACTTCCCGTGAGACTCACACAACCAATCAGAAGCCAGGAACTCCTAGCCTTAAGTAAATGTGGGAAAACCACAAGGTACATTCAACACCGCATTAAACTTCACTGAAATGTGCATCATTAACCCTTTAACGTTCCGCGGCCCGATCAAGGGCCGTCGCGCAGAATTCTTACAATATACAGTCAAATTTCTCCGTCCCTATGTTGTCAAACACACATACGAAACATTAAAAGAAAGCCACGGTTCTCCTCTTTCTAACCATGTATGCCATTGCCATGTACAAAAATCACAGCATATACAGCGCAGGGTATTGTAAGCTGATAGCCGAAACTAGTAATTTGACTTTCCTACCTTCGACCAGCTCGTCTGGACTCCAAATCTTCATAATCTCCACAAATTTGGCATCATTCTGTCCGTAACAGTCCAGTGAATATAATCCAATACATCCATGAGGTCAAAAACACGAGTCGTATCCACAAGGGCACCAAAAACAGAGCCTAAACTTTTCTTGAAAAACGTAAACACTGTTTGTTGCCTCCTGTTAGCTGTGTAACTGCGATAGAGCCTCCATTTTGCCTCCAAATCGGAAGTTCCGGGTCTTAGGCTTTGATTGACACCTAACTTGACCAACTGGGACACTGTGACGGCTGTCTGTAGCAAGGAATAGCCAATGAGTGTCACAGACTAGCACAAGCTCCTGCCCACATTCTGATGACAACAGATCCAACCTATCAGCTCACAGAATAAAAATAACGCTACAGACGCTTAGCCAATGAAATTCTGAACACGTGGATGTATAGTTTGAGGGGTCTATGTTCTTTCTGTAAAACAGAGCATCCTTCGAATGACAGATTTGTGGTTTCAGGATTTCTGTGCGCTCATGTATAAAAGATGTTTTATGTGTGCTCTTGCTGTTTTGATGGGGTTTTTTTGTTCAAAACATTGCCAAAACACAAAGAAAAGATTATAAAAGGCTATAGTGCCATGAAAAACTCAGTCAAGTGTGTACCATGCCTTTGTAAACCGTGATGACTGACACAGAGAAAAGAACATGTAAAATAATAATGTGCCATGAGTATGTAAATAGTTTTATTTAATATTTTTATTTTAAATATAGTATGTATATAGTATATATAGTAATATTTGTGTGTTTATTAAAATGTTTGTTGACTATAGCACTGGTTTGGACTACTGTTTATAATGCACACGTTTAGTGTACTCTTTATTGCTTTTTATGATAAAATATGAATTTCTAAAACAGGGAGAGTGGCTTTGGCTCTATATTCTAATTCCTCTAAGTGTAAGCTTTCATTAGAGCCCTCATTGATGTCTGTAGGAGAAGCATTCAGAAGTATTGCATATTTCATGGTTGTCCAAGTGTCTCCAAAAATGTCACTCTGAAAAACGCACAACCCATACCTTATGGAATATGCTGTAAAATGCTCAATTTTACAGCTATTGCTTTGCAAATTTGAAATGGGAATAGCCAAGACCTTATTCTTTGCAATCATGATGTGTTTTAGTCCCATAAGTACCAAATTCAACTGTCTAATCTCTTGTTTTTTTTGTTTTTTAATCTAGGCGAGAAAAAAATCTTCAAATTTGTCTGTTCAAAAGAGAATAACTTTCTGATAGTTACACGTAGAGGAAATCTTACTTTGTATTAAAAAATATAGAATGTTACCTTTCCAAAATGCCCCAAGCTTTTTCACATAGTCCCAAGGGTTTAGGAACAGCTTTAACTTAAAAATTTGAGTAAATTCTTAGGCGTTTTTGACACAAAACCCCCGGAATGTTAAAGGGTTTAAACATCCTAACGTACTTACCAAAACATGTAAACACTAAATATAAATGCAAATATGTATATGCTTAGCTTCTGTAACCGCATCTCTATAAACTAACTAAGTAAAGTTTACCTCTAACTTTACATTAGAAAGCACTGCATCAATTTCATGTTATGCAGATGATACTCAGCTTTACCTATCAATGAAGCCAGATGACACACATCAATTAGTTAAACTGCAGGAATGTCTTAAAGATATTAAGGCCTGGATGACCTCTAATTTCCTGCTTCAAATTTCAGATAAAACTGAAATTCTTGTTCTCGGCCCCACAAATCTTAGAAACATGGTGTCAAAGCAGATACTTACTCTGGATGGCATTACTTTGGCCTCCAGTAACACTGTGAGAAATCTTGGAGTCATTTTTGACCAGGATATGTCCTTCAATGCACATATTAAACAAATATGCAGGACCGCTTTTTTGCATTTGCGCAATATTTCTAAAATTAGAAACATCTTTTCTCAGAGTGATGCTGAAAAGCTAATTCATGCATTTATTACTTCTAGGCTGGACTATTGTAATTCATTATTATCAGGCTGTCCTAAAAGCTCCCTGAAAAGCCTTCAGCTGATCCAAAATGCTGCAGCTAGAGTACTGACAGGGACTAGAAAGAGAGAGCATATTTCTCCCATATTGGCTTCTCTTCATTGGCTCCCTGTTAAATCTAGAATAGAATTAAAAATTCTTCTCCTCACATACAAGGTCTTGAATAATCAGGCCCCATCTTATCTCAAAGACCTCATAGTCCCATATCACCCCAATAGAGCACTTCGCTCTCAGACTGCTGGCTTACTGTGGTTCCTAGGATACTTAAGAGGAGAATGGGAGGCAGAGCCTTCAGCTTTCAGGTCCCTCTTCTGTGGAACCAGCTTCCAGCTTGGATTCGGGAGACAGACACCCTCTCTATTTTTAAGATTAGGCTTAAAACTTTCCTTTATGATAAAGCTTATAGTTAGGGCTGGATCAGGTGACCCTGAACCATCCCTTAGTTATGCTGCTATAGGCCTAGTCTGCTGGGGGGTTCACATAATGCACTGTTTCTTCTCATTCACCTTATTTACTTTGTTTATACTCCACTCTGCATTTAATCATTAATTGATATTAATCTCTGGCTCTCTTCCACAGCATGTCTTTCTCTCCCCTCAGCCCAACCGGTCGCGGCAGATGACTGCCCCTCCCTGAGCCTGGTTCTGCTGGAGGTTCTTCCTGTTAAAAGGGAGTTTTTCCTTTCCACTGTCGCCAAGTGCTTGCTCATAGGGGGTCGTTTTGACTGTTGGGTTTTCTCTGTATTATTGTAGGGTCTTTACCCATAATACAAAGTGCCTTGAGGCGACAGTTTGTTGTGATTTGGCGCTATATAAATAAAATTGAATTGAATTGAATTGATACATTCTAAACTGATATTTGGTTCAAAATTAATTGTAAATACTTATTATTAGGGCATTCTTGGCCCAGGTCGAAACTGACACGAACCATACTGTGAAGCCATAGAATATGAATAACATGAAACACTTAAAGGGTTATTCTTTAAACGTTTTGACAAAGACGATGCAGCTATATATATTCTTCTGGTGAAATCACTGACGCATGACGGCGTTGTGTATGTACAGCTGGATGCTGAGTGACTGGTTGAGTATTTAAATCCAAGCAGGTTTGGGTGGTGCCTCCTTATGGAAAACAGAGAAGCGACTCGAAGCTGTTCATTCATCCGTCCCACTGCAGCTGCTGTGTTGTGTTGAGCACCACAGCATTAGCTAGCAAGCCATTGCTAAAATGGCATGACTGAAGCGTTCAAAGTGAAGAAACTGTCCACCATGTGAAAGTCTGCCTGCATTTTTGTGAACCTGAACCATCGGGGAATCAGACAATCATCATCATCATCATCATCGGTGGTGCAGCAGCAGCAGCGGCGGACGTGGTGGCTTCTCAGCAAGGTAAGACCTAGATCACCAATAATAGAAGAAGCTAATTTTAGAGTACCTGCATCAATGCGACTTAGTTCGTCGGTATTTAACGTTAAATAGCTTAAGGAGAATATGGTAGCTGATACCAGCAGGCTTTAAAGATACACCGGTCAGAGTAGCAGACCATGATAGACAGCGTTAGCTTAAGCTATCAGCTAACTACTGACGTTAGCCAGCTGCTAGTCGGCTAATTTGTTGTGGTGCTGATGCTGAGCTAACCAGGCTAACGATGAAGCTAAGGCAGGCTAAAGCTGTGTGTTTTAGTTTAGCTTTTAACGAGTATAACAAAAAAAAAAACAATTCAGACTCTTCACGGATCAGCTTGAAGGCTGTATTTATTTGATTATACATGAATCAAAATGTATATTTGTATAGCACTTTTAAAACAAGACACACGTGATTGTTAGTACTGTAAAAGCGACTCCCGAAGTGAATAGATTCAAAGACTGATACACATTTAAAAACGAATAATAAAAAAAAATGAAATAAATAAAAATGAAATAAATGATAAATATTAAATATTCTCACTCACAATTTAAATATTCTCACTCAGTAAAATCTTAAATTTATATTTAACATTTATATAAAATATAAACGGTCATAGTGATAAAAAAAATAAAATGCGTATAAATAATATAAATAAAAACCATAAAATATATGAAATACAGCTTAAAAGAAACACTGACGAAAGGATAAGAGTGTTTCCAGCTCTTCTAACATCCTGTGGAAAGGCTGCTCCAGCTTTCTGGATCATAATTAATGAAAACAGCTTTGCCACTAGTTTTGTTTCTGCTTTGGTTGGTTCTCATTGTTCCACAATCAATCTGAGCAGCCTTCCTGTTTCATAAACCAATAACATTTATGAGACATTTT
Source organism: Archocentrus centrarchus (assembly GCF_007364275.1). Lineage (NCBI taxonomy): Eukaryota > Metazoa > Chordata > Actinopteri > Cichliformes > Cichlidae > Archocentrus > Archocentrus centrarchus. The sequence continues at coordinate 14,297,740 of NC_044352.1, forward strand.
CTAGTGCATAATCATTTAGTGACTTATAAACAAATAAAAAATGTAAATCAAAATCAAGTTTCCAGGAACCCATGGCTTTAAAATAAGCATACCTCGTTCTCTCCTTCTGGTTTTAGCCATCACTTGTGTGGCAACTGTTTCGATATTTGTAGCTATTTGTAGACCAGAAAGAAGAGTATTATAATATTTGATTTTAGCTGCAATAAAAGTGTGGTGTGCATGGTTTAAATTTCACTCAAATTATAATATGAACTCAACTGCAAAAGAAAATAATAATAATGCCTGGAGGTATGGAAAATAGGACTGCAGTAATAATATCATGGAGTTAAATCACCATCACAGATGTATTGTATGAGGAAGTCAGGAGTGGCAGAAAAATATGTGAGTGGTGCAGGTGGGTTGGTGGGATTACATCAAAGATTGGCTCTGAGCCCCTTTGTGTTTGCAGTGGTGATGGACAGATTGACAGAGGAGGTCAGGCAGGAGTATCTGTGGACTATGATGTTCACAATGTACAAGATTAGAAATGAATGCATCAGAGGGACAGCTAAGGTTGAGCAGTTTGGAGATGAAGTTTGAGAGGCAAGGCTGAGATTTGGACATGTGTAGAGGAGGGACAGTGAATATATTGGACAAAGGATGTTTAATATGGAGCTGCCAGGCAGGAGGAAAAGAGGAAGACCACAAAGATTGTGGATGTAGTGACGAAGGAGAGGGTTGGTGTGACAGAGGGGATACTAAGGATAGGATGAAATGGAGGCAGATGATCTGCTGTGATGACCTCTAATGGGAGCAGGAAGAAGAATGTTAATGCATTTTGCACAGCTTTGGGTTGTATTACAGTTACTTTTGTATTGTCCACCTCCATAGTAGCAATCAGATGATGTGATTGCCTCTAAACACAAAGTTTTTCTGGAAGCATAGGTGCATTTGATGGCACTTGTGGTGTTTAGAGTATTTAAACAACAATTTTTTTTTTTTTTTTTTAATGTGCCATACATTAATTGTTTTTGTTTTTGTGTACATGCATGCCTTCTGAAGGATCATGTGGTGTGCTTGGCCATTCCTGCCTGCTCTGGTGCTTCTCTCAGAGCTCTCTGTGGTGAGAGTCCAGACGGCACCATGCCAGACCTGCAGAAAACTCACTGAGAGTTTCATTAAGGTAGTGCTTGTAACCAAATAAACCATCAGTGTGTGCTTGTTTTCTTTGAGCTGACCTTTTTAATAATTAAGGTCCCTGACTTGTTCACTCTTTCTAGGGCTTGGAGAAAACAGCCAATAAGAACTTTGGGGGCGGTAACACTGCTTGGGAGGAGGAGAAGCTGGCTAAATATGCACGGAGGTAAGGCTGAGTTAGCGCACCTACCAAACACCTTCTCGTATATTCAGTTTGTCTAATATGACGAATTTAAACTATTTTAGTAAATTTATATTACTGGAAATCTTATCCTCTGTATATTTGTATGATACTTTGTGTAAATATTTGACAATAACTATTAGTTTTATGGTTAGAGGTACAACAGGAATTAGTGAAGTGAAACCATTTGTGGGGGTAGGATACAGTGATACTTCAACACTATCTTGCTGTAACTCTCTAACCGTCTCCACCTGTCCTGTTTCAGTGAGACTCGCCTGTTAGAGATAGTCGAAACCGCTTGTGAGAAAACAGATTTTGAATGTAACCGGCTGCTCGAGCAGATCGAGGACCAAGTGGAGACGTGGTGGTTCCACAGGTAAATGTGTGTTAAATTTCAATAAGCTAGAGTTATGAAACAATATTAATAACTTTAATATTGTATATTAAATAATGTGTATTTCCTGTTAAAGTTGTGAGAATGCATGTCCTTCTTGAGGTTTACCTCAACTGCTTAAACATACATTTAATTTTTTTGTATCAGAGCAGCTTTCACATATGAACTTGAATGAATTGGAGAATAATTAGGTCAAGGTGTTTTCCACAGTTGCTATTTCTCATGCAAAACAAAGCAGGAAATAGTTTTAGTGTAGTTTAGAAAGACTGATCTGCCTGGACAGTGTGTATGAGGCACTGTCTGTTTCTGCTGTGTAATTCGATTATGCTGATGTGTTTTATCATGTCCCTGTGTTGACTTCATGACCGATGTGCTCTGTACATCCTACAGACAACAAGAAGCACCGGACCTTTTTGAGTGGCTGTGTATAGAGGAGCTGAGAGTCTGCTGTCCACCTGGACACTTTGGACCTGACTGCAAAGGTGTGGAAAAACAAAAAGCTTTAACCACAAGCTGCCTTATATCAGCACTAACAACCTAGTCAGTAAGCTGCCAAACCTCTATTGGGGGGGGAATAAAAGATTTTATAAACATGGCAAACTAAGTGATGGTAATGAGAACCATGCTATTTCAACTTAGGTTTAAAGTGTAGCACTAATATCATGCTGATCCAATGCAGAGTGTCCATCTGGACCTGGCGGCATATGTGGAGGTCTGGGCCGCTGTGAAGGGGAGGGCACTCGCCTGGGAGATGGAGAGTGTGTCTGTGATCCTGGGTACTCTGGCCCTCTTTGCCAACGCTGTGCTGATGGTTACTACAGAGAGAAAAGCTCCAATGACAGCATAGGAGCCTGTGCAGGTGCCACAGATTCAGATAATAGTTTCCACACTGTTAAATCCTGTTTGAGGTCATCTAAATTTGACCCTCACCCTGTGACTGTGTCTTTCATCCTTTGTAGCCTGCTACCACTCATGTAAGAAATGCTCAGGGCCACAGGACTACAAATGCCTCGACTGCAAACCCGGCTGGATCCTTCACGACAACAAATGTGTTGGTAAGTGTGTGGCTTTAGAGGTCACTCAGTAACAATTCAGTGATTTGGTGCCAGTTTTCTGTTTGATATAGCTTGTATGTCTCTTAGATATTGATGAATGCGGTACAGAGCTGGCTCGTTGTCCTTCTAACACCTACTGTCACAACACAGATGGATCATATGAATGCAGAGGTATGCTCTTTCTCTAGTACCTGTTTTCAGTTTCCTCAACCTTATTAAATCTTGCAGATTTTGTGCAGCTGGTGCAATAAGATGTAGGCTTTTAGTTACATTTGCACAATTTGTGATAATACAATTTAAGTAATTGCCGAGTCTCATTACAAAATGTGATTGGTGTGATGTCATTGTATATTAGTTCTCACAGCTCCTGGAATGTTTAAATCAAACTGCAAAAAGTCCAAAACAAAGAGATGAGACAAAAACTCACTGGCCACTCTGTTAGGTACCCCTTTGCTAGTCCCAGGTTGGACACCTTTTGCCTTTAAAACTGCCTTAATTCTTCATGGCATAGATTCAACAAGTAGCTGGAAATATTCCTGAGATTTTGGTTCTTATTCAATGATGGCATCATGCAGTTGCTGCAGATTTGTTGGATGAACATGCACTTCCGTTCCGCCATTTCTGAAAGGTGATCTATTGGACTAATACCTGTGTAGGCCATTGGAGTAGAGTTGAAGTCATTGTCATATTCAAGAGACCAGTTTGAGATTGGTACACTGTGGTCATAAAGGGATGGACATGGTCAGCAACAACACTCAGGTAGGCTGTGGCATTTAAACAATGCTCATTTGGTACTAAGGGACCCAAAATGTGTCCTGAAAATATCCCCCACACCATTACACCACCAGCAGCAGCCTGAACCAGTGGTACGAGGCAGGATGGATTCAAGCTTTCATGTTTATGCTAAATTCTGACCCTATTATCTGAATGTCGCAGAATGAATTGACTCATCAGACCAGGGAACCTTTTCCCCAATCTTCTGTTTGCGGTCTTTGTTAGCTAACAGGAGTGGCACTCAGTCTTCTGCTGCTGAAGCCCATCTGCTTCAAGGTTTGATGCTGTGTGTTCAGAGATGCTCTTCATACCTTGGTTGTAATGACTGGTTATTTGAGTTACTATTGTCTCCCCATCAGCTCAAAACAGTCTGGGTAGTCTCCTCTGACTTCTGGGATCAACAAGACATTTTCACCCAGAGGACTGTCAGGGAACTATGACTGGATATTTTCTCTCTTCTTGGACTGTTCTCTGTAAATCTTAGAGATGGTCGTGTTTGGAAAGTCCTAGTAGATCAGTAGTTTCTGAAATGCTCAGACCAGACCGTCTGGAACAACAATGTCATGTTCAGTCACTTAAATCACCTTTCTTCTCCATTCTGATGCTCAGTTTGAATGTCAGCAGGTCATATTGACCATGTCTACATGCTTGAGTGCATTGAGTTGTTGCCATGTGATTAGCTGATGAGATATTTGTGTTAACAAGCAGTTGAACAATGTGGCTGGTGAACTATACAGGGACTTTATCATGCATTTGCCAATTATCACACCGGGGGGAGCCCTGTCGGGCAGTATGTAATATTAACCTCTGTTCTATCCAGGATGTGACCAGGCATGTGTGGGCTGCATGGGTAGTGGTCCTGCCCGCTGTAAGAAATGTGCACGTGGCTACAGATTAAAGGGAGCCAAGTGTCTTGGTATGTATATACAGCCTGGCTACTGAATCTCTGTATCATTTTCCTTGACTTTTCCTTTAATCTGGTTTGCCTTGCATCCTCATACAGATATAGATGAGTGTAGTGAACGTGCAATAGCATGCCCAGGACTCAATGAGGCCTGCATCAACGAGGAGGGCTCCTTCCACTGTGACTGTGCTGATGGTTTTATCAGAAGAGACAGCATCTGTGTTGAAAATAAGCCTCCTGGTAAGAAGTAGCTGTAATGAATATGCAAACACACACACAGCGTGTACAGCTTCTCAGACCTCTTGGTTTCTTTTCTTCCTCAGCTGGCCCAGAGAAAGGACTATTTGACGACATGACGGATGATGAGGTCATTGTACTGCAACAGATGTTCTTTGGAGTGGTAATCTGTGCCCTAGCCACTCTTGCTGCCAAGGGTGACATGGTCTTCACTGCTATTTTCATTGGGGGTGTAGCTGCTATGGCTGGATACTGGCTGACTGAGAAGGGAGACTATATGCTGGACGGATTTCTTAAGGGACGCTAGACTGCATGGGACCATAACTTGATTAAAAAGACCAGCCAATTTGGGTAAATAAGAATCGGTTGGGGGGGGTAGGACACTAGCTCTGAGATGCTAGACTTTCAGGGATTTGCTTGTGATTGGGGAATTAATTTAAAGGGCTTGGGGTTAATTTGTGTATGAGTGAGATGACACAGGAAAACGTGAGAACTTGAAGACTATGAAGCCGTGAATCTTTAAGAGGAGTAACGAAGTATCACTGCACTGATATAAAGGAATTGAACTTCTTTCCCTACCTCACCTGTGTTGGGAACAAGGGTGACATAAAGACCACTACTGATTGTGAAAATCTTATGCATTTGGATATGCTGTCTGGCGTCAATGTCGCACATGAAAACAGTTTATTCATGATGTCCATCCTTGTTTTCACCATTTCATCTTTTTTTTTCTTTTTTTTTTCCCCCTCATGGTTTGAATGGCACATAAGTTGTGACTGTCAGGTTACTAATGCACTTATTGCTGTGGGGCATTGGGTAGGATGAAGAAATCAGAAGAATTTCCAAAATGTCCCCCCAGCAGAGTGCTCATAAAACAGCTGTTAATTTATCTTCACAGAATAACTTTTTACCTCTTTGTCCCAGAATAATTCTTTGTAATAATAATAATGCATGATAATAGGATTTGAAATGAAAGATACAGCACCCTATCTATTTGTCTTACTTTGGCATGGAAGATGAACTTTTTAATGGCTGCTGAATCAACAAGATTACTTATTTAAGTACTAGGACCCTACTCCAGGAAGCAGGTTTAGCTAACAATGCTGAGTTTGTCAATCCTGAGATGAGGGCAACTCTGGGTTTTTTGTTCTAGGGATAGAGTTCACTCCCTCTCTTTTTCTTATTAAAAAAGTGTAATTTTTTGTTAGTTTAGTTTATTTATTTATTTATTTTTTAAAATATATTTAACATGAGCTTTTATAATCAGTTGTCATTAAGGACAGAGACAGTGATTACATTGTGGATTTATTATCAGCTCAAAATAAAATCTGTGGTCCCCTCTTTCTGTGGACAGCTGTCAGCCCGTCTGAAACATTTACTGTATGTTACTGTAGCAATCACTGTTTAAATCAAACTAATCTGTATCAAGCTTTAGACACATGACACTGATTAATGATCAATCATTTGTCATGTTGTAATCGGTAACACTGTTGGAAAAATGTTTGTCATAGTTGGGATCTTAGAGATGATGTGAATATTTGAGTGACGATGAGGCTGCAGTGACTTTAAGACTCTAAAACGGGATTAATATATTTTTAAATGTTTTTTTTTTTTTTAAAGCAGGCTGCAGCATTTCATGTTGAAATTTGTTCACAGGTTGAGATTCAGTCATTAAATGATGTCAACATTTTGAAGTGTACAGTGTGTGAAATTCAGTGTTTGACCCTCAACATATTTTGCCCAAACCAGTCTCAGTGGGTCTCTGCAGAGCGCAGTATCGCGCACAAACCCCAACAAACTAAATGTGGTGCAAATGCTGACTGTGTGTGGGAGGGAAGTGGGACAGGTCAGCAATGTGGAGAGGTCGTCTGAAATTTTTCACATCTAAATTAAAAATATGATAAATTGTGTGTGTTACCAGATTGTCATCTAGCATATTCAGACCAAATATGTTTCCAACTCTCTTGCTAAGTAAATACAATAAGGATAAAAGGAAGCGTAAATTTGTTTTTTATGGTCCTTATACGCTCATATTCTCTTTTACTTCACTGTTATTTCAGCTGCTCTTCTGCCTGGTAACAGTTTCTCAGTTTGGATGTATCCATAGATTAGCATACTTGTTTTTTTTTTTTTTTAGCCATATCTGACAATTTTAGCAATTTTTATCCAATTATGGCACACCTACTGTGTCCCTTCACACCATATTTTTCCTCCCTCTGCAAAATTGAAAAATAACTAGCAAAAAATACAAAAACTGTTTCTCAGAATATACTGCTGCTTCATTTTCTTTGTGGTAGTTTCCATCATATTCAACAAAATCTACAAAGCATTTGACTTTTTGATGGATTTTAACTTTCCCTGGTGAGTATGCCATTAGACATGCTAACCTTCTTCTGACTATAATAAAAAGCCTTCCCTTCATATGCACTGGCTGAATGTCAGACTTTAGAAAAGTGCACGTCCTGCAGAACCAACATTGTCTCAAGATGTGGGGCAGGGGGACACGGAATAAAAATACTGTATAGTCCCAGAAGGATATCTGGTCACCCTAGATAGCGGTGACTCAGAACCAGGTATCTTAGACTCCATAGTAGATTAGCAAATAGGATTTGCATCTGAGTCCACTTAACCTGCAGGAAAGAATGAAAATGGATGAGGATCATGGATTCAGACAGGATTGGGCCTGGATCAGACTTGGATCCGGTCACTTCCCATCGGGATCAGTTTTGGGTTTGTTCATAGTGACCTATCTGACCAACGTAGTTGGCTCCATAAAAGTTCTTACAAGATGTTTGCTTTTACTGATAAACCTTTACAGTCATTAAAGACCTGGAAAGCATAGTTTGAGTTAAATGTGAAAGTTACTTTTACTGAACTCTGACTGCCGAGAGTAACTCAGTAAAACATCTGTTTATTTCCATGTTGCTGTGGTAAATCGTGGTATCTGAGCTTTTTTTTCCGTCTGCTCATGCATGTGCTTAACTCAGGGTGAACGTGAGGAACTTACTCTGAGCAGCCTTTTTAGAACTGGGAAACAGAATTACTGATCTCAGAGATTATCTTCCTGGAACAGAGCCCAGCTTTAATCTAGATAATACAAAAATTTTGAGATGATATTTATGTTGTCATATTTTGTTAATATTTCCTTCTTTTTTGTGTGTGCGTTATTGATGCATATTAACAGTTCACTTGTAATTCTGGCAGATACAATAGCATCGTGTTTGCAAAGCCACTCAAGCATCACTTTTTATCTGTCCCATTATCATCATCATCTTGGATTATTTTTCAAGTGTGTAATGTTGTCCAGAGTCATCATAGATGTTTGCTTTACAATAAAAAGTATGGCACTCATTAATTTTTATTTATTTAAATTAGGTTTTTTTTTGTTTTGTTTTTTTTGTCAGAGTTCCTGTATTCTATGCATACACAAATCCACGGGAAAATGTTCCAATTTTTCATGTGATTGCATGTTGCATTATATTACAAATTACAGTGAATGCAAAGAAATTAAGGACCGGGAGAAACTCCTGGCAAATGAGTTAACTTTGTTAATACTTGAATGAAAATGGGTTATCATTCTCACTTTACAGTAATGTGAAAAAGAAAGTACAACCTCTTTGAATTGTAAGGTTTTACATATCAGGACCTAATAATAGAAAATAATGGTGGAGGACATCTGGCCCACTCTTCTTTACAGTGTTTGCTTCATAATGCAACACCTGGATCCTTTTTCAGCCATTCTGTTTATTTGCTGCTTTGCTTGGGATCACTGTCTTGTTGCACAGCCTAATTTCATTTCAATTTTGGCTGCTGGACAAATGCCTCACATTTGACTCTAGAATACTTTGGTGTGCAGATCCAGTGACTGCAAAACAAACTGCAGTGCTTGACAGTAGCTGTGAGGTATGTTTACTGATGTGGTGTTTGGTTTTCATCTGGCATCCCTTCCAAACAAGTCATACCTGTTCGGTGTATTTTTAATCATACTGTCTTGAACTTTAACATTTAGCATGCTGAGGCTATAGCATCTGAGGTGCAGCTCTTGTTTTTGTTTTTTGTTTTTTTTGTAATGTCTCTCAGTATTGCACACTGTGACCCTGGAGTGAATTTGCTGGGACATCCACTCCTGGGGAGATTGGTCTCCAATGCTTTCCACTTGTGAATAATCTTTCTCACTGTGTAAAGGTAGACTCCAGAAATCAAGTGCAATTGATTAGCTCACCTGGCTGCTACTCACCCTCTGGATTTTAGAAGGAAGCAGTAAAGGTGTGCTTAGTTTTTCAAACACTGCTTCTGCATTTTGGCTTAATTTTTGTTAAAAAAAAAAATGACAGGGTAAAATATTTAATGTGTTCTTGTTCATCTGAGGTTGTATTCACCTAATTGCAAGACCTGCTAAGGACCATATATATTTTTTAATTATGTCCTGATAAATAAACCCTTAGAATTGAAAGAGGGTGGACTTTCTTTTCACGACTGTATATACTCCAAAAATGCTAAAGAATTTAACGTAAACACCACTAAAGTTCCTTCAGTTATTTCGTATTATACATGTGGAATCCCATTTTCACCTGACACATGCTACAGTGAGGTCTGAGTATGATGTTTTGACCTCTTGGGGAGGTCTGACCTATTTCAGTGTTCCACTCCAGTTGATGGGGTTGAGGCGCAGCAGCTCTCTCTCCTTCAGGGCCTCCTGGGAACGTGTTAGTGCTCTGTCCCTCCAGCTCTGCTCCATTAGCTGTTCACAAGCAGAGACAGAGATGAAGGAAGAAGGAAAAAAACAAAACCAAAAAAAAACCCCACAGACACTCCCTTTGTTATTGTAACCTGAGAACATGGTGAAACATTTCCTGGGCGCTACTGGATGGGGCCGTAACCACAAATGCATTAGTAGTGGATACATGATGTATGTGTGGGGCTGTACCCTCTTGTTCTCATCTCTGTACACTGCCATTGCTTTGCTGTGCTGGATCCTTTGCGCTCGTTCACTGGACAGATCAAGGCGGTCCACTTCTCTGAGAAACTCTGCTTCCTTTGTTTTATTGGCCCGCTGCAGCTTTATTGCTACACATTTCTCCTCTATTTGCCTCTTTAACTGCTCTCGCAACTCCTTCCTACAGAGATAAAACAGCAGCTTTTCTTTGTCACTGACAAATCTTGCTGTCTTTTAATATAAAAAAGAATAATTTACATCCTCCACATTTTACCTGTACTCTTCTCTCTCACTGCTGGTTCCATAGAAGGGCTTTCGCCACACCTGATGATATCTGCCACAGCAATATCCAGTCAGTGACTTGGAACTCAGCTCATCAAATGAAATGCAGAAATGGGACAAGTGATGCAAAGATAGTGATATTATTTCGTTCTCCTACCTGCAATGCTCTCTTCTCTGCATGATCAGTGCCCTCTGATGGTTGTGTTGGTGAACATCTGGTGTTTCCAGACTGACGGTGCGTTTATGGACAAATGGTGGATGTAAAGGATTCAGTCTTGGCATACTCTAGGGAGTATATTTATGGATCATATATTTTTTTTAATGTAAACATTACCTTTCTATGATAAACCACACAATTAAGAAATCTCTGCTTACCTGATTATTTTTACAAAACTGCACAGAGTCTGAAACGGGGGGAAATTTCACAGCTTTCTCCACCAGGCAGCGACCCTGCTGGAGAGGAGGTGCGTGAGGAATACAGACTGGTGTGGAAGCTATAGAGATGGCTGCTATGGGAATGAAGAAATGAACAGAATTAAAGAATACTAGTGATACTAAAAAAAAGACAATAAATGGAAAAACAAATCTCTTTTCTTACGTAGTTTCATCTTATAGTTCACTTGGTTTCCTTGTCCAATGAAATTTCCCAAAGATTCCAAAGTTCTACTTTTCTCCTTTTCAGCTGTATTTGCCTTAGCATCAACATGCAGCAACACAACAATCCAAATTTAAATATACTAGATTACTACAGCAGTAGTAGTTGGAGATTAACCTGACATTTCAATGTATTTGTTGTGTGTTTCACAGTGGCAACAGTTGCCTTGGGAATACGGTTACACCCCATCAAAAGAGTGGTGTGCACCAGTGCACTCGTCAAGATTATTAGACTGTGCCAAAGGGCCTAAACAGATACATTTAGGGGATGTCCCTGAATCTCATCTACATAAAAAGACTGAGAAAAGAAAAGCAGCCAGAAAACTGAATAAAACACTCATGAATCGTTTCAACTTTTGACCAGCTTAAAACATTTTATTCAACATAGATTAAAAGTTCCTAAAGAACCTGCATGATACGTCATAATCCTGAAGGAATTCAGATTTAAAATTGCAAGTCCATCATAATGCTGGTATTGCAGTATTGTTAAGATAACTGCTGTTAGTTTGGTATAAAAGATTTTCCCGTTTGTGGTTCTTCAGAGTCCCAGTTTCTCATGGTTCTCCCACAGCCAGGCATGGTACTTGTTTAACATGTGATCATCAGGTGTCACCTTTGACATAAAAATACAAAACAAATTCAGATTTGAATAGAAATCAAACAATTAATAAAAGAATGTGCTTGTAAAATACTCAGGATTGTACTCACCTGTCTCCACTCATTCACACAGAAGATCCTGTAGGAGTCATTGCCATACTTTCCAATACCGTGCAGCTCGATAGGGTAACGCCACTGTTTAGTTAGATACTCATCTATATGAGAGAAAAGATTCAGAGTTTCTTTTCTAGCCTGTTTCATATATTCTGACTAAAACCATGCAAAGAGAACTGAAAATACACAATAAAATTACAATAATATGTATTAATAAATGCACTCTATGTGTACAGAAAGGTGGTTGCTGTAATCTATCAACAGGCATGCGCTTTCACCTGAGAAGCGGATGAGTGTTTTGGCCCTAAGCTCATACAGGCCAAGTGGCTTTAGAAGCTCAGACACAGGCTTCCAGTCGGCCTCCCGGGTCACCTCTGCAGATGGATAACGCTCAAAGAACTGCCACAGCACTGGAATGGCCATTTTGCCTGTATTAAAAAAATTAGTGAAATGCCAGGTGTAAGCACAAGTTAAAGCAACATTCAGAACATTGCAACAACATTGTGTATGTTGACTCCTACCACTTGTTTTGTTCAGAAAAATTGTGGCCACAAGGAGCTTCCAGGGATCATGGAAAAGAGTTTCCTGTACAAGGTTGAAGGGAGACCGAGGGGGTGTCCACTTCTTGAAGGCCTTCCTCCTGGGTGGGCTAAGTCCTGAGCATGGACAGTGTACATTTCTCTAAAATTACACACACAATTTTATTTAATGTTGATATATAAATTGTACATCCCATGTACGAGCATCCGCAGCTTCTTGCATTAAACATTACCATCTCTGCTGGGTTTCCCACTGAAATAAGGGCTTGTTTTCCGCTTGCCTTCCAAGCTTTTGGACTCTAAACAGACAGGAAACATTTATGCATATTAAAAGAGTAAAACTGCTTTACATCTTTTGGGCTGATCCAAAGTTAAGTATCTCATAAAATGATACAACAAATAAAATCACATATTCACTGAGCACAATGTGGTGGAGTCTATAATGCAGTAGGATTACTCAATCAGTTCAGTCCTCCCTTAGACTAATTATGGGATGTATTCTGTGACCCTTTTTGGAGGGTTCTTCTTGTCTTCTTCTTTAAAGGATTTGGTCTCTGAGTTTTTTTTAATGTATTTATAGCTGCAAATGTACAGGATAATGGAAGACATAATCAGTAATGCACTCAATAAGCTCAAATTAAACAGTCTGAAAAAAAGAATTAAAAACTTTTACAAGTTGTCAGTGAGTGTGGATCATACTTACTATTCTGGGAATCTTTTACTGGTGTACAGCTCCCGTCAGTGGTGTCAGGCAACAACACACCTTCTTCAGCATCCCGATGACTGTCACCATCAGCCTCCAGGTCAGACTTAGGATTGTTGTCACCTTCGATGTGAATCTGTCTCTCATCTCGCTCATCCTCACCTTCATTCTCGCTCTCAGTGGCAGGTTCAACATTCAAACTTGGAACCGAAGGCTGCAAGTGTGCTTGTTCATCCTTATGATTACTTGAAGGAGCTAGCCTCATTAACTTCTTTCTCAGCTGGCCTCCTCTGGGGGCGCACTTCTGCAATTTCACATCATCCACCTTTTCTGAGGTCAAAGCTTGTAAACAACCCTTTATGGACTCAGCAGTTTTGTCTCCATTCATTTTCACTTCTAATACACACGAGGTCTTCTTCCGTTCAACATCAGCATCAATATGAGTTTCACTTCTGTGGGAGGAAAAGGCTCTTTTGGGTTTATTTGGAGGTGGATCTAGAATTGCTGTTTCATTTTCTGTTTCCTCCTGCTGTCCGTCTTCAGGTTGTTTCTTCCCATGCCTCAGCTTTCCTTTGAGAGGGAGTGTTTGTGAAGGGGTGACAACATCATCTTTGGATGTGGTAAAATCAAAGAGGCTTATGTCTAAGTTATCCCTTCCACTTTCTAGGAGAAAAGTGCGCAGGGATGCTCTGGACCGGAACCTCTGCCCTTCGGGACTTAAACAACAGGAAAATCAATTAGATGCTGATCTAAGTTGTCTTACGAAGACAGGATTGTTTAAAAAAAAAAAAAAAACACTGAGTCACCTTGTAATGTATACATCCAGTTTGCCCGCTGTCTTGCCTGCTTTCCGCTGCCTCACTTCTCTGATCCAGCCAGGGGGCATTGCAGAAGTAGGGCACATAACATCCCCTTCTTTGTGACTTTGATGATTCATATCCCCACTGCTCTCGAGTTCAGTATCTCAGCTAGTGGGATGCATTTTGAACTGCTTTTGAGTCCTGTTGCAATGAAGACAAGAATATAGAACCTTGGCTTTATTGTCAAACAGTAAAGCAGTTTTCCCCGCTTTTTTCGTACGCTTGTGACTTATATTTTACAAAAACGACAAATACAAGCAGTTTTCTCATTTTACAGTCTCACATAAAGCCAGTATTAACACATACAAACCCTGGATATTACTGGACAGCATATGAACAGCAAAGCACGTTAACAAACGTGTGTGTAACATACATAGATACTGGTCAACCTTTAGATGTGCATCTTCAAGTCTCAGCGTTGCCTTCCCGAACACTTTCTGGTGTCAACACAGGACCCGGAAGTAGCGAGCAAGCCCGAGTCTGCGCAGTGCGAGCGAATCGTGACAACAAGCGGTCCCTAGTGTGGAAAAAAACGCACCAAGCGAGCTGCTGCAACCTGTTGATGTTAAGATACGTCGTTGCTTTTTGTTTGTTAAAGGGTGGAAATGAGAGCCGTTCTTGCATGGAAGGAAGCAATCCGTGAGCAATGGTAGGAATCCACGCTGTCCGCCTCGTCCCGAAGCTTGGCTGTAACGCTAGGTGGTTAGCAACGGTGGTTGCTATGTAAACTAGTGTTAGCCCGCTAACTAGCCTTAGCACTGCAGCGATTGCATTAACACCAACATATGACCTTTCAAATCTCTCTCATATAAGATGTCATGCATTATATAGTCCCTAAAGACCGTAGCTTATGAGGGTTCTTTTGTAACGATATATCTTAGACTGAAGATCGCTATCTCTCGTTACGGTTTATTTTACTGTGTTAGGTGCTCTTCCGCAATCGGTTGCTCTGAATTACACATTTTTATCTAAGAGGCTTTTAAAATAAGATATTGATTTATTAGTAAGCGTTGACACTTAACGAATTTTTGTGTTTTCCCTTTGTTTGGCATTACAGTCATGTCAGAAATTGAGGTAGTCGTGTTTAACTTAAAGCTCAGACTTCCTAAAAAAAAAAACAGTTAACCTCCTGAGACCCGAGCCCCTGTTTGCGATGCATTTTCAATTTCTCCTAGATATTTGTGATTAGATGAAATGTGTATACTAAGCTATGGTTGTTGCATACTTTTGTGAGAAAAAAAATGTCCTCAGATGTGGACACTGGGATTATTTTATAGCATAACATAACAAAAACAACATGACTTAAAGTATAAAATACTCTTGAGCACAATGAAGTATAAGGTGCAGCAAAGCCAAAATGTAATGTCCCCATATGTGGACGGAGGGTCTCAGGAGGTTAAGTAAGTGAAGCAGGTGTTTGCAGAGATGTTCTTGTGCTGTTTCAAATGTAGAAATCTCAGAGTAACTCACAATACTGTTATGATACAAAGCTGATATATGATATAAAGATGGTAACATGATACCTCAGTCTGCAATACTTGATATGTTGCAGGAGAGTCATCTTAGATAGATGGCTGTGTCTGTGTAACTCATTAAAGGGGAAAAAAGGGGCAATATCAGGACTTACACTTCGTACGAGCCCTGTGGCATCCTGGGCTTAAGCTGATCACCAGCTACAGTGACCAGATCCTGAATAACTAAATGTGGGGCAAAGACTGTGTTTGAGTGGGACAATGTAGGAAATGTTTTGACACATGCTTAGAGCGCGAGAATACGCCTGAGGAATGGAGAAGTGGCGCTAATTTTCAAGAACAAGGTTGATGTGCAGAGCTGCAGTAACAACAGAGGGATAAAGCTGACTATGAATACTATGAAGCTATGGGAAAAGAGTTGTTGAAGCTTGGTTAAGAAGAGAGGTGACGATCAGTGAGCGGCAGTATGGCTTCATGCTGAGAAAGAGAAAGACAGATGTGATGCTTGCTTTGAGAGTGTGGATGGAGAAGGGTAGAGAAGGTCAGAAGGTGTCTTTATAGATCTAGAGAAAGCATATGAGAGGAACTGTGGTACTGCATGAGGAAGTTAGGAGTGGCAGAGAAGTATGTGAAGGTGGTCTAGTATATGTATGAGGACAGTGAGACAGTGGTGAGGTGTGCGGTAGGAGTGACAGATGAGTTCAGCGTGGGAGTGGCTCTGAGCCCTTCTTGTTTGCAGTGGTGATGGACAGGTTGACAGATGTGTTCAGGCAGCAGTCTCTTTGTGATCTGTAGCGAGAGTAGGGAGCAGGTGGAAGAGAGCCTGTAGAGGTGGAGGTATGAACTGGAGAGAAGAGGAATGAAAGTCAGTAGAAGCAAGACCGAATGTATGTGTGTGAATGAGAGGGAGACAGCTGTAACAGTGAAGCTGCAAGGGGTAGAGGTAGTGAAGGAATATGAGTTTAAATACCTGGGGTCAACCGTCCAAAGCAATGGACAGTGCACAGAGGTAAAGAAGAGAGTGCAGGCAGGGTGGAGTGAATGGAGATGAGGGATTTTCCTTTGGAGGAATGTTAAAACCTCTTTGATAGTTTTCAACATTTATTGTATGTTTTTTGTAAGGTTTGAAATCGTAAGAAATATTGCTGTATTAATATTTTGTCACACCTGTCCTCAAAGGTCAAAAATGAAACCTTCATGCCAATTTTCATGTTGTATCAGTCTGTGAGTGATTTTTTTTAAAATATCCTTTGTTTCTGCAAACCACAAATTTCAAAAGTTGTTTTTTTTTTCCACTCAATTTATCCAAAATCCAAAAATAATTAATGTTCTATGTTAAAGAAATACCCTGGTTTGATACTGGGAGAAGACACAAACCCAGCCTCAGGGGGTCCCAAGCTTGTGTACTCCTAGTGCCACTCCCAAGCCCAGATCAGGGAGGGAAATTTGCATCAGGAAGATAAGAAATCCCTTTATTAGTCCCACGATGGGGAAATTCAGTGTAGCAGCAGCAAAGGTGTTGTACAGAGCACAAACAATAACTAGGATACAATAAAATAAAAAAGTATGAGAACTAAAGTAGAATGATAAAAAAAAATCAATATATACAGTATAAATAATTTGTACATAATGGAGGACAGAACATACTATAGGAAGATTATGTTACAAAATGGACTGCTATACTACACCTGTTCACTGCACCAAATAAGTACCGAACCTACTGCACAGCAACAGCAGTGGCGAACACAGTAGACCGCTTCTATTTCTGGGAGCAGTGCTGGTTAAAAAGTCTGAGCATCCAGCATAAAATCTGTACCAAATCAGATATGCAGATCCATCCGCTGTGGCAGCCCTTTGGGAAATAAGGGAACAGCCAAAAGAACCTATTAAACAAATATTGGGCACTTGCAAATTCTCACAATTATGAAACTGGAAACCATTATTTTCCACTATTAACACTGAAAACCAAAACAGATTGTGTGCATTCTTGTAATCTAACAAAACTGTTGAATGTTTTTCCTCATTCATATAAAACTGCTTTGAAGGTAATTTTATTTATTTATTTTAGAATTTTAATCCAGAATTCTCAACATCAATATTTACTTTCTCAGTGTTGCAGCTGCATGCCTTGGCTGGGATCTCATGGCATGCCATGGCTTTACCTCCACTTGTAGGTTTGTGAATATTTCTAAATCCTATGGCAGGATTGTGTACTGCGTCTTCTCTGTGTGTATTTTTGCACACAGCAATAACATACTTGTAAAATCCTCCTCCATAGCAGAACTAGAGGTCTAAAACTCCACAGGAAGCCTCCATTATATTATATTTCAGTGATGAATGGATCCTCATAACCGCTGCTCGCAAACTAATCAATTTATTGAAAAACCATTTCAACACAAATCTGTTTTTCTTTTTTCTTTTTTGCAGCGTGTATGACCTCGCCTTCAAACCAGATGGCAGCCAACTCATAATTGCTGCGGGGCTTCGTGTCCTGGTAAAGCCTTCCTTCTTCTTCTTCTTTAGCCTAAAAATGCAAACATGTAGGGAATAAGTGCGCTTTTGTTTCACATTATTTATTTTTGTTACAGGTTTATGATGCAACAGATGGCAGTATAATCCAGCCTTTAAAAGGACACAAAGACATAGTGTACTGCGTGGCCTATGCCAAAGATGGTGCTGAATTGGTTTTCACTAAATTTCTTTGAATCAGTCATTATTTTTTCTTAATTCTTACTCATTAATGCATTCTTTGGCAGGTAAGAGGTTTGCCTCAGGGTCAGCAGACAAAAGCATTATTATCTGGACTTCTAAACTGGAGGGTATTTTAAAATATACGTAAGCAGAACTTTTACTTATCACTTTAGTATTACGGAGTTGTAGTATTACAGCATAATGCACAGTGTGTACTCCTCCATCATTCTTTCTTTTGTTTGTTTATCTGTAGCCACAATGACTCTATCCAGTGTGTTGCCTACAACCCAGTCACTCACCAGCTTGCCTCCTGCTCATCTGGAGACTTTGGTGAGTGCACCTTAGTAGGGAACTTTAAGAAATATGACCTAATATAAGTATATAAGTGTTTTATTGTGAGTCAGTGCCAACCAGGGAGACTAACCATTGTTAAATGCTTCATATTTTTAGGCCTGTGGTCTCCAGAGCAAAAATCTGTAAACAAACATAAAGTGAGCAGCAAAATAACGTGCTGTGGGTAAGTGAAGTCTGTAGCTGCGGTACATTTCCCTTTGTGCATTCATGTTCCTGCATTTCATTTGTTGCTCGCAGGTGGACAAACGACGGGCAGTACCTTGCTCTGGGCATGATGAACGGAGTGGTGAGCATTCGGAACAAAAACGGAGAGGAGAAGGTCAAAATAGAGCGTCCGGGTGGCTCCTCCTCTCCTATCTGGTCCATAGCCTGGAATCCCTCAAAGTTAGTCCTTAATTGTTATAGAAAACTGTTATAGAAATAGAAGGATGTCTTGTCTTGACAAGTTAATACATGGCCACAAACACTTTTGCGCTGTCCTTCTAAGATTTTGAGCCAATATAGTGCAAAAGTAGATTTTGTTTTTAGGTGAGCAGGTTTTGTGGGGCCAGCAGGTGGCAGCGGTTAACTGGTGACTGGTGGTGGTCGCCCTGTTTCTGTGATAGACTGGATTATGATGCCTGGGAGCAGCTGTCTCTGCTCTATAATTTCCCCTATAGCCAAAGTGAGGAGTACAGCAGTGAGATCTGTGGTGGACCACAGAACAGGTCAGTTAAGTGGAAAGGGCAACATAAGGGTGAAAGGATGCAGGCAATAGGGTAAAGATGGAAGTCACAAGACAAGAAACAACATATTTTTGTATTTATTGGGTTGCTTTATATGTGAAAGTTGGTCATCACACAGAGGTCAATGCATGAGGTCAGACAGGGAACAGTGTCTCCTGGGCTCTTAGAGATTCAGGGTTAATATATGCATAGGTACATAGGTTTATGGTGTACTCCTGAACTAAAATGGTTCTGATGTGTAACATAAAAAAGCTTTTCATTACTTTGCATCATTAAGCGAGTGACCCTGTGTCCTCTAGCTGAAAGGTGGCTCTCTGCTTTTCACTGTCATCATTACTTAAATGACCCAAGGCCCGTCAGTACAGAATCTTGTGATTAATGCTTGTGCCTAAAGTCATTTGTTGTTTTTTTTACAGGGATGAGCACAATGACATTCTGGCTGTGGCAGACTGGGGTCAGAAGCTCTCTTTTTATCAGCTCAGCGGAAAACAGGTGAATGTTAAAATCTGTGCAAGACCCTGAACCTGAAACTACCATGTGCTGTGGCGTTGTCTTTGATTTCACCGTTTTGGATCACCAATATATATTATATTTAATGTTAGCTGAGGAACATCACTGCAACAATTCATTTTCCTAGGCTAGAAGAAGTATACAATGATACAGTCCATATAAAGATGAGGTTGTGGTCGAGGACTTTCACCCATGAGTTTTGTGTCCTATGTCAATCCAAAAGTGGCAATTACTAACCACTAAATGACTAAGTGGGAGTCATTTACCTTTTGTATGTTTAAATGTCCTACTGTGGATTGGGCAATTTATTTCTATAACTCTTCATAGTTTTCTACAGGGCCTGGCCCACTGGTATGCAAAGGATAATGGAAAGGGGTCATTAATGAAATATATGCATGTTTTTTAACAATAGAGTTTGTGATTTTATTGTAATTTTCTACTTATCATCAGCACATTCTAATGTTTTGCATTGAACAATTGCTGACAGACCTATACTAGCAAGATCAACCCTGTTGTGTTTTATATAAAAATTATTAACCATAACTAATTACGTTAGAAAATGTTAGAATATCTATCACAGATAAAAGAAACGATATAGATATGACAAACACAAAAGGAATCATCTGTTTATCCATTTAGGGTTTAGGGTTGTGGAAAGGGCTGGATCCTGTCCCAGCTTTCATACGGCTATCATACAGTGAGAGGCGGGCCAGTCCATCGACAAAGAGACCCATTTAAAAAAACAAACAAACAAAAAAAAAACAGTATTCCCATATAAAATATAATAGACTCTATATGACCCCACTCAGTCATTTTAGTTGCAAAAATAGCTTGGTGGCTTTAGGTTTAAAATGCCTTTAAGGTAGAAAAGAAAGTGAGCTTCTCCCATGTGTGCTGTATTTTTCTCCGAGTTGCACAGCTTTGGGATCACAAAAATTTGATTGGTTAGTTTGGTCAGTGATACCTTTGGGACAACATCGATTATGATGTTGTGGGGACAACACACACGGTGATACCAGATCATGTCTATGTTGATGTACAGACACCATGGTAATATGGATACAGTGTATAAAGTATTTTGTTATTGCAGCGTTTAACTGTTGAAAAGACTGAACACAGGCAGTCCTTCATGGGAAATGCCAGAAGGCTTGGAACATTTTAAAACACTGTCAGCGGTATGTGCTATAACTTGCTAAAGCAATAAGAAGCAACATCACAAAATGGGCCTGTTTGTTCAAAATATAGCGTATTTGAAACTCTTTATGGAGTGTTTCCTGTTTTAATCAGACTGTCAGGGTCTATTGAAACCATAACAGAACATTGGAAGTGGTCCTGCTATGCTTTAATACCCCCTTCACAATTCCTTCTTCCTCCTAAATTCCCAGTTGGCGATATCGTAATTATAGACAAATATGCACTGTTCATTACTCTGCCGTTATGCCTTAGGCTTATATTTTGTCATTGGCCTATTTATCTATTGAACATGCTGTTTTGATTACAACACCAAGAATTGTTCACAATGAAAGAAAATAACTATAGATTGTGAGGGAAGCTTTATCCCAGAGTGAGGAAAACCAGATGTACCAAATGGGGCGACCTGATATGATGTTGTGCAAATGGACTTTGAACACTGATACAAAAGAGGCTATTTAAACCAGAGAAACACTTTCTTTTTTGTCTGGCTTTTCATCCAACACTCAAAGGAATTGGTTGAATGTACTGAGCACTTTGAAGTGTGCAGGCCCAGACAGTGGGGAGTGCTGGCCCGGGCCCTTGGGCAATAAATACAAGAAATGCTTGTTTTATTCCTATTTTTAATGTCCTCTTCTTTCTTTGTCTCTCTCAGATTGGAAAAGACAGGACTCTCACCTATGACCCATGCTGCGTCAGCTACTTCTCCAAGGGCGAGTATATAGTGATGGGCGGCTCTGATAAACAGGCGTCCCTCTACACAAAAGATGGTGTGCGGTTAGGAACTATCGGAGAGCAGAATTCCTGGGTGTGGACTTGTCGGGTTAAGCCTGACTCCAACTTTGTGGTAGGTCCACAGCTTGTGAAGCCATATGTCTAAATAAATTACTCTTACTGTGACATGCACCATTATTTAAGTGTAGTGATAGAAGAAGGAGAATAAAAACCTCTAACAGAGTGCTTCCTTACCCGCACAGATGCACAAGCCATTTAATTTTGAAGTAACACTTTTCCAGCTTTTCTTTTCACTATGTTTAACTAAAAGTGACAAGTGAGATTTAGTTGCTAGCAGATTCTCTCGGTTCTGTTGTGTGGCTGCTTTAACAACAGGAACATTTTCCCACTCTCACAGTCTGTTTTTAGAAGTGTTAATGGGATGCACTGCTACATTGTTGTCTCTTACCTAGGTTTTGGGCTGCCAGGATGGGACCATCGCCTGTTACCAACTTATCTTCAGTACAGTTCATGGCCTCTACAAGGATCGCTATGCTTACAGAGACAGCATGACTGATGTCATTGTCCAGCACCTCATCACTGAACAAAAAGGTGCACTTTTGATCGGGTGTATCAGCTTCTGAATTTAAGATAGGATACCTATTGTGATGCCTCAACAAATAATTGGTTGTATGTTTTACAGCTTCACAGTGACATGATCAAGAGTAGCGTTGCAGTCAGCATTTTGAGAAGTAAACTTATACAATTATTAATAACTTTAATAGGAATTCACTGTCATTTTCCTGTTGTCATATTATTCATATAAGCCACCAGGAGTGATCAAATTAATCTAATGTAACGGAAGCTGGCCTGCCCTTTTTAATGACTAGATATCTAATTTTTAAGTGAACATCTTGCTATAATAGGTTTTTCTATATAAATGAGAGGTGACAGTATTTAATTTCTTTACACAAGCGAGGGAGTGAGAGTTGAAGAAAAAAAAATTGTGCCAGCAGACTTATTCAACAGGACGCACTGGCTGAGATAATTAAACCTTCCTCACCCTCCCTATATGACTACTCTCTCCCATTTATCTCTTTTTCTCAGTAAGGATCAAGTGTCGTGAGCTCGTGAAGAAGATCGCCATCTATAGAAACCGTCTTGCCATCCAGCTACCCGAGAAGATCCTCATCTATGAGCTCTATTCAGACGACTCCTCGGACATGCACTACCGTGTCAAGGAGAAAATATGCAGGCGTTTTGAATGCAACTTGCTGGTCGTCTGCTCCCAGCATATCATTCTGTGTCAGGTCAGAAGAGATAGAGGTCCACAGTTATTTTGTAGTGAAAAAAATCTACCAAAACATTAATTTAAAGTTGCTTGCTTCTACCAGAGCCTGTGTGTGTGTGTGTGTGTGTGTGTGTGTGTGCTTTCCTTCAGTTATACTTCCTCTGGTCTCCAGTGGTGCTGCTGTTCTTGGTAAATTACACTAATGCACACTTGATTGTGCAAGAGGCTGCAGTGACATTTGAGCGCTATTAATACGATGAAAGCACAGTAAATCAATGTTTAGACATTTACTTCAAACCCAAACAGTCCAGAAATGGAATGGCTGTTTCCCCAGATGTTTTTCTGCCTAGTTTGCAAAAGATTCCAGCTGTGCATGTGCTCTGCAGGCTCTGTCTCTCACTTTTTCAACACTCTAGATAAATTAAGACAGTCGAATTAGGGAGAGTGGGACCATAGTCTGTTGAACTAGTGGATGTCTCTTGGGTTTCCCCTCTGCTTCTTGTCTCTGTGTCAAACAGAGAATGGTGGGGAGGAGGCGCGGCCGTAATGCAGCGGTTATTTCCCTTTAAATCTGTCTGTGTGTGACAGAGGTGCTTCAGATCTCTGTATCAGGCATACTCGTGTTTCATGCCTTCAAGAATTGTTAGCCCATATAAATGGGTTGTGTTCATGTGGTCTGTGCTGTATATGTCACTGTCAAATCAAATCACTGTTAATCTTTATAGCATTACTTTCTTTAAACACCTTTTGATGCTTAAAAGAGCACCGTGTTTACGATTTGTAAGACATTTACGAGTATGGTTAAACTGCTTAAAGGATGAGAATAACAGACTGTGAAATGATGAAAACAGAAAAAGTTGACAACGCTGCACCAGTCAGTGCTCCATTTGTCAAATATAATTGTAGTCTCAACCTTCTGACTCTGCTCTTCTGCAGGAGAAGAGACTCCAGTGCCTGTCCTTCAACAGTGTGAAGGAAAAAGAGTGGGTGATGGAATCGCTGATTCGATACATCAAAGTGATTGGTGGTCCACCAGGCAGAGAGGGTCTGCTCGTAGGGTTAAAGAATGGTGCTGTGAGTACTTCAAGAAGATCCATTCTCACGCAAAGTAACCTCAGAAATGCTCACCTGCCAGTTGTCCTGGAATTTGAACATGAAGGAAACTGCTGTCTTAATGAAGAAGAAAAGACTTTTCTTTTTGTGTGCATCCATCACTTGGGCCAATTAGAATCGGTACTGATTCTCTATTTTTATTTGTAGATACTGAAGATATTTGTTGACAACCCATTTCCCATCACGCTGCTGAAGCTGTCAACATCAGTACGGTGCCTGGACATGAGCGCCTCCCGCAATAAACTGGCTGTGGTGGATGAGCATAACACTCTCCTCGTCTATGACATCAAGAGTAAAGAACTACTTTTTCAGGTCAGCAGTCAGTGGAAAGGGTGTGACGAGGGAACCTAACTTGGCAGATTTTGAAATGCATTTCAGAGGTGCACTGGAGTGAAACAAAATGGAAACGAGCATGTGTGCTTAATTACTTACATTACATACAGGAACGGGTTTGCTCGCACAGCCCTGGCTTGTATGTGTTCCACAGTCACCTCTGACCTCATTATTCCTGTGTACTTCCATTTGCTTTCCTTGTAGGAGCCTAATGCTAACAGTGTAGCCTGGAACACCCAGTGTGAGGACATGCTGTGCTTCTCTGGTAATGGCTACCTTAATATCAAGGCGAGCAACTTTCCGGTACACCAGCAGAAGATGCAAGGCTTTATGGTCGGCTACAATGGCTCTAAGATATTCTGTCTCCACGTGTATTCCATGTCTGCAGTGGAGGTGCCGCAGGTGGGCATTATCTTGTCAGCCTACTCTAGTCTGGAAGCAGTGATGGTATTCCATGTGGTGACACTCATCTGCAGCTAAAATGCTTCTGAAATAAATATAATCAAAATTTATGAATTTCATGATTTAAGTCCAAAAGTTCTTAATTAAAACCAGGCTGGGCTAAAATGCATTTTGACCACTCCTCCTAAAGTATTCATCCAATACTGGTGAAGTTGGGCTTGTAGAAATTGGAATTATATCAAGTATGAAATGCAGTTGTCAAATTTCAAATCTCATTATATTGTCTCTGTTTGACCTTTTGACCACAGAATTGGCCTACTTGAAGTGTTTTGTAATGTTGTAGAGTTACAAGTTTTTTTTAAAGCATATTAAAATATTCCACAAGTAATATTTTTCATTTACTTCCACAGTATGCTGTTGAAAGTACTGTGACTCATAGAAAGTATACCTGTGTACCTGTGAAGTGCATATAACCTTTTGCATTTCCTCTGTTGGTGCCTTACATCTTTTTCTGTTTATTGATTAGTTTGTAGCTGTTCTCTTCCACAAATCTGTATTTATAATGTGGTGGTGTTGGTCTGCCAGTCTGCACCCATGTACCAATACTTGGAGAGGAAGATGTTTAAGGAGGCCTACCAGATTGCCTGTCTGGGTGTGACAGATAGTGACTGGAGGGATTTGGCCACAGAAGCCCTGGAGGGACTTGACTTTGAGACTGCCAAGAAGGTCAACACACGCACATTGTTCTGATTAAGTAAAACCAGTCTTACCATCCATCACAATTTACTGCTTCTCATAAAACAAGCAATAGAAATATACAACAGCTTACTCTTCATCATGTTATCTGCACTCACTCACCAACAACATATGGACATCATACAAGTTGCAATGCAAATGCAAATGAGAACACAAAGCAACAGAGAAGCAATTATACTAAATCTTTCCTCTCCACCTTTTCAGGCCTTCATTAGGATCAGAGACCTACGCTACCTGGAGCTAATCAATAGCATTGAGGTAATGCTAAGTTCTCAGAGGATTAATTTAACTGTTTTGTTTTCTGATTTTTTTTTTTTTTTTTTGGCTAATGTATATGTTGACATCATTAAATAGTGAATCACAGTTATTGTGGTCATACAATAATGTCAGTAATTGTAAGGCCTTTTTCTGGGCTACACTTAAACCTCAAACAAGGGAGGAACCTGTATCCTGACTGACCTTTTCCAGCCGGGTTCACACAGCTAAGCACACGCACAAATCCTTAATGATCTGCTCGCCGAGCAGATCAGAATCTGTTATAACTTGGATGTTTGCGCTTGTTCTTATTGGAAATGTGGAAACACTCATCTTTGGCAGTCAGTGAAAATATTATATATGGAAAGAAGTGTTTGTTGCATTAAAAAAAATGTTTGTTATTGCTGTGGCTGATAGTAGAAGAGGTTTGTGAAGGTTCAACAGCCTTCATTGTTGTGTAACTCAATGTGTATGCGAACTCACATGCATAACTGTTGTGCGGAAATGTGTGTGTGTGTGTGTGTGTGTGTGTGTGTGTGTGTGTGTGTGTGTGTGTGTGTGTGTGTGTGTGTGTGTGTGTGTGTGTGTGTGTGTGTGTGACTGTTAATCTCAGCACCCAAGTCAGTGTTTGTGTTGACTGATTTGTAGGAGAGGAAGAAGCGGGGTGAGAACGACAATGACCTGTTTCTGGCAGACGTCTACGCCTATCAGGGGAAATTCCACGAGGCAGCCAGGCTCTACAAACGTACTGGCCACGAATCCAGAGCCCTGGGCATGTACACTGACCTGCGTATGTTCGACTATGCCAAGGTGATTAAATCATTGACCAAAACACGTACTCTTACATATAATATAGCTTTGAATCGATACAGACCAAAACACCTGCAAAATATTGCATGTTTTGGGGGTTTAGAACATATGGTTTTCTTCAACGTGTGCAGTTATGCCAAGTTGAGGCCCTGCACTGTGTTCAGACAGCCCCCCTTTACTGTCTGTCTTTCATCTCCTCATATATCATCAGAATCTCTACATATATCATCTGATCTGCACATGCATGGCCAACTTTTACACACATATCTCTGTACGACATAAGCTACATATAGTTACAGTTGGAAATGGGGCACAAAAAGTAGAGAAATAAAGTGAGCGTCTGTTTTTACACGAATACTTTGATGAGGGGGTCAGTTGGAACTGAGACAAATTCAAGTTTTATTGTATACATGCGGTGCCCCCACTTTTGATCATCAGCGTTGCATTCACATTGGTGGAGCAGATGACACAGCCATGACTCGTTCATGTATATTTGTGCTTGAGTTTGTATCAGATTGTATGTGTGTTTGATGTGGCTGCTGTATATTTATGTGGCTGTGTGGCCATCTGGTCCCTCCGGCTGTTTGTTTTATGTAGGATGGACACCGGAGGGAAAGGCCTTGTAGCTGCCTGCTGTTTGTGTGACTCGCTTCCTCCTGTCTCACACTTGACCCACATGGTTCTGCCTCTCTGAACTGGACCTGTCCTGCTCTCCTTTCAGATTACTGTTAGGAATTTGCTTTTGTTAACTGTTAGATCTCACATTAGTTGATTGTTGTTGGTCTTAATGGGGATTTCTAAATTATTGAATGCCACCTTAAGTTTGTAACTTTGTCTTTCGTGTTGCAGGAGTTTGTTGGAGTGACAGACCCAAAGAGCTCTCGGATGTTGATGACCAAGCAGGCAGATTGGGCTAAGAGCAGCAAGGAGCCACGAACAGCAGCGGAGATGTACCTGTCAGCAGGAGAACATCTCAAAGCTATAGACATTATAGGGGAACACGGCTGGGCAGACATGTAAGTGTCAGTCTCTGTTTTAAAGATTCAGGTTCATTCCACATTTTGAAATATTTCTACTTTTTTGATATGTGTATGATTTCAAAATGTCATTTAAACTCCTAGATCTACTTCTTCTACTTCAAACTTTCAATAATGTCAAGTTATAAATGTTAATTCTCTACACTCTCAGAGCTCTGAAAAAAAGTTTGTAAAATTTTAACAAGAATGAAAAGTCAGTATTTGGTATGACCACCTTTATTCTTCAGTGCAGCCTGAACTGTCTTAAGCAAGCTTTCTTGTCATTTCTTTGGGTAGCCTTCAGGAACAGTTCTCCAGGGTTCTTGAAGGACATTCAAAGCTCTTCTTTGGATGTCGGCTGCCTTTTTGTTCTGTTTTCTGATCCCACACTAGTTCAATAATGTTGAGGTCCAGAATCTGGGAAGGCTAATCCATGATGGATGGTGTTCCATTATGTCTTTTTCTATCCAGGTATGCTTTTACTTAATTGGCAGTGTGTTTCGAATCATTTTCATGCTAAAAAAAAAAAAAAAGGTGTTGTGTATCATATATCATATTTTCAGATGATACTGCATGATGGATCAAAATCTGCCTGGCTGCATGGCTGTAGACACATACAGTACTGTACTTCTCTCTATTTCAATTTTGGATTGATCACTCCAACAGACCTGTTGCAGGCCACTGATTCTCAGTCCATTTCTTGTCTAATTTGGAATACCTTAGCCTCGTCTCCCTGTTTCCCTTCCTTAGGAATGGCTTGTTAAGTGGCCTTCACTAAGTCTGATGAACAGTAGATGGATCAGCTGAATCTTTCAGGTCCTGTGTCAGGTCTTTGCTGGACTTGTTTCAATTTTCTTAAGGACATGACTTTCAGATGGTGTTCATCTGCTGTAGATAGTTCTTTTAGGCCTGGCATTTCTTCCTTTGTCCTCTACTTGTCTGGGTTTCTCAATTTCTTTTTTTAAGGATGCAGTGCACACCATGTTGAGATATACCAAGTTTTTTTTTTTTTTAGTCTAGAATGATTTATAGATGAGTATTAAGTGGCTTAAAAACAAACAGAAAAACATTCCTCTGAAAATGATCAGGTATGAGGACTGGATTAAAAATTTGTGTAAAAGCAGAACCACCCCCCCCCCCCCCCCCCCCCCCCCCCCCGGAAAAAAAAAAAACAAACCTTTAGAAAGCCTGGAGAACTATTGCTCAAGACCAAACAATAACAATAAAGTCTGGCTCATGGGAAGCAAAATATAAAGAAATGAGGGGTGGTTCAAGACTTTTGCACAGTACTGTATTTGATCATAGACACTGACTTCAGTATTCTATCATTCATTAGTGAAATGATGATGGGACAACAACAGAGTAGAATTGTCTATTTAGATGTGGCGACTCTTAATTTGACTTGATGTTTAAGTTGCGGTTTGTGTTTTAACTTAGTACCACTGTTAATGTCATTAGTAAATGTCATTAGTCTCACTCACAGGCCATTAGTCCCAGGCATGCTAAAGGGAAGCTATGAGGGCTGAAAATGCTCCCAAAAACAAATGCCTTCCATTATAGGGGACTTACAGCACTGTGCTTTCCTTTATCTTCTGTTAGATATACTGTTACAATGACTGATGCTTATAGTAAACATGGCCAAAGAGTCAAATAATGAGGTCATTGTATGTACAAGTAATCCCTGTGAGCCAAAAGCTCAGACTTCAGACTGCTCTAACTGCTCATTTTCAGACAGTTTACTGTGCTTAGATCTTTACGATGTCAATAAGAGCCAATACCCTTACATGGTCGTCTCAGGTAGACAGCTCTGACTGTGAGCACAGAAGCCCCACCCACTTGCTGTTTAAAGAAGAAAGAAAGTTGTCTTAAAAGGAGGGTGAAATGATCTTAAATGATTTGTTTCAGGCAACTGATGAGCTGAGGGGCAGTACAAGAGCCTATTATTAGATAAATAAGGTTTATTTTGAGCTGTGTATCATGCAAAGCTACTCTAGTAGAGAGTAAGGATAAAAATATGGGTCTGTGAATGAGCATAATAGTTCCCGTTTAAGTTTCAGTCATACATCCATTGTTGTTAATGTGTGCTGTGTGTCCGTGTTGTTGAAAACCAGGCAAATTGATATCTGGTGACCATATCAGAACTCCCCGCTGACTCCATCTGACCCTCTCTCTGCACGCTGCAAGCATCCTGTGGTGCTACCAGTGGGTCAGTGCAACTGACACTGCTGCTGAACAGACTCAGAGCTCTTTAACTTGAATCAGATTCAACTCGTGACCCTGACTGATTCACATTCTTTCTGGGGTCAGGAGCATAGTTTGATACAGCAGGGTTCATCTTCACTCGTCCTCTTTGTGTGTGCTCATTCCTGTCTTCTCTCACCCAGGCTGATCGACATCGCCCGTAAATTGGACAAGGCTGAACGTGAACCGCTAGCAAAATGTGCGCTGCACTTTAAGAGGCTGAAACACCACGGCTATGCCTCAGAGACTTATTCCAAGATGGGAGACTTGAAGGCTCTAGTGCACCTGCATGTAGAAACCCGACACTGGGAAGAGGTCTGACACACTTCTGCACACCTGCTCAGCTTATTATAACTTATATATAGAAAATACTGAGGCAATCACATAAATATAATGTGAAGCATATAGGACTGTACTTAATAAACAGCTGTGGCACTTGTACCGTAAACCACAAAATACACTGCTCCATATTCAGGGCTTGTTCAGTTTTGCAGGGGTCTCCAGAAAAGTACACTTTATTTGCTAGAATAACCACAACTGACTGTAAACAATAAGATAATATGTCTGCCTGATATCCTTATACACTGGCAAACTGAAACCACACACACTCCAGAGCTAATCATCCAGCTTTGGATTTCTCTGAATCCATGCCCACAAGATGATTAGCTAGTGAGAAGCTCAAAACACTACTGCAGTGAAAGAGTATCAGCTTTAAATTCTGTTCTGCTTCCAATCAAATTCTTCCATCAAGGCGGATCATGACAAGAAGAAAATATTGCATTTCTTTAATCCATCTGCAGTCTATAATCGAGTTAAAGGCGTTACAGAGATGCACATTGGCGATTTGCATGTTGAAACACTAGAGCCAAAAACAGAACATCAAATTATGATCACATGCTTCTTGCTGTTATGTCTCAGGAAGTCTTGGAATTTTTAATCCTCACAGAGAGAGAGAGAGAGCCGGGGAGGGAGGCAGAGGTTGAGAGAACTGCTAGACTTTATGTGCTTGAAGGGGGGAAGTGGTGGACACCAAGACGAGCCAGACGGCCCCACAGACTGAATGAGTTACAGCATAGGCCATGTGGATGCTATTCACTGCTCCCACTCTTCTTCAAAACAAAGCGTTTCTTTAAATGAATGGTCTTAAAGGCCTGAAACACACACTAGTGCTCTTTTACTGTATGGTATGACTGGTGTGTGATTCTTGGCTCAAATTTTGCCACAGGACATTTAGCTAATTAGTCACTGTCATAGGCTGTGTGCGTCCACATGGCACTACAGCAGTTCTTTGCAGCTTATACTGGCATTCGAACAGTGCAAGAGCTGCAGTTGTAGTTGTGAGTGTGAAATCAATTTAGCTCATACAATTTTCATTGTTCTCAGTTAATAAATAATGTCGAAGAAGTATTTGAACTTAAGGTAACATGTTTGTCTGAAAAATGCGTGGTTAAGTACAGCAGAGCCATAAATATCTGGGACAGTCCACCATTAGTTTCTAGTACAGTATGTGGGACTAAATACACAGGTCAGCTGGTCTCAAGCATATAATGTTTTTTTTCTGTCCTCTCACCTGTCTCAGGCCTTCTCACTGGTGGAGAAGCACCCACAGTTCAAAAATGATGTCTTTGTGCCTTATGCCCAGTGGCTGGCTGAGAATGACCGCTTCGAGGAGGCTCAGAAAGGTGAGCTTTTACATCCCCATCAGGGCTTAAAAATTATAGGTAAAGCCCTGATGGGGAAACTCTGCCAGTGTTTACATATGGAAGTGATAAAGCAAGGCCAGCTCTACAAATGTTTGACTACTTCCTTAAGATTCTCTATATCCACTGTAAAACATGATCCTCTTTGCTCAAGCATAGCAGGACAGAGCTGGGCTGCCTGTTAACTGAATGACATGCTTCCATGCCTCTAATCACCAGTACTACAAGCGGCTCTGATGATGATTAGCAACTGTAACCATAGTTATAATCAGCTCATAGATTTATAATTATGATCTCAGCAGGCATATTTCCTCTTCTTCATAATCTCCCTTTGCCTGTCTCCACATGGAGTGAATAACTGAGCAGGTCTGGTTGTCTTGCTTATGGTCATGCATTTTGCTGATTGTGTGTATTTTAGTTTAGTATTGTGTTACTAATGATAGCAATGTGTCAGATTCTGGCCTGCCTCCTGTCCACTGCACTGGGACTTCTCAGTAACATTTTAAGAAATGATTAACTCTGCTTAACTCAGGTGAACTGGTTTATTATATATTTTGTAGATTTTACATGGAGCTCTGTTGTTACCAAAATGAGGTTCTGATTAGTACTCCCAGGGCTCCAACAAGACTTTATAGTGCATCGTACCTAAAGCATTTCCCATTTCTTTAATTTGAAGATGTCTTTTATTGGCAGGCATGCTTCTCGGTATGTCCCCGAAGATAATTTTGTTATCTTTATTTTCCTAACAGCACAACCTAAAGGGTAATTGTCTGCATGGGAGTTCTGGCTAAAAGATGCTGACAACTGCTGCTGTGCTCTGCAACCTTGTCAGCTTGTGTTTTGTGTTTCTGTAAAAGGAAAAGGAGTGTGTGCCCATTAGTAACAATAACCATCAGCCGCTGAATGTGGCTTTTATTCAGTTAGACTGATAAATGTTTGCTATAATACATCCTGAGCCAAGCTGTGGTTGCAGGGGCAGGGTCATTACTGGGGTCGACTCCCTAAAGCTGTTTGTAATTACCCTCTGATTGGAACATGAAGGATAGTGGTCATGTTTATTATGGATTTAAAGTCAAAAGGTTTTGGAGTTTGATATTCAGAAGCTGTCATCCCACTTGGAAAGGACTTGTACTAGTCATTAAATGTAAAAAAATGTCTATGTGTTATACTGTACATATACTATTGTTTGTTTGTTTTATGGCTGCAATAACATGTAATTCTATAGAATGTAGTTTTCTCAGATTAGTAGTAGAATTGCATTAACTGTTTCAGTAACTGGTTGAACACTTTTTGGAGTCAATGACTGTCTAATGCTGTGTTTCCTTCCTTGAGATGCTCTGCTAGACCTTTACTGTGTCCATCTTCAGTTGCTGCTTGTTTGTGGGTCTCTCTGCCTTCAGTAACTTAAAATCTTGCTCTGTTGGGTTGAGATCAGGTGACTGTTCAGCCATTCCCATTTTCATTTTTGTGCCTTTAGAAACTCTTGGGTTCTTTTTTTGTCATTATCCGTTTGCGCTGGGAAGTGCTGTCCAATCAGTTTTGCAGCATTTGGCTGAATCTGAGCAGAGAGTATAGCCCTGTACACTTAAGCACTCACATCATCAATAAACACTAGTGGCCCAGTTCCAGTAGTGTTATTATAAAAATGGTCGTAATTCCTAAACAGATATTGCAATACTTTTTCAAACCCCCTTGAGTTAAAGCTGAAGCTTTGCACTTCAGTCATATCTTGATTGTTTCAGTTAAATCGACTGTGGTGTTGTACACGGGCAAAATAACAAAAAATGTGTCATTGTCCAAAAACATAGGGACTTAATTGAATGCCTGCCAAACATAAAATAACAATTATGTTTTGAATTGTTTCTTTTAATCCAACATTACCTCAAGATCAGACAGTCTGTATATCACCACTTTTATTCTTTGACTTTTCAGCATTTCACATGGCTGGGCTTCAGAGTGAGGCTGTGAAAGTCTTGGAGCAGCTTACCCAGAATGCAGTAGTGGAGAACAGGTTCAATGATGCAGGGTACTATTACTGGATGCTGTCTCTGCAGTGTCTGGATATTGCTAGAGGTGAGATGCACATGTGTCTTCAGGGCAAGCAGCCATAATTCATTTTTAACCATAATGTTTAATGCATTTTTCTCTTCTGATCATTTTACTGTCTGTGTTTATCTGAACCAGAAAGTGAAGAACAAAGGGGAGAAATGCTGAAGAAGTTTGAACGTTTTCAGCACCTCGCTGAGCTCTACCATGTCTATCACTCAATCCAGCGATACACAGTAAGGACATGATACATCCGCAGCCTTAATTTTGCATAGGCACAGCAGACATAAGTGAGAAGGGGTGTGAAAATAACAAGGCAGACATGTGTTTAGCTGTCTGATTGATATACCTGGAAACAGTACCAACAAAGTGGTTAGAAATCTCTTGCAGTTTCTCACTTTAGTAACAGTCCACTGTGATTTTGCCCACTTTTGAATACTCAAATTTATCCAGGCTCCTGTGTATTTGACAAAATTAGTTCTGGTTCTGCAAGATTATGTCAGCCCTAAACGAGCGTCAGGGTTTAAAGAGAAATTAAAATATTCATAGAGGGTTTGGGGGGGGGGGGGGGGGGGGGGGGGGGGGGGGGGGGAATTAAAGGCAGTCAGGTTGCAGTTTATTGAAGGGAAATGTCAGCTTGAAGGAACCACCATTATTAGATTCTTGAAACCTCACTGACCCCTATTACCAACAGTCCTCTTCTCCAAGTCTGCAGCCCTAACTTACTTCAAAACAAGCAGTTTTTGCTTATGAGCCCTGCACGGGTGACCTGGCCTATGTCAGCGTTCTCAGTTTGTTGTTTCAGCTTTTTGCTCTGCTATGGTCACACCCCTGCAACAGAGAGGCATCGCTGTGATCCAGGCCAGAGCAGGAAAACCTCTATATCTCATTTTAACTCTCCCAGACAGGCACTATAGATTTGAACTATCAACTATAAGGATAGAGGGCTGTTAGTGTTCTCTTATTTATTTATTTTTTTCCCAGAAAATGCATCTTTTCCTTCAGGGCACTTTGAGGAGGAATGAGGCACTTTTAAGGGTTAGGCTGCTTTTAGAGCAGGTTAAAAGATGAAGAAGAAAAAAAAAAAGTTGAGAAATGGAGCTTTTAAAACTTTTGAGCTTTCTAACACTTTGTAAGCCCTTAAACTTACATCTGTATATTTTTAACTGTCGTTATCTGTAGGATGAGCCCTTCAGTTCTCACATGCCCGAGACGCTCTTCAACATCTGCAGATTCCTCCTGAACAACCTCACAAAGGACATACCACCAGGCATTTCTAAAGTGTATCCTAATATTTCAGAAAGTTGACCTACCACAGGGAAAGAGCTCCAGCAAATATTTTGAGAATCAAGTATTACGGTGGACCTCTTAATGTGGAAAACTCTCAGCGACAGATATACCATGTTAAAATCACGACTGGCAGAGGCGGTACAGATAGAGTGGTGGAAAGTAGATAGAAGTAGGGAGAAATCAGAAGAATTGGTGCCACTCCAGAAACCAAAGTGCTGCTGAGAGAAAGAAAAGGGGTGTTGATGGGGAGGCGGAGCCGATGGCAGCAAGGAGCACATTTTCTGTTATCTAAACAAGTGCTTTGATTGCTGAACCTTGCGCAGAAGTATGCATACAAAAACACATTGAACAGTAAGTTTTAATTTGAAGAAATACACACATACACAGTCACGTACACCCACCGCAACATAGACAAATCCGTGTATGTACACGTCGGACTCTGGAATGGGGAAGGAAAGCACAGCCTTGGAGGAGGAAATCAGGCCGAGCAGCTGCAATCCTCTGTGGCCAAACTGAAATGCTCCAAAAACTTTGAACTTAGATTTATAGTCTCAGTGAACTGTGTTGGACTTGGTTTCAACATTTAAAACACTGCGCACGCACACACACAAACACACACACACAAACACACACGCACAAAAAAAAAAAACTGCACTTAAACAGCTTCACAATAGAATGTGCATTGATCAAGAGTCCCAGTACTGGGTGTGTAGGAGGAAAATTGAGAGTGGCTGAGCAGAAGAGAGGTAAGGACAGAAACGATGGTGAGTTTTAGGTGATGAAGTGCCTTTGTCGAGCTGTTGCAGCTGCAGCTCAGTGACCTCTTGTTGCCACTCAGAGCTCCTCTACTAACAATGTGTTTCTGTATAAATACAAATAAGCAACTTTTTCCTCAATTAAAACACAAAAAACCTCACAAACAAACTAAAGTATTACTTTCTGGGCATGCAGTCAGTGTTGTTGGCTTAGCACAACTGATGTTCTACTAATATAACACACACAAGTATAAATACGCCCACGATATTTGGAATAAGATATCTACGAAGCAGTCATTCTGTGCCAAATCTTCCTCAGGTTTATTTTTCCTTGACCTGATTATAGAAACACTTTATATGCGTTGGCCAAGCAGAGTCGACAACTCGGTGCATATAAGCTCGCAAGGTACGCGTACGAGAAGCTCCAGGAGCTGCACATTCCCTCGCGCTTCCAAGAGTCTGTCGAGCTGGGCAGCCTCACCATTCATTCCAAACCTTTCCACGACAAAGAGGTGTGTTACACATGGGGATGTACATTTAACTTTCCTGAAATTTTAGAGGAGTTACTCCTGTCACGTGACATTTTCCATGTTTGCTGCAGGAGCTGATTGAGGGCATGATGTGCTACCGTTGCTCCACCAATAACCCCCTGCTGAACAGCCAGGGGAGTGTGTGCATTAACTGCAGGCAGCCTTTCATCTATTGCGCCTCATCATATGGTCACTGACACTCATACACACTGTATGGAATATTTGCCAGACAGGAGTCCATTTATTTTGTTTTTTAAATGTTGCCTATGTTATTTTGTATAGATGTGCTGCCACTGGTCCAGTTTTACCTGGAAGATGGCATCACCGAAGAGGAGGCTCTGTCTCTGATTGATCTAGAAGTTCCTCACGCAGATCAGAGGGCTGCACGATGGCAGGATATAAGCAATGGTGGTATCCTTTGATCACCAACAGTATGTAAACATATGCGCACAGTTTATTTATATGATTTGAATGAAATATTGAGTCCTCACTATGCTGCAAGTCTGTATTCCTGCTGTAACACATTGCACATCTCTTCAAAATGAAGCACGTGGCTCTCTGCCTTGTGACAGTTCTAAGAAGCTGTTTAGTCTGCGTTGGCCTTGATTCTGTACTTGTGGGTAAGCTGTCAGAACTAAGTCATCTTAGCTCTCGAGCTAATAGGGTTACTGAGGCTCTCCTGTCTCATCTTAATGACACTAACCCTCTGAGAGCCGTAGCCACAGCCCTAGTGCAGGGATTAACCTGCATTAGCCAGCAGACACTCAAGGGCACTGAGGTATGCTCTGTTCTTCCAGAGCCGTGAAGTGACTGACAGGCACAGCTAATTTTGAACACTTTGCCTCTTAGAAAAGTCTCTCAGGGATAATTGTATAAGAGGGGTTTTCCTGCTCTGCAAGCATAATTACTGAAAACATATGTGACAAGTAAACAAAATGTATGAAATATGTACGTCACTTTGGTTATATGTTCTCAACTAACCTGAATAAGATCTCCAGACTTTGAGGATGGATGATGGTTTGGATGATGCAGAGGAAGATCCATTTACAGCCAAAATGAGTTTTGAGGTAATAAGAAAAAGGACAAAGTAGATGAGGTGATTAATATTCTGCCAACTGGGTAAGCCAGCTGGACAGGGTGAAAGGACAGAGTCCATAATGGTTAATTTTTGTGTACAAACAGCAGGGGGGCTCAAACTTTGTCCCAGTCAAGGTGAGTCGTTCTGTGCTGCGCGCCATGAGCAGGAGGGATGTGTTGATCAAACGCTGGCCCAGGCCACTCAAATGGGAATACTTCCGCTCCCTGCTGCCTGAAGTCAGCATTACCATGTGCCCCACCTGCTTCAAGGTACAGTGTTTGCATACAGCTGCTATAACCCAGTGTTAATCTCACAGTCTTCTCTTTCACTCTCTTTCAAGTTCAACAGAGTTTTTGATTTAGTACTTTATTTTCCTGTGAAGTTGCTCATGTTCTTGTTCTGTTTATTTCAGATGTTTCACAGTGAAGATTATGAGCTCCTGGTGCTTCAGCACAGCTGCTGCCCTTACTGTCGGAGGCCCATCGACGAACCAAACTGATCTCCTTAAAAGCGAAGCAGCAGCAAAAAAAAAAAAAAAAATTATATATATATATATATATATATATATATATATATATATATATATATATATATATATATATATATTATGGTTACAGGAGAAAGCGCTGCTGCTTTGGTCTCCTTTCGCTCCTCCTGAGCGCACTGTCTCAGTAACGGCTCCGACAGACTGCACGTAAAACAGCTGCTGCAGTGTTTTTGTTGAAAAACTGGGGGCTGCATGAGCTTAAGCTGTAATGCTTTTTATTCACAAGCATACTCAAAATTAAGTTTCTAATGTGGGTCCATTTTTAATCACTAATCGGGGATTAAAGCATTAAAATATTCTGACGGAGACACTTGATACTGGGGGGGTCCGGCACCAAACAATCCCTAGTGCTGATGGCAGCCCCCCCTAGTGTGGTTACCACCAGACTGTGGTTATAGCCATCGTTCTGGTGGCTACAGCTGACATATAGAAAAAATAACAGCTGGCATTCTCTGCACTGGAGTAAAACTTACAGGCAGACACACAAGCACTGGAATCGTGGAAAAAAACTTGTCAGCGATGATCCACTCGTGTTAAATCATGCCTGAAATTTTCATTCGATCTTCGTTTTTCCTCTTCTCCTCGCGTTCATGCCAGTTGTCATTTCGATTTCTGTAGCCACAAAATCAAGCGCACGCGCAACCGTAGGGAAATCAAACATGCACATTGTGAACTTTCCATGCTCTGTGGGAGATTGCAGTAAAATAATAAAGGCGCAAGCAGCGATAAAAACGGCGATCTAGCCAGGGCGGACTCGTGTTTGCTAAAGTGAAGCGGTGAAATCCTCAACCCGACGCCAGCTTGCTAGCTAGAACACTAATATATATATATATATATATTTAAGGTAGTCTTTTGTCTCCTGATTTTTTTTTTTTTTTTTTAACTGTCCAGTAGGTCTTCTAATGTGCTGTTGTCCCTTTAGTGTGCTGTGTATATATTACAGGAGCAACTCTTTGTATCCACAGTTGAATGGCTGAAGTAATACCTGTAGTGTTTGTGTGTTGGTCATTACAGAGTGTAAGAGAAATGCACCATCAGCCAATCAACCCACTGGATTATTAGGATCAGATTACCTTGGGCCCGTCAGTGATTACATCATTCACTTTAAAGGTAATCATGGTCACGGGTGTACAGTGTACAAATATAAAAAGAAAACTTTTTTTTAAAGAAAAAAAAAGAACACTTATTTTGATGTAATAGAAAGCATTTTGTTATGTAGATAATTTTACAGCTTTCAAAGATGAGCTCATATTCTCACATGCGTTCCACAGCTGTACGTACTGCAGATGTACTATATGTTTGAGAAAAGTACAAGATCGTTTGTTAAGTCACAAGAATGTATTTTTTTTTATATTGTCACAAATATTTAAGCCTTTTCAATAAAACATTGGCAATTTGTATTACTGTGAGTTGTCTTAATCTTACAAAGACAATAACTGCCCCTCTGGATTTGTGTTCATGTCCCCCAGATTCTAATTGCAGTACACTCGAGGCTATGAGTTGAGCTCTGCATTATTCAGTGGTTAGGGATTAGGCTTTTACAGATGCAAATAAGTTGGGTTGCTCAAGAAATTTCATTTATAGTTGGTCCACTCAGCACGGTTCAGATCACAGAGTTTCTTTCCCTTCCCTCCTACTCTCTCATCTCATTCTGATACCGCACTGATGCACATGACAGTAATGATGGGGTTTGGATAACCGTGGTTGTTACCTCTCACCTTGAAATTGCTCAACATGCTGCATATCTATTTCTGGAATTTTCTCCTTTGTGTGTGTGTGTGTGTGTGAGAGAGAGAGGGGCTCTCAGATTGTGTGTCTTAATTCCATCTCTCCTAACACTTCACTCTTGGCAAGTCCCTAATCCGACCAGCCTGTTTAAAAGGTGCCGCACCTCCTCAGGGGGCTGCAGAGAACTCCTTACTTCTACGATATCTGTTCCACCGTCCATCCTTTTCCTCTCATTTCCACTTTAACTACACCCTCATAGTATTTTTATTCTAAAAAGACAGAGCGGCACAGACTGTTTTATCCACTTTTAAGGTCTTAGAAGAAGAAAAAGACATCAACACCTGCAGCCATGAATGGTACAGAAGGACCCAACTTCTATGTACCCATGTCTAACAAGACTGGGGTTGTGCTCAGCCCATTTGAGTACCCTCAGTACTACTTGGCAGAGCCGTGGAAGTACTCTCTTCTTGCTGCGTACATGCTGTTCCTCATCATCTCTGCCTTCCCCATTAACTTTCTCACCCTCTATGTCACGGTCAAGCACAAAAAGCTGAGGACCCCACTGAACTATGTTCTGCTTAACCTGGCGGTGGCCGATCTTTTTATGGTAGTTGGGGGCTTTACGGTCACTCTCTACACAGCCCTGCACGGATATTTTGTCTTAGGTGTCACCGGTTGCAATATTGAAGGATTCTTTGCCACCTTAGGAGGTAAGAGCAAGTGTGTGAGAGGTGTTAATGGTTCTCTGTGTGGATTTAGAACAAACCATGTCATACTTTAATCTGCTTATTGTTTAAAGTCACTCATAAGTTTGAATATATTAAATTGGGTTTTTTAATTTAAATTTTCATAGAAAATTAGTTTGTCTAAATACTTAAACTTTGATCTGATATATTACTTACTTCACGTGTTTAACGTCAGTGAAGATATTTGTGCTGTACTGAAATTTAAACTTGCTTTCTTTCATGTCTCAGGAGAGATTGCTCTCTGGTCTCTGGTTGTTTTGGCTATTGAGCGCTACATTGTGGTCTGTAAGCCAATGACCAACTTCCGCTTTGGAGAAAAACATGCCATCGCTGGCCTGGGTTTCACATGGGTCATGGCCCTGACCTGTGCTGCTCCCCCTCTCTTTGGATGGTCCCGGTACTGTTAGTTTCTCTGTCTAGACACTCACTTTGATTAATATTCTAAGGACCATTTTCACAGTAAAGCAGTTTTATGGTTATTTTTTTAAAAGCTGCAAACTCGTGTAAAGCACACATGCAGCACAAATACTTCGGTGGTGTTGGTAGAAGTCTTTGAATTATTGTGTGTTGTGCAGGTACATCCCAGAGGGAATGCAGTGCTCCTGTGGGATTGACTACTACACTCCCAAGCCTGAGATCAACAACACCTCATTCGTCATATATATGTTTGTCCTCCACTTCTGTATCCCCCTGTTCATCATCTTCTTCTGCTACAGTAGCCTCCTCTGCACTGTGCGAGCGGTAGGAATTCCACTGTCAATGCAATATTAATAACAAAGATTTGATATATTGTTTATCCCTGTAGAAAAATTCCACTTTATTATTTTTTTTTTCACCTTGCTCCCTTTTTCAAGAGGGACAGAGCATCACAGAGTCTCTGGAGATGTGAGGGATTTAGTGGCTCAAGGACACTTCAGGAGGGCAGATCCCTGCCAGCGTGGCAGCTTATACCCAGGTCCTCTAGCTAAAGGGCAGTCTGCCTGCTTACTGTGCTGTCCTGATACCCTTATTAATAATTGAATAACATTTATAATGTATGAGTGATTATACATAATTATAATAATGTTGATATTTTTTATTTAAATTGGCTATAATTAATTTTTTATATGTCTTAAAATTACATTTTAAAAATGTGAAAACAGTCTAAATTCGATTATTTGTAACCTACAGAGATTTTTTTTTCTCA
Organism: Archocentrus centrarchus; assembly: GCF_007364275.1. Taxonomy (NCBI): domain Eukaryota; kingdom Metazoa; phylum Chordata; class Actinopteri; order Cichliformes; family Cichlidae; genus Archocentrus; species Archocentrus centrarchus. Next base: position 14,338,626 of record NC_044352.1, read on the forward strand.
TCTGAATCTGCTGCTCCTTTAAGCTTTAGGGAGATTCAGGTGGAGTTTCAGGCAGATTGTTTTTGGCTGCCTGACCCAGCTTTACCGATTTGGTACACTGCTGTTACTCTCATAGCATCGTGTAGCTTTTTTTTGGGTAAGAATACACCAGCTGCATAATATTGGGCTGATGTTTGACACTTATCATTTCCAACAAACAGGAAAAAAAAAGCTAAATATCTTTTAGGTCTTCATCACATAAAAAAATTGAGTCTGCACAAAATTAATGTAACACAATATATATACACCAATGGCAGTGACAGATGTTTAGGGGTTAGGCTCATATTGATAAACCTACAGTAATCAACACAATGTCAATTTTGTCCCAATATATTCTAGCTTTTAGCAAAGGAGCATTAAAATCCCCTGTACATCACCCATTCAGCACCAAGCAGTAAAGATACACCATGTATGTGGCTAGCTGGTAAATAAAAAAAAGATCTAGCAGCTAAAAGGATATGTATTTCCCTGAAGTTAGTGTAATCAAAGATTTAGTCCTTTTCCAAAGGCCTAATCAGACATTTTATCTGTTAAATACATTGACATCTTACGTGGACTAGAGACTCTTTATTAGTAGTCTTTACAAACTCTTCACAGTTTGTTAGTGTGGCTAACAACTTTGCTGTGAAATCTGAGTAGACTGCTAAGGGTTGTTATGAAAATGCAGGTGTTTAGTATGTTATTTTAGCTTGAGGTGAGTCTGAGTCTTTATATCTGTGAAACTCGCAAGACAAAAGAATTTTAAACAATTTAAAAAGTTAAGATTTCTCAGTGATCCTATAGTTGAAGCATATGTTGGGTGAAGCTAGCAGAAACAAATAAGTTCAACAAATAAATTCTCTAGAGACCAAGCACAGTAAACTAAATGTATTATAATGCTAATCCCTGGCTAACTATTGAATTTCCCCATTGTGCGACTAATAAAGGGATTTCTTATCGTAATGTGTAAACTAGCTACTGTTTGCTAAGAAGCCGCCAAAAGTTTAGCTCTCAAAAATGTATTCAAACTTGTATAGGCAGGAATTGCCATGTGTTTGGAGAGTGTAACTTATTGATGTCAGTGATATGGAAGCTTGTTTCTGGGGGAGGGGGAGAAACAATGAACAAAACAAAATATTTTTTTGAGTGGAAGAGCTAAGTTGAATTTTCAAGTTATTTTCTCAGTTTTGACTTATTTTCTGAAACATCTTGAGTCATAACCTGAAATTTTGACTTTTTGATGATTAGTGGTTTAAGCTGACCTGAATCTGTCTGTCAGGCTGCAGCTCAGCAGCAAGAGTCTGAAACCACCCAGAGGGCAGAGAAGGAAGTGACTCGCATGGTCATTGTCATGGTGATCTCCTTCCTGGTGTGCTGGGTGCCCTATGCCAGTGTGGCTTGGTACATCTTTGCCAATCAGGGAACTGAGTTTGGGCCAGTATTCATGACTGCTCCCGCCTTCTTTGCCAAGAGTGCCGCTCTGTACAACCCAGTCATCTACATTCTGCTAAACAGACAGGTATGGCATATAAGAAAATGTCACAGCAGAATATTTTCACGAACAATTTCCCTTCAACACAGTCTAGAGGAAAATTGTGTAGGCTTCATTTGTCTGACAGCTGTGGTCACTGCAGGGAAACATTTTACATTATAAATTTTAGCTTACTGAAAAAGTCCTTCTCATGGGGTTGGATTTTTTCATATTTAATTAATTATTAAATCAGAGTCTAATCCGTCCCACTGGATGGCTTTGAAAAATGTGAAAATTGCAAAGGAGGAGGGCATAAATTTTAGCCTTTAAACATAATACACCAAAGTAAGTAAGTAATAGACAGACAATTAATGGCATTTTAAAAATTTTTTATGTGTTAGAATCCAATTATAACAGAAAAATGACCTTTTTTTCACTGTTCACTATTGACATTTCTGAGTGGCTCTGCAGTATAGATATTTGCCTAATCAAGCAAAAGCTTCTTGGTTCAAACCTTGGAGGAGAAATAAAGCCCTTTGGAGTTGCATCAGGAAGGGCACATGGTATACAGAAATCAAACACGCAGAGCCACCTGCTCTGGTGACCCTTTGCAAGGGAGGGTTCAAATGAAAGCTTTACTTTTGTTTTTTACAGTGGTCCATGGTTTAAAAAAAAAATCTTTAAAATAACAAACAAAAAAGCAAGTCCTGGTAACGAGCTGTAAATGCTTTTCTTTCATTTGAAATCTTTATTTCTTTAAGCTGAAAGTGCCGTACTCACAGGTTTCCTTGATATAGCTCAGCAGCATTTCTGTCATATAAAAGCTGACATGTAATTGTTGAAATTGCACTTTTTTTCCCTTAAGAATTTGTAAGCATTCAATTTGTAGTTAAACTTATTTACACTTAAACAATTTGCAGGTGCTCTTTTATGGTTTGACAATAGTTTTGGTCTGGTCTGAGTCCTTAAGATAAAATTGAGCGGTATGAGGCCCAAAATGTAAATGAGTTTAACGTCCCGGATCTAAAAGCTTCTCCCACCACTGAGTGAAGGCATCGTAACTTTTATTCTGATTTCTTTTTGTGGCCTTCAGTTCAGAAACTGCATGATCACCACGGTGTGCTGTGGAAAGAACCCATTCGGAGAAGATGAGGCTACCGTCTCTAAAACTCAGACTTCATCCGTCTCTTCAAGCCAGGTGGCCCCCGCTTGACCTGTGCTCCCTCACTCTCCCTCTTCTGTCCCATCTGTCCCTGCTCAGATGGGGACCCACCACCGCCAAGCAGCGCTACCTTCAATCAGCCAATCCTCTTGACTTACCTCTCCCTTTGTCTTCTCTGCAGTGTCGCCACTGCACCTTCAAGCGGGACTGATGTATTCAAAGGCCAGCATGTGTGTTTTTAATCCATTAAATTATGGAGTGTTCAGCTGGTCTCACAGATTTTAACCTTGCATCAAAAGAGGTGACCACTTGATGGTCATCCAACTGAGCACCATTTGAGCACCCCATTTTCCAAAAAAGACATGCTGGGTAAAAATCCAACTGTAAGTAATTATCGCAGCTAAATATATATTAAAAGCCTGTGCTTTAAACAATCAATTATATGAAAAAGTGGAATTGTTTTGTTTAGATACTTTAACTCAGATGAGATTTTAGGCTCTACTCTTGTCTCTCTCTCTTTTCTAATAGCTGCGTTGATACAGCTGAAGGTTAGCTTCTTGATATTGTCTGAGACATTATTGCAACAAAAAGAAAAAAAGGACCTCCTGCAAGAGGCTGTGTGTGTGTGTGTGTGTGAGGTGGATGTTTATGTATCTGAATGTCTGAATGTTAGTGTGCGTATTAAGGTGAAACAGGAATATTACTGTAAAGGCTAGGATTTGTGGCAGTTGTTCTGTGTCCTGCAATAAAAAACGAAGCTAAATGTCTGCACGACTTTTCCCTCACTCGTTTTCTTCATGAGAACATTTACAAGGATTCCTGAGAAGTTCCAGATGCTAGCTCGTGGGCTTTTAGGTGGCAGGCCAAATCATAATGGTTTTCAAATGTTAAAATTTACTGTGGCGCTGCAATGCATTTAGAAGTGAACCACTCTGAGAATTAGTATAATAAATGCCATTACTAGACACTTTAAAATCCTAAATACTGTAATTTATTTCACAAACTCTGACAAGTCATTTGGCATCACAAATACAGTCTCTCATCTGATTATATTGAGCTCATTTTTTTTTTTTAAATGTAAATTTCCCTCTTTTAAATTTGATCAGAATCCAACATGATTACCATTCATTGACAAGCACACCGATCAACACATATACTGATGCAGCTCTTCCCAGTGAACTACATTACATTTGATTTCATGAATTTCAGTCACTTATATTCTTCTTCCCACTCCTCCTCAACCCGTCATCAACCTGCAAAGCACATTGGGACATATTATCAAAGCACCAATGGGAGTCCAACGCCCATCTTCACCAAACACACCTGAGAACGTTGCAGGCTTTAGGAGATGAGAGGAGTTTATCGTGGTCCTACTAATCCTGATGAACAGGCCACTTGAAAGCATTATAACACATCTATAAATATTGCTATGGACATTATATTACAGTACAGTGCATCATTGGCTCGTTCCCTTCAGAAAAGGGTTCAGTGCGTTAAGGTTGCCACCAGGGCTAACTGTAGGTCCCAGTAACTGCAAAGACATCCCAAAGAGCCACATCTCTGAGCTCCCACACATTCCCTCTAAAGCATAATAGAGTCCAGCCGGAACTGTGCCTGTTTCATGGATTTTTGGGAAAAGTTCCTGGCATCCCCATATGAAAGGAGGGACGCTTGGCAAATGTATGATGCTTGAGAGGCAGGTATTAGTCCTTTGCTCTGCCACTTTTCATCCTGGTAACAGTCTGCTTGAAGAATAACACTTATGAAGGATAACGTCTGTGACTGACATTCCCAAGTTACCATGTAAGTGGAAGAAAGGCAGCTGGCAGCAGGAGGAAGAGATTGTGAGCAGAAGGTATTGGCAGGTTCAGGCTTCACTGCAGCACTCATAGATGTTGTCCTCCACAAGGGCAATGACCTGCTCAAACTTGTGGTGCAGCTGAGTGCGACGTGCAGTGGGGTTAGACTCCAGAGCGTTCACCACCTGACCAGAGGAGATAGAAAAGAAACACACAACAAAGGAGACTTTCAGTGGCTGTCGAGCATTCATGCGTCTATCTGGAGAGATTTAGAGAACCAGCCAGACATAGAGAGTCGAACAAGTGAAAGGGAGAGGGAGCAGAGGAACAAGTGAAGTACTTCAGCCTCTTCTCCTGCCTTCACGCATGCCTCCACACCACAAAAGCTTTTGCTCTTCACATATTTACAAAACCCACATCTGCTCTGTTTTTCACGCCCAATAGTTGTCACTGTGTCAGTGGGATTTATGGGCTCTTAGCGGCAGTGTGCTACCAGGCAGAGCAAACTGAGCTGGGGCGAGAGAATAGGCAATCAGGGGCCATTCACAGAGCTCTCTGAATCAGAGTCTAAGCCCATGGCCCACGTCAGTACAGTAGCTTGACAGAGGAAAGCAGCTAAACGGTATTATCATGAGGGTGCTCCATTAAAGCACAGTCACCACTGACTAAGCCTCTCTAGAGAATAGTCACAGCAGTAAGGAAACATGGGGGAGTACAGCAGGAGCTTGAAAAGGGCTAGTTCAAAGCAACACATGAGCTACGAAGCAGCACCTGAACAGTCATTAAGCAGATGGGTTGTGATTAAAAAGAAGGTAAACAGCACGCTGTTTGCTTAAAGTGAAAGGTATCCGTGGGCTGGAAACAAAGGATTGGACAGACTGAATAGTGGCTGCTGCTAAGAAGGTATTCCACACGGAGCATTTTCCCCTGTAAAAACATCTAACACAAGAAAAAAAAAAACAAACTGCTGCAAATATTCAACCAAGGCATCGAGTGACAGGTTGTGAGGGTGTCTACAGTACGTTACATCTGTCAACGTGGCTGTGATCTTCCCCGCTGATGTGTCACGCTCTGATATCCATCTGTGAAACTTAATACAGCAAGTGGGCTGGACTGAGGCGTTTCATCTGCCCAAATGGGCCCATTTCAACGGTAAAACATATCTAATCGAAATAAGAGATCACAAACACAGAAAAACACTGTGAAACTCTCTTACCTGGTTTCTGTATCTCTTGGCATACTTGTAGATTTCTGTCAAGGCCAGGTTGGTGTTGAATTCATTTCTGTATTTCTGCGGGAGAGACATCGACATGATTCAATTTCAGAATAATAACGGACCTGTAATTACAGGCTTTTGTGAAACTAAATAACTTACACACAGGGACTTTTCTAATACTTTACTTACTCGTGACTCCTCGGCTAGGTGAGCATTCATCTCCTGCTCGCTGAGGGGTGGCATTTCTTGTATCTGCTGGTAGTAGCACTGCACTCTCTTCTTATACTCTGGGATCTCCTTGGCATACAGCAGCTTGTTGGTAGGGGAGTCCTGGAAACAAATGGCACTTTTTTAGCCAGGACACTCAAACTTTAAGAACTTAACACTTTGCAAATCCAGAGTTGTGGCTCTGCTGCCAAGTATAGTCATAACCTTTGGGGTCAATTTTGATTAAAACAGTCACTTTAGCCTACTTTAGATTTCCACATCACTACATTTACCCTAAAGTTACAGTTACTACTTTGCACATCACAGTCAGCCTCTGAAATATGATGCATCATTATACATGTTACCGCAAAGTATTATATAAGGTATTTTAACTTTGCTGCTCTCATGCTAATGAAACTTTGACAAGAGTTGAACAAGGAAAATGTGCTCGCTCACATTCTGCCCTTATTATTTCCTTGGTAAATGCCTGCTATTTCCTGCTGATCCATTTTTCGAGTCCGTGTTCCCCTGCTGTCAGATTCCCTACATTTAAGTTGTGATATCGCCATTCTTGGCCAATGAGCTTTCTGTCCAAGCCCATCATTTTCTGGCTGCTCTGCTCCAAATACCATTTCAATCCAGTCATTCTGACTTTCAGACCTACTGCTGTGCAACCCACCTCCCCGTCATCCATGGAGACAGACGTGAAACTTTACATCAACCACCTGCTGGGCCTTACTCCATCACCATCACCATCTCAACTCTGGGATTTTGATATAGGCCTACACTTAATTAAGATGCTTCTCATTGATTAGCAAATTACTAAAATTAGCCTGTGTTAAAAATGGAATAAACAGTTTTAACGTGTGTGTGTGTGTGTAATATGGCACTCATTCTGCCGGGTGGGTGCTTTAACTTTTTTGTACTTTAAGTGCTTGTGGGCACACGTCAGGCCAAGGGTTGTCTCATGAACTCTTCACTACGTTCCCCTACATTTCAGTAAAAGAGCTTCATCTTTTTGGAATGAAATGTGCACTTCCTCCACTTAGCTGTTCTAATAGCAATTTGTTGATGGCCCTATGTAAATCAGTCTAAAGTAAAACAATGGAGGGAGGGAACCATTTCCTTTGTGCACACCAGGAGACTCAAACAGCCATAACCAGAGAAGAAACATACCAGTCTAAACAACTCTCTCCACAGTCACTTTAGGCTCTCACACTGGTGTTTATTCAAGCAGGAAGAGGAGTAGTGAGGCTAAAAGGCTGTGGGCATGTTCAAGTTTCAGTTGTGGCTGCTGTTGTGAGCGAGTCTGTGTTGTGTGTGTTTCTGAGAGAGAGAACGGGACAGACAGAAAGTAGGACGGGGGAAAAGAAGGGGTAAAAGTGATGGACAGCCACAGCTTTCAGCATCAGTGAAGGTGCTTACAACACACCTTGGCATTTTTTTGTGTCATGAGCTATTTGTGTCACCTATTTTGTGTTTGTGTGCGTTTAATGTGCTGAGGGACTCAATGGTTCCAGCCACAGTTGCTCCTTCTGATAGCAAACCCTCTCTCTTCCTGTCCACAAGGTCACTTCCTGCTGCTCGCCCATCTGCCTGGTAACCCCCCTGTGACCCTGTGGCCCTCTATGTCCTGCATCTCGCCAGATAAGAGGGTTTCTGTGGAAACAGCGAGCCATGCTTAGTCTCCTACCCCTCCCTCCAACCCTGCTGGCTCTTGCTAATCCAGACCCTACGCTCTCCATTCCTGAGGCACATTTACAAATAGGCGACCCTATATGGAGGTGTGTCATGCCACTGTCCTTAACCTACGGGAGAAAATGTGGTCATCTCCTTGAACCCGGTGACTCCACAGCCAGATGTGACACATTAATAAGACACACTATGCAAAAATCTGTTATCAGTGGAGGTTTTATGTCTCTGTCTCTACATCCATAGGTATGTATCTGCCTGCATGTACATGTGAATATTGCCATTGTGGATGCACTTGCTTTTTGGCTTGGACCTGAAGTATATAAATCAGACTGCTTCTCTGTGAAAGAGGAGCATTATTTGATGAGTCCTCAGCTCCCTCCAGGGAGGAAGCCAGTCAGAGAGAGACAGGAAGCAGAGCGTGCTCAGGGTCACGGTGTCTGAAGGATGAGACGGATTTGTGAGCAGTGAGGACATTGACATGCAACCACACATATAGAGACAGACAGATAGACAAATGCACCCGCGCACACACATACACATGCACACACACTGGCACACAGCACAAAAAGAGATCCCTGGTGCTCATGACCTTGGATCAGCCGACTGGGCTGAAATAACATGAGGAAAGGAGGTAGATGGAGCTGACAGTCTGAAGGCTTTGGGATGAAGGTTCACAGTGGGACTTGAGGTTTGTGTGAGTGTGTGTGTTAGTTAAATAAAGTAGATACATAGAGCTGATAGATAAATAGATACAGTATGATAAATCAGAGGTTTTCAAGACATGAAGGCAGGCAGAGAGAGCCAGGGAGATTTATTTCCATATATGAATTTAAACAGACAGAACCATCACAAAAAACTGTCAATAATGCACTTAGATAAAAAGGCTTTTATCACTTGGCATTTCCCTGAGAATCATCATGTTTTGCAGGGTTTTTTTTTTTCAGCAGCAACGTTTTCCACTGGTATTCGTATGCGTGACTACACTGGAAACTGGAACTGTTAATAGCAGCTTTGAAACCCCTTGAGAGAGAGAAAGAGAAAGAAGTTGACAGAGAGAAATGGTGACAGACTCACTTTGCCTAGTTGCAGGTCAGAAATGGAGCAGGCATCGATGAAGGCCTGGGCGATGACAGATAGACAGGCATCCATGTGATCTGTCTTATCAATGTCAAACACAAACTGAGGATTCTTCAGGATGTTTACCCAGAACCGTAGCGGTAAACTGCACAGACAGAGAGAGATAAGCTGTTGAAAGTACTTGCACAAAGAGGCTGACCAAAGAGGATTTAAATCGGAGCGTTTAGTTGGCTACCTGTTGGTCTTCCAGATGTGCAGGGTGTCTGGGTCTGTGATGCCCCGTTTGTCAGCCTGCTCCTCCAGGAAGTCAAAAAAGTATTTAACCGCTAGAGGAGGGCGGTCTGGAGGGATGCTGAGGATGGCCTGAAAGAGGTCATCCAAGAACTTCTGAAGAGTTCCCTGTGGAGGAAGAGATAAAAATGTGGCTCACACATATGCAGACACATGGTTTCATGCAATGTAGGAATTTCTGTGTGGCTTTTGAAATGAATAAGGGTAATAAAATATAGAACAGAGATGACTTGTGTTTTGTTTTGCCGTTGTTGACAGCATGAGCGGCCTCTTGAGTCTGGTTACCTTTGTAGACAGCAGGCGTGTCAGGTAGATTTCAGGCAGGACTTTCTTGCGATGACCCTGCCTGTGTGACTTCTTGGTCTCCATTAGCTCATCATGAGGTAGCACCTGAAAAAAAACCCCAAAACATTAACATAGGTCAAAGCAGTGAACCCCAACGAGCAGATGAATGAATGCACTACTGTCTCAGCTGTATGAGTTAGCAGAAGGGAATTTTCTGGTTCTTGCATTAGACACATGATCCAAAAACCACATGAGGGTATTTTGAAGCGCTAAATAATACACAGAAATAAGGAAGTGATGGGATTTGGGAAATTCTCATGGTTTTTCTCCAGTTGGTCTGCACATCATCTTGTCTCTGACTTGCTCATACAAGTCTACATGGGGGTAGGGGAAAGAAAGAAGCAGTCAAATTCCACCTACTTGTGTCAAAAAATGACAACAGAACTGTCCTGTAAAACTAACTATTCACCCGGCAAATTGTATTCCAAAGAACTCATTATTCTAAAGTCAAAGGGCCCATATCTTGGCTGACGTTTATAAAAGAGCTTAAGCGGCATTAGTGCTGTCATGTCCTCTCAGCAGCTTTCCTTTTCACCTCCATTCACCCCCATTCTCTCTGTCATCAGGCCTGCTCTGGGCTGAGTAACACTGGCACACAGAGGAAAAGCTCTGGTAATAAACTTAGACATAGCTCACAGAAACATTTTGATTGCCTATGAGGAGATACTCACCAAGTGTACATACTTCTCAGTATCCAGATCTTTAACTAGGGAGAGGGAGAAACAAAAAAAAAAAAAGAAATACAGCATGAAACAATGTGCAATCAGCAAGGTGGAAACCTGAGAGAATAAAGAGGACACAGGAGGAGGGAGCACAGGGGAGTGTGACAGATAGGAGTGAGAAAAAAAATCGAGGGAGATTGACAGCAGTGCAAGAGAGATAGAGTGCATGCAAAAGGAGAAAGTGATTAAGGTGGACTGTGGGCCAGTCGGGGAGGGAAGCTGTCTGAGAGAATGAAAGAGAAAGATTAGGAGTGAAAGGAGAGAGAAAAGAGAGAGATTAGGAGAGACAGACACACGGAGTCTGTGATTGGTTCTGGAGCCGGTGTAATGAGATGGTAATGCTTGGCCAACGCTGAGAAAAAGCATTAAACCTTTCTGTTTATATACAGATCTAAACACACTCGTACGCAAGAATGCGTACACAGATATGAGTACAAGGACACATGTAGATACATGTTCAAACACAAACACGAGTACAGGCCCAAAGACAAATGCAGTAAATTACTGTACACACACCAGCAAAAACAAAAGACAGGCATTTGTGCAGATACACACACGAACACCTTCATAGTGAGTGTGGTCTCATTACAGACTTCATAGCCAGAGATGCTCCTGCCCAGCGGGCCTCAGTCCAGACCCTCAACACTGATCACAGGCAGGCAGGACAGTGTTTTCTATTAGCCAGGGAGCACTACAGGCTCATAACACCCCATTGATGCTTTGAAGCAGGAGCCAGGTTTGGTCCACATAAGCCTATTTTTGGCCCATTATGAATGAGAACAGAGGCTTTGATGGACAGAGCCTGAACAGAACTGAGCTCTGGTCTGGTACTGATTATGTAAGGTAGACCCTAGACAATGAAAGGACAAGCCATTAAAGTCTGTATGTAAACTCATCTGTCAACAGGCATAGCAGTCATTTTGTTCTTGGCTGAGGCTGGACAATGGGCCAACTTGTGTCACATTTTTGCCCCCAAGGTAAGGCACGCTAATGGAATACATCTATAACATGCAAAAAGGAGCTCTGGATGAAGTAGTAGCATTAGTATGTGTTGTGATTTATTAGGTGCAAGTGTGTTTAGATGTCCACTGTGTCTTTCGGGAACAGGATGGTGTGGGGTTTCATGCGTGTTTACATGAGCGTATCATGTTCTCGTGATCAGCTAAGCATGTGCTGTTTTCCTGTGATGGAGTGGGTGGTTGTATTTATGCAAGTGTGGGTGAGTGCGTGACAAAGCGACAGTGAGTGGGTGTGTTTGAAGGTGGCGTACCTCTCCCCAGGGTGTTCTCTTTCTTGTCTTTCATGCTCATGGCCAGCGATGCCCCCTCTGGAATCTGTGAAGAGGGAGAAGGAGAAAGGAAGGAGGGAGGGAGGGAGGAAAGACCAGAGAGAGGAGAGAGGGCACGGGGTCAGGGGTGAGCTGGGGTGTACCAGAACAGCGTCATTAAGCATGCCCTCCAGGGAGTGTCCTGCTGAGGGCTTTGCATGTGTGTGTGTGTTGGTCTTGTGTGCATCTCGAGAGGTGGCGAGTTTGCGGGAGCCTGGCAGGGCTCATTAAAGTCAACCCACGGTGAAATGGATTGAACAGCCTCCCCGGTGAACCCAGACTGTTAGTACATGCTGCAGCTCACTGCTTTCACAGCTCTGTCCCTATGGCTCAGCTAAGACTAAACAGAGCACTTAACAAGTACAGGTAACAGGTCAAAGGTCGAGAGTCACTGAACTTTTGTTTACTCATGCACAAATGGACGTGGACATAACCAAACATACACACACACGAAGGCATTCTTAGAGAGACAACTACATGACATTTGACTTGTTTCTTATTTATTTTCTTTATAACGGCAGTTAGAAGTTGTAAACAGTATCACTGTTGTTCTTTTTGACACTTATTAGATTCTTATATAAGAAGCAATGATTGTTTAATTCCCTGCAAACTGTGTAATTAAAATATTTTGTGTTCTTTAATAAATGAAAATGAAGTAAGTACATTTTAATAATGTCACACAAAAGAGACATATTTAATTTCCTGTGTTATAGTAAAGCAGTAAATGAGATACTGTATATATTATTAGTACACAGTATACATTATCAGTTACAGATTTGCAAGGGCTCACACAATGCCAGTAATACTTTTACTGGTTTATTTAACAAGGACATTAATAATGCACATGAATAAACACTGTTGTATATATGCCAGAGTTAGCGAAGGGCCCTTTTTTCTATCTGAGATGTTTTCGATGACAATTTAGTAACTTCTGTTCAAATAATTTGCAATTTTAAAAGTGGCACACAACTTCTTAAATAACTTTTATAGCAATAATTTCCATAGCACTCTGCCAGTCATCAAATCCAGATCATTCATCCATCCATCCATTTTCTTCCATTTATCCAAGGGAGCTGGAGCTTATTCCAGCCGTCATAGGGAGCGAGGCGGGGGGTACACACTGGACAGGTCGCCAGCCTGTCGCGGGGCTCTAGATCATTCAAACTTTTGTTACCAACAAATTATTACAACATAAACCATTTAAGTCCCCATTAAATCCAAAGTGTCCTTTGTTATTGCTATTTCAGTTTGTATGGTTGGCCTCCAGAGTAAAATGATTTATGCGATGAGTCTGTTTTCACCTTTATCTGAAAGTTTCGTAAATCGCCGTTTAACACCAGGGGGTAGGAGGAAACCACAGCTCCAGTCCATTTACACTAAAGTGCGCTACATGATAAAGTATGACTGGAGAGCGGAAGCCCGCAACTCTTAGAAGTAGGAGACATATTGCTTTTTTCAATTTAAAGTTTTAAATTCTTTCAAACTAAAAAAGATTGTACACAAGAAAGGGAGGCTAGATGTGATTAACATGTTTTATAGGTATTTACTAGACTGAAGATGTTTTTAGATAAAGTCCTGAGGCATCATAGAATTACTTTAGTATGTTTAATTTGGGGGTTGGGGTGTGGATCGTGGGAGGTTACGTGTTAGATCTGTGTAAAAACGCAACACAATCCATCATTTAAACCCACTTAATGCAGTGACTTACAAGGTCTCCGTAATTCAAACCATTAGTGAACAGCAGCAACAGGGCTTCACTGAATGGCATTTGCGTGTGATCTTTCAGAAGACCTTTAAACACTTTTCCCTTCTGACATCGTTAAATAACAAAAACACTTTTAAGCCTAACCCAGCCCTCAAAATGCTGTAAAAATCACGCACTGCTAATTAATGAGTTTCTAATTTAAAATAAATTATATTCAGCTGAATTGAACTGCATACTGACTTGAACTATCAACAGTGTGCTAATGCTGCAGTAAATGATTTGTGCAATCACAAAGAGAGACATGGTGCAGCAGCACAAACAGAAGCATCTACAAAAATCACACAAAAAAAAAAAAAAAAAAAACAGCGTCACAGAAACATCTCCCCACCCGGTGACAGCCAGTGACACCTTTTACACGGGATGCTTTTCAGTATGCTAATGTGCCACCCAGTTAGGATGATGGAGGGGGAGAGAGATGTGAGGTAAGACGGAGCCGATCCTGCCAAATGATAAATTCTGCAGCATCAGTCTAACCGACATCAAATTGGGTACCACATGTGGAGGTGTGGCAATACATGTCATGCTTCCAGAAGCCTCCTCTCTCTCTTTGAAGTGCATTTAAGGTATATGATGGAGGAGGAATAATTTCCGGGTCACAGGAAGGAACGAGGTCACAAGAAAGCATAAGGCAGGCATAATGAAAAGCGCCACATGCTCTAGTTCACACGCTCAACATCCCCGCTGTTGCTGTTACAACATGAGGGATTCACAGATGCACCAGGGCAACACCCACCACAACGGTTTCTCACAAGCGCATACCTGATAATGGAAGACTGTGTTGAGTTTCTTTCGGCCATCCTCCATCACTGAGGAGTTGTCCAAGTCCTGCAAAAGCTTACTGTTGCTGCCTGAGTCAAACCACTCTGAAGGAAAGAAAAGGCACGAGAAGGAGAGGCGTTAGACAATTTCCTCCTAAATTTGGAAACGAATATGCAAGACAGACCACAGCCGTGCTCTAACTCTCTGTGTCACGACCTGTGGAAATATTCTCGGGCCATTAATCAAATCAGCACTGCAGGCTCCACAGCTTTTGAAAGCAATAACTCTTTGTGATTATGACTATACACTCTCCTCAATGCATTCTGTCATTTATTACATTGCAGCCTCAGGTTAGTTGAGCTTCATGAGAGGAATTGACCTTTTGCAAAGGAGATTACTATATCTTGGAGGGTTGGGGAGGGGAGAGGATGAAAATAATCAGAGAAAATGTGCTCTTACCCAGGTCGACATCCTCTGCTTGAGGCCACTGGGAGAATGGGAGGTTTTTATAAAAGGCTTCAATGATTTTTTCCTTAACTTGGCAGATTGTGTCTGTGTTCATGACCCTGACAGATAGTGAGTCCATGCCACAGCCCTGGAAGGACACGTTGATGTTCTGCAAAAACAAATATGAAGCATGAGATGATACGTAAAAACATGCAAGTATGGATTGTCAGCATGACATTGTCAGCATGACATAATTAGGTGAGATGTCAGACCTGTGGCTTGGCCTCAATATTCTCACGCAGCAGCCACTCCTCATTGAGGGTATAGCGGGCCTTTCCTGTGATGGCGTCTATTGAGCCCTTGTTGATCTGCTGCTTGATTGCACACAGCAGCAGGAAAAAAGGCTCACCCACTGTTTCCTAAAGAATTTGCGAAAATCAAAGCTGCGGTAATTCCTTTTAATCAAACTTGCGTGAGTCATTAATCACTCTGCTAAGCTTGCGTCTTTTCTCTCCTCACCTTGAGGTAGCTGTACATGCAGATGGACATCCAGTTGGTCAGCATTTTCTCCACAACCGACTCAGTCCGGCGCAGCATCAGTTTGGGGTTTTTAGAAGCCGAGGCATCAATCAGGTCCACCAGCAGATCTTTCATGATACTAGTGTAGTACTCCAGCTTGCCATGGAGGGCGATGGTGAGCAAGGACGCCAGGCTACATCTGAAGGGTGAGAAAACAGATTAGCGGAGGAGACAGATGAGCAAAAACAGGCTCTGGCAAACATGCCCTGTCAGTGTATGGTCAGTGGAGATTTAAAAATAGCTACATTAGAGGAACAACAACAATATTTAGTCCTCCCCTCAGCACCTGTGACAGCAGAGACAACAAAGGTTTGATCTAATGCAGGGAGTGTCTGAGTCAGTACCAGGGGTGCAGGGGATTTCCCTAACAAAGCCCCTTTAATCCATCAGACAGAGGCTACATCAGTCAGTAAGTGCTGATGTTGTGCTGGGAAAAGGATGTGGTCTTGCCTCTGGAATTTCTGTCTGATTCACAATGACAGGCTAGTTTTAGGACATCGGGAAAAAAACAAACAGCTACACTGATATAAGTCCATATGTTTACAAAGCTGGAGCAAAAAGGTTTTCCAAGCTATATACAACAGATACAGAGGATCACAGCCAAACTCATGTGTCCTGCAGAAAACTTACTACACATTTTTCTTTAGATCACAGCTTCAGTTTAAGTGTTAAGACCATAGTTTGTGTTGGAATTACACTGAACCACATATTGGTAAGGATTTTATTGAACAGGCAAAATAAGTTCAGAAAATGGATGGATGGAAGGATGGATGGATGGACAGATGGACGGATGGATGGAAAAATGAAAGGAAACATGGACAAATTATAATCTATTTTTTTTAGCTAATTACAGGCACAACATGAGCATAATGAAGCCAATACAAAGTGCTAAAATCCAGAGTTCATTAAATGGCCGCTCAAGGCTGGCTGCAAAATCAGTCTCAGTGCACTACTATTTTAAAATGCCCGTGTTTACACACACACACAAAAAAAATCATATGTCAAGCCTGGCACTAAAAATATTTTAGTCTGAGTATCTCATTTTTAACTTGTATTAAGTTAGGGATCATTAGAGACAGTTAGCTTCAGCATTTCAGTCACAAGTGGGTGCCTACTATTGTATACTGCTCCCAACTGAGTTTGTGGCATTGGCACCTTTAGGGAATAATGTACGTTGCTATGTGGTTACTAAAATCCCATTCAAAAACTATGTGCTGGGTTAAATTCAAGTATTTCATTTTTATGTTACTTACAACTAATTAAATTGTATGTGTGTCTGTGTAATGCACTCATACATGGAACCTGTTTGCTAAACAGCCTTCTGCATCATTCTTCAGGTCAGTCGTTCAGAGTGTGGTCCTTCACTTACTTCATCTTAGTCAGTACGGCACTCTAAGAAAAAGTGTTTCCCACTCGTGTTCTTGACAGTAGTTTCTCAGTGTGTAGTAGGCTACAAATGAATGTTGGAGTAAGAGAAGCAGTTACCTGTCCCGCACAGCGAAGTCTTTCTGCTGCTCCAGGGCATGGACGAACGTGATCAGGAAGTGTTTGTTATTGAGGAGAGTGGAGAACAGAGTGATGCCCTCTTCTATGTTAGGCCTTGTTGTGTTGGTGGCCTGATGACAGAGGGCAGATTAAACAGTTATGTCTCTACATGACTTCATCTTAACTGGATTACACACCTGCTGCGTCCTCCCTAATCTACTTCACCACCTCTCATCTCGAGTGACCCATCTACTGAACGCTTCATCTTCCTATCACATCTCCTCCCTCTGCACCTTCAGGCACCTCGCACTCCGGTTTTCTCCACAGTATGCCCTGCTACAGTCTCTTACTGTGTGTGATTGTCTCTAAATGTGCCGAGTCGACTTAATGAGTATGGCCTATCTATGAGTGCGTCTAAAGCAGCAGTGTGATGAAGTCTTCCCTCTGGACTGCAGCCATATGGTGTGGTTTGCAGCCTGACAGAAGGAGAACAGGGGTGTCCATTAAGATAAATGCCCGCCTATGAGATTTATTTGCTGTGACCTGGAAAACACTTCCTGGGAAGACAATGTGGATCCAAGGCACTTCATCACTGTTAGACAGGCTCCCCCGGCTGCCGACCCAAAACTAGCAGTGCAATCTTTACTTTCTCTCGTTGTAATGGGCGCATGCATGTGCTTTCACTTTCAGCACACACTCACACAAATGTGTGTGAAAATGCATACCTCCTCTCCCACTCTCTTTGTAACTCTTACTCTTGTCCATCCTCAGGTGCACACACACAAACATACATGCACACCAACCACTAGAGATAGATTTCAATAAAAAGCATACTGTGCATTTTTCCAAGCACCTGTGGGAAGCGTGTCTACAACCTGCCATCAACTTAAAGGGCAGTGTGTTCTTTAACAGTGTAAAATTTGTGTCTACCTCACTTGAAATCACTGAATGATATGCATGCATACATGGGCTCACACAGATAGTACACTGACATAATACACACATATGCACAGCCACCCACCCACCCACACACACACTAAATTTAACAACCACAGAGGTTAAAAAAAAAAAATTCATAGTATGCTTTTCTTTATAGTTCATCAACAACAGCCTCACCATGAAAGCTTAATAAGCTTCAGACTGACCCAGTTGAGAAACAAGGGAGTGAAAAAGGACCTAAACAAAAGCACTCTGACAGGAGAAAGCCTAACCTAACAACCTAATGGCTTAACCCCTCACCTGCCAGTCCTGCAGCAGTGGGTGGGTCTCTGGCAACGCTCGAGGTCCCAGAGTATCATTCTCGTAGGCATGCTGGACCAGACTTTTCTCGTAATCTGAGTACATCTGAAACACACAATCACACGCAGAAAACTGTCATACAAAGTCAGCTGTACTCATAAACACAGGAAGATAAACAGGGAAAACAAAAAGAACTGGCCTTTCCACGCTGACGGTAAGTTTGAAGTCTAGAGCCAAAGGACAGAATTTCTTGAAAAGGCTCTGAATGACCATGAAAAGGAAACATGACACCGTGACACAAAACGTCATGATCCTTAATGGCTTTGGAGACAAAGTGGCCAAGAGCTAAGAGGCAGCCTTTCAACACAGTCTGTCATTTCAGGACAGCCACGTCTGGCTGGCACTCTAACTGTGTCTAAGTCTGTGTCTAACACTGTTTCATGTGCATGTGTGTGTGTAATCTCAGACAACCAGAAGCTCTCATGGAAAAACAAGGGGACAAAGGATCATTTACTATCTTAAAAGAAAATTATGGCAGGAACAGACTATGAAAGATGGACCTAACCAACCTAATGTCACCAACTGGTTTGTCGACTACTAGTGTGAAGCACTGAGTTTTAGATTTTGGCTGTGGGTATCTCATTTTTTTTCAAAATCAGACATAATGCAAAGGGGTGGGTCTGATTGAGAACCTGAGGATGTACACCCATATGGTAGTAACTTGTAGAGGCTGCCATGCATTAGAGTATACTGTGCCAAATCATCTGTTTTTCTCTAAATGCCACCATAATTTACAGAATCAACATTATGCTGAGTTGCCTTGAAACTAGCGACGGTTTACAGAGGATATAAATCAAGGGAGAAGTAGGTCATTAAAAAAAAACTTCTCCACAATCTGGCCTCTTTTTGCAACCATACAGCTGCTGATAATACAAAAAATAAATAAATAAATAAAAAATGCAGCTTTAAGGGACTTCGCATTGGCTTTACTTTCCAGACCTGGAGGCTGCAGCTACCTTTTTTATACAGTTTGTGGGAGAAATGATACTGCAGTAGCAACACTAGAATTTATGTTTCCCTCCATGTAGCTTTTCAACACTCTCCTCCTCTCTCTTCCTTCACTACAAAACAGCGTCCACTGTCCACTGCAACCGGCATGGCTGTCATTGCGCAAGATCATTTGTACTTGCAAAACAGCGTGGGTGTGTGAGCTAAGGAAAAAAGATGTGTGTTTTGAGAGATCGGGGAGAAAGTTTCCATGTCACAGTGCCCGCCATTGTTCTGTCTCCTTGAACGTCCATGCCTGTGGTTGGAAGACAAAGCCTGCTGAGCTATGCCCGTCTGCATTGGTGGAAAAACACCCACCCACAGACAGACCCACAGTGTACCTTCGGGGTGGATCGCACATCAGAAAAATGCTTACCTATAGAGAACACATTAACTGTCCTGCAGGGTGCCAGACCGAGCTACACTTCACTAGATGTGTATGTTTAAAAGTTCCAAGGTGAATTTTTACCCTGCATATTACAAGCAGTGACAAATGTGAAATGGGACATGTGGGGAAGGAATATTAAAACCCCAGTGAGAAAAATGGTATTGTCAGTCTGCCAGTCGAAATCAGATAACAGGGGAAAAAATAGAGTTTCTCACCTTGGGGAAGAAGGTGCGCGTGACAAACTGTTTGTACTCCAAAAAGGGGATGCCCTGGCTGCGATTCAGTTCCTTGGTCAGGTCTGTCATGTCTGTCTGGAGTTCTGCAAAGCCTGAAAACCAAAAAGACCCAAATGGGATTTCATCATGGGACTGTTTATACATTTCAGTGTCTTCCTGTTTCTGGCTCTTCAAGCTTCATTTGTTGGTAAGTAAAGTAAGCAAGAAATGTGTTTGCAGGCTAATCCAGTAATCATCTTTTTTTTCCCCCCATCCTGCTTGGAAGACTGGTTGATTTCAGAGGAAGTTATTTTAAAATCACAGAATTGTATCGTTTAATTTCCTCCATCTAGTATCATCTCCTGGTTGAATACTAAATATACCAAATCCTAATCCTCTGATCTTTTCCCCCCTCCGTTCTTTTTCTCCCTGCCAAATTGTGCAGCCCATCACGACACAGAGGCAAATATTTACCAAACGACAATCAGAGCAGCCAAATCCAGTCTGCGGCTTTTATCCAAAACATGTGTACAGATCGAGGTATACATGCAGAAACAGTATCAGCATGTCCAGACACTGACTTGAATCTGCATGGCAATACTGTAGCCACTTTATTGGCTAGCATGTACCAGCAGAGGATAATGTTCACATGTAATGACACGCTGGAGATCTCTTTATAGAAAAGTGCATCCTGTCGCAAGATGAGAGACGTATTTGGGTTACAATGGCTGTTTCTTCAGACTGTGTTTGTGCAGAAAGAACAGAATGCTAGACCGGAGGGATTTAAAACATATTTCATTACACCACCAGGTTATTTATCCTGCTCGCTAAAGCATCCTCTGAATCAGTTCACACTGTCATCTCCAGATTAAAAGCAGCAGGCCTGAATACCAAAACCTCTCCTCTGCCTCACTCTTTGGACAAATACCATGACACTCCCATTTTTGCAACCTGGAATATGTCAATTACCCATCTTTTTTACACCTCCACCCCCCCCTGCTTTTATCACATCTTCTCAGCAAAAGTATCCAGCGCTTTGTACACACTCACCCTGAACTCGGCCAACAAATCTATCTGTGTCCTCTGACTAAATAACCTCTCCTCTCTCCTCCTCTCCCTCCCACGCTTCTGCTTCTCCTCAAGCTTGCGGCCCTCACTCCTACTCCTATCGCTTCCTCCTTCCATTTTTCTTTCTCTATCCGTCCCCCCCATCTCCACACAATAAATCTGGGTCCTCAGACGCAGTGTGGCCTTCATGCTGCTTTGGTCTAATGCCCTAGACACACACACATGCATACACACAACCAAACACAAACACACAAAGGTCTTGCTCCTATAGGGTAGACGCAGCAGAGGCGATGTGGTCACTCAGTGTGTCTGTCTGTGACTGATCATTTGGCAGAGACTATGTTTTATGAGTCACGCTTACTAGGCACAAATCTGTCAACTGTTGTATCTTCCTCGCACTTCAGACTAGAAAACCTCTAAAACAAATATAGTTTTTGCACGCAAGCGCACACAAACACAGATATACACAAACAAGCAAATATATGTGGTCAATGTTTCTGTCTTCACACAAGCTCTTTTTTTTAATCTAAGTGACTTTGATAACAAAGTTTGTACTGCAGTGTGTGTGTGTGTGTGTGTGTGTGTGTGTGTGTGTGTGTGTGTGTGTGTGTGTGTGTGTGTTGTCCTTATAAACACACCTTTACGAATCTCCTCTCTGATCTGGGACTCCATCTCCTCCATTTGGAGCAGCGTTTTCTGCCAGTAGCGTTCTGCCCTTCGGCTCTTCGTGCAGTACACTACAAGAGCTGAGAAAAACACAAAAGAGTGAGAAAAATACAGTGCAACTAATTTACAAAACAACTGCTGTTATCACACACTGTCAACTTCCTGGAAATAATAATAGGGTCAAAATGGGGCTAAGAGATTTAGAATTTCTGGAATTATTTTCATGTTTTTTCAGCTTTTAGGAGCCCGTGCGAATGTTTCTGACTGTGAGAACATGAAATGTAAAAATGATCGACATTTTTCAATGTCTAAATAAAATTTGAGCACACATATTTCAACATTTATGTCACACCCACAAAGTCTGGCAAAAAAGGAAAGGATTTTTTTTTTTAATATCTGAGAACAGATTTATACCAGAAAACTGTGTGAAAATCCACACTAACACCCATTTTCACCCATACACCTGCCCCACAGACACACTCAAAGATTACAGTGCACACACGTATAACCGCACAGACGGTGAAGACAGAGAGACAGAGGAACACTGTGGTCTTTGTGCACCGGATACTAAAGAGGAATGAAGGGGAGGCGCGAGAATGTATGACCCACAAATTCCTTTTATCTATTTCCCATCTGGAGCACCCATTGCTATAACAGGCATACATCCATCATGTTCTGGTAAGCATGTGTACACAACCTACCCACAGTGCACAGCAGCAGTAGCACACAGCACACTACAATGGATACCACGATGGCCAGCTCGCTGCCGCCGAGCTGCACTATGGCAATTGCATGTCGAAAGTTCCCCACTTGCACCTAGAAAGAAAAGGGAAATGACAGATGAAACTGGGTCAAAGTCCTTCAACATCTGCCGCCTCTGCTCTGTTTTGTTTTCTCTTCTTCTCTTTCTTCCTATGGATTGAGCACTTTGACCGTCAACTATATGTATCTCATCATGTCCTATATATATACTTTTGTTTTCTTAGAAGCTTATTTCATATATTGATATGAAACACTAAATTCAAGACAAAGAACTTTCAACTCTTATTTACTGCAAATAAAAATCTACCAAAAAAGCCACCTGTTCTATAATTATCAGACAAGACGTTCATTTTAATATAGCACTTAAATCATCCCATCTCTATCTCACTACTCGAGGAAGTTCATGAAAATGCCCCAGCTGTAAGATCTTTCGAGTGAGCTGCTGGTTAGATGTTGTAACAAGCCAACTCTAGAGCAGTGCAAACATGTTGTAAGCCTAGCAGATGTACTTTGAGTAGTCTGAAGATGAGTAAATGATGTATAAAGCTAATTATAGCAGTCCAAATGAGATAAAGTAAAGGAACTGTCTCAACAGGTTTCATTCTAGCCACTCTTCCTGGATACCTGGCTGGTAAATTAACGGTTGGGGTCAAATTGTGGTCCCTTTTCTTAAATATCCTGGACTACACTGTAAACCGGTAAGGTACTATTTGAGACAAAAGACAAAGATAAAGGCAAAGGGAGACAGAATACACAGGAGTAATGAGCAGTAGATGCATTAAAACTTTTCAGAGTGAAAACGTTTGCAGAACCACAGAAGCAGTTCTTAATGGGAACACAAGTTGCAGCACACATGCACAAGCACATCATTTTTTTTTTTTTAACGGGCACAGGTGCAGATATGCAGAAAAAATTACACACTGTAGATTTTGAAAAATGGTCTCTCGCTGCAATGAACTAGAGGAGTCACCCAGTTCAGTCTAACCCAGATGTGACAAGAAAAGAACTTTCACTTCTGCCTTCTGATTAGTCAGCAGGGTCTCTCTGGTCCCTGCTCACATCATTCCCGCTCCTTCCCCAATCTGAACATATTTCATAAAAAGAGACGGAGATAAAAAAGCCTCCAATCCTCAGACCAAATCCTTCTTACAGTGGTCTTACTCTAACAGAGAGAAGCTGGCTCACTTGGTTCCCTCATTTTCACATTCCCTCTTACTCTTTCTGTTCCAGACATTTATTTACTCAGACCAGCAAGAGAAGGCCTTCTTCCAGAGGTTGCAACAGCCAGGCCTGGTGTAATGGAGGGGAAAATGCCATTGTTCCATGTTCCTGTTTCACTTGGGGTACAAAAACACTGCTTCCCTACATCCACTTCTGCAGCACTTCAGAGCCAAGCACAACACAGGCATGCAAAAATAGATCTTCCACCAAAAGTAAGTGAAGAAACACAAATGGCCATAAGCTATGTGTCAGCCCAACATGTATGCATTTATTCAAATGTGCCAGCACAAAGGAAAATATATTTGCACTCTGTATTTATGCCCCTGTCAAATTCGCGTGCAAATCATCCTCACTGCTCGTGTGCACGCAGCCCACCCATTTGTGTTATGACATCTCATCTGACCCTTGCCCTGACTTTATGTGTTTGCTAATTGCCCGTGTTTATTCTGAGACATCCTGAGAGACAGATGGGGTGGGAGGTTTGCTTGAGCGAGCCACAGGTACACAAGGAGAGAGACAGAGAAGGAAGGAGGGGGAGAGCTTTACTTCTATTTTTGTGTCAAAGTGGGGAAATGCTTATACAGTTCACCTCAACTGCAGCAGAGAGAGACTAACATATGTTTTCTGAGCTATTTCAGCAAACCACTCACAGTTTGGCTCATATTTAAATATAGATGAATGCTTTCCCCCTTAATAGAGCCCTATCAAAACAGACCAGAACAGATATCTACAGATGGGGAAGAGAGATGGGTAGAGGAAAGAGAGGGTCTGGTTTTATCAAGACTGCTCAGGGCTTAGCCATGTCTTGATTAGGGCATTTAATGGAGAATGAACAAACCAGGAAACAAAACAAAGACTCAAGTGAAGAGTGAGATCATTGCTGACTCAGAAGATTTTGGTATCAGTGGGAACAGATAGTGCCTGTGCAATAGATGATAGAGGAACTGTTAAAAGATTAAAGACATGAACAACAATTGGCAAACACACCTCTATTTGTTGTGGCACTGTGGCACAGAATGATGGCTAAACACCCCCAGCTGACTTCATTCATGATGGAATGAAGAGACTACAAACCATTTATAATGCATGTACAGTGGCACACACACAAACACATGACTTACAGAGCACGGATTCAGATTTTTGCAGATAAAATCTCTTTTAGTGAACATCACAGGTGGTACAGATTCTGACTAAATGCTTGGCTTGAATACTGTGTTGGCTGAAACTGGACCAGCCAGTACTATTTTCAACACAAGTCTGGATGTACATTTGTATTTTATTGTGTGTTTTTTTTTTTTTTTTTTACAAGCTTTAATACTTACAGTGACGGGAAGTTCCCGTTCGCTGGAGCTGGACAGTCCCTTGATAGTGCAGTGGAACAGCTGGTCATTATGAAAGGTGATGTTGCAGGGATAGGAGCCAATCATCACTGAGTATTCCTCCGGCATCAACTCCAGACCGCTCGGCACTTTCTGTGCCAGAAACGAATAAAAACAGCCATCAGTAGGTCAGGGGTAAGATAGCAGAGGGGCCTACATCGAACAAGCACAGATAACATTCACAAAGATTTATCCCACACGTACATGCAGACACATAGGCATTTTTATGTGCACGCACAGAAACTGAGCCATGGCAGGCCCGTCACGCAGCTGTCATACAGAGAAAGGCAAGAAACTCATCCACTTTGGGCTAGAGTTCAGCTTGATGCAGCAAACATTCCCGCTCTATCTCTCACATGGCCAGAAAAGTTTCTACAAACAAACCCGGTCATCCTTGTCTGAGCCCAAAATAACATTCTCAGGGCCTTTACAGAAGCCTTTTGAAATAAGATGCACGAACAATGTTTTTCAATCAGGCTAACTCTGTCCTACTTCCATCCAATTCTGGAATTTCACAGCTTAAAGAGAGGCTGGTTTTTCACATGAAGTTTGACTTCACCCACTCATGAGGTGTAGCACTCAGCTTTTTAAAGAAATTAGCACAATATCTTCTGAGGATCTAGAGGAGGCTTTCCAAATTCTTTAAAAAGGATTATTCCATTATTCCTTCTTCTTCTTTTGGCTTCAGGGGTTGCCACAATGGTTTACCTGCCTCCATCTCACCCTATCCCTAACATCTGTCACACCAACCCTCTGCAAGTCCTCCTTCATTACATCCATCCTTCTCTGTGGTCTTCATCTTTTCTTCCTGCCTGGTAGCTTTATATTCAACATCCTTTGTCCAATATATCCTCTATCTTTCTTCTGCATGTGTCCCTCATGGTCCCTCGTTATTTTTATTATTTATTAGTGTCTCTTACATATCCTCAAACTATCTGGGACCCTTAGTCTAAAGTACCCCTTTTAATGTGTATAGCATCAAGCCTGGTTGCCTGTTCAAGGGTCAGACAGTGCAGTACCTCAGTGGTTAGTACTGTTACTTCAGGTTCAAACCAGGGTGGGGTTCTTTAGCGGGTTCTCTCTGTGATCTGGTTTTTCCCCACCATCAGAAACATACTGGGTCAATGCCGCCTATATTGGCCCAGAACATTAGCACAAAAGAGAGTCTTAATTTCAAGAGTTTTACTTATTGGTTAATTAAGGTTTAATAAATACTGTATAAAAGTATCAATATACAAAATTTCTATACCATTATATAGTTTGTCTATTCAGGAACATAGAAACTTTGGTACAAAAAGACCTGGCAAGAAACATAAAGGGACAGATGATCAAACAGGCTGTAAACAGTCGTAGCTACGTTACCTCAAGCACTTTACTGGAAGGTAGAAATCCAACCAGGAAGTCTGTAAACTTGCCACAGAGAGTTCGACTGTGAAACAACAGTTCATTCATCTCTATACACTAATTAAGGTTCGTGTATGACTCTGTGTTTTTTCTTCTTTTTATTTTTTTTACAGTGTCCCAGTCTTCTCTGTAATTAATTTGTTATGTACGGTGTTATTATTACTAATCAGAATAATGGGCAGACCTGCAAACACATGAGCCTTTTTGTATGAAATGGCAATTTCCCTTGAATTTAAGAATGACAAATGAGGAAGTATGTCTGTGTTTATCCCTAGTGCGCTTCCTTGTTTTGATTACACCCTTAGGACACTGTCCTGTCCCCACTGCAGGATGCAGCCCCCTGAGTCTCTGTCAACAAATGCTTCCTTAAACAGATGCAATATACACACATCATACACAAATACAAAAAGCATGCAGCTATCACGCCAATATGTTTGAGCATATTCTAAGAAATAGATTTTATAACCTCAATATGCATAAGATTTTCACACAGAAACTAATAGAAAAGACCAAAACAATGGATTCTACAGGCCGAAACAGGATGAAGGATAACAAAACCCACCCACATTCCAGCTCAGGTTCTTAATATAGGCTGGCTGGCTAACAAGCTCCCTATTAAACAAACACATTTCTCTTCAGCCTCTCTCCCCCTTTCAGGTCCACCACAAGTGGAATCCACCTTCCTAAATAAAACAGGAAACCGCAAATGAGTCGGCCATGTAGACAGGCTGATCCTGGTACACACGGACGCACAAAAAAGAGGAAGCTGCACCATGTTCAAGCTTTCCTGTCTGTGCTTTTAGTATGTGCATTTTTTTTTTTAACTGTGTCACAGCCAGCAACCCTCTAGGGTGATGAATTCATGCAGACAAGTGCTTAAATCAGCCAGAATGTAGAACATGGGACCTCCAACTAAACAAAGCACCCGCCTCCCCCTTAGACCTGCAACATTAGAAGTCAACACATTACAGAGGACGGAGGCTTTGAAGTGTTTTATGTGCCTCTGGTTTATGTGAATATGAATAAAGAAACAGTCAGCTCTGTCAGTGGGTACATTCAGGTTTACAACAGTGATGCTTTTGAAACCACAAAACAAACCAAGGAACCGACGTGCTAGAAGTCTGGGCATCATTTAGTAGATCAACGCAAAAGTAAAGCATGAATGTGATTCAGCAGTGTCACTCACATTGATGATGAGCGTCAGTGGCTCCCCTGAATGGTGTTTAATCAGCTTCTCCTTGTTGGCAGTGAAAAACTGAGGATCCTCCACATATTCCAAGAGGAAGTGACCTATATGAGGGTCCTCCTCTTCTTCCTCATCGGTATCAGAGGAGGAACGCCTGTCATCCTTGTAGAGGACTCCATTCAGAAAAAACTGCACTGGGGTCTGATGGGACTGGCTGGACGATGGAGAGCGGCAGATAATCATGGAAGACGTGATCACTTCACACTGCTGTCGAAGGACCTGAGAAGACTACAATGATTGCATGTTCAGAGACAGGACTTTCTTTGAACTAATAATCTATTTTTTTTAAAAAATGTTTTCACTCTGCACATTTATGAATAAATCACATGGAAAAACAGTTATTTTGTTCTAATGAATCACAAATTCCCACACATCTGACTATCTGACTGAAAGAGTCTTATCAAGCAAAAAAAAATTGGAAATAATTAGCATACTAACCAAATCTGCAGTTTCCAGCACCTGCATGGTGACAGTCTGCACCAGATCAAAACCCCGGCCTGTCACTGTGATGAACCTGCCACCACTGCAACACACACAACACAGTCTCAGCTGCACATCTCAGCTGCTACAAAAAAATGTGTCAAATTCATACTGACATGCAAATACTTTGGGACATTGCTCAAACATGAGAGAGAAACAGGACAAGATAACAAAGCACACCAGTTTGAATGCACTGAAAAACCTCAGATGTAATCAAAGACATGCCACTGCCCTGTCACACTCAAGCTGTGCAATTTAGAGCACAATAGGAAGAAGGCACAGAGGACAATATTACAGTAATGACTGGGAATGTGAGGGGAACTCCAAAGTATTCCATCTGGAGAGTTTTAATCCTTATGATGTGTGTGGCAGTATACCTACCTGAGGAAGCTCTTTTGGGGGTGGATCGAGCTGATAGTGGGGTTCTTCTCATAGGTGTATGTGGTGCTAAGCTCTGCACCCTGACAGGAATTGTCCTCAAACTCCACACACACTGTCACTGGGTCAGTGTGTGCCTGCGAAGCTGGAGGCATGATGCATTCAATTGTTTGATCTGTTTTCCTAAAAAAAGACAAAGAAAGAAAGAAAAGAAAAAATAGGTAAACGTTGTAACTGCACAACTTGCAATGTCTACAGCAGTTTCATCCCTAAAGATGGTTCCAGTTCCAGTTGAAGTTATGTTTACTGCAGCTTGGCAGACCTACACAGAAGTCAACTATTTTGGAAAGCATTACGGATACAGGTAAAGGTGCTGAATCTTGTGCAGGCTTCAGAAAGCCATCCAGCCTGAATACTTAATTACTGTGCACCTGCATTTGGTATCAGCCATATGAAAGAGCGCTATTAATATGGGCAAAGCAAAGAAAGCTATTTAAATCCTTTGTAGTTTAATGGTAAGTATTCAAAGTCACAGAGACTTTGGAGCCACTTGAAATTTGACCTGCTTAACATAAGTTGCAGAACCTGCTTAAGAAAAGTTGTACTCACTTCGTGATGTCGCATTCCAGTGTGTTGTTGACCTTTACTTTAACCTGGGAGCCAATGTCCAGGTGTTCCCCACTGATGGTCACTCTGGTTCCTCCAGTGCGAGAGCCCCTCCCTGGCTCCATGGACAGCAGTTTTGGGAACTGCATGCAGAGGAGAGATACAGCAAATTACTAACAAGACATCAGATTTATCAGTAGAAATCTGACAGCTTCTGTCACTGGAAAAGACAGGCTTAGTAAAAACTGTGTTTGTGCTCTATGATGCCTTTCTTGACAACAAATAAAATCTTTCCTTATCCTTTGAGGTTTAAATATCACGTCTTTACAGATGGGATGAGACAGCTGCTGACTATAACAATAAATTAGTGAGGAAAACTGTGAAGACAGCCCACGCTGCAGTATGTTAAAGTGCTGCTGAAGCCAACAGGCATTTAGGCCCAAGTAGCAGGACAGCTGTACTGTGGGTAAAAAGCAATAATGTTCATGCACACATAATCATACATACACAAGAGCACCTACACACAAATAAAAAGCCTCCTTGGGCAAAGATGAATATCCCTGTCCAGCTCTGCAGCTACCAGCATCAGCATTCCTGCTCTTTTCAAACTTTCTATCCCTGCCATGAACCTCGCCTCCAGGGAAACCTCTTATCCTCACTGACAGGATTCACTTCCTCAGTGCACAGGGATGGAGCAGACCTATTGTGCGTTTTTGTTTAGGGGGGGGAGCGTAAGGAGGCAGATGTTTCCGTCAAGAGGTTTGAGGAAGGAGATGCAGTAAAGGCATATATCCTGTCTCCAAAACTGCTTCCCCTTTCTCTCACATCTTCTCCTCAAAAGCCTGCAGTAAAATACCCCCTGACACTGACCAGCTCAAAGATGCATAAGGAAGCTCGGGGAGGAGTTCCCACAACAGTCCTTGTTATGTTTGATGTTCTAGAGTTTCTTCATACATACGTATCAAGAAGGGTTTCAAGACTGGAATGAGTTCTCTGTGGGATGACTCACGGGCAGCGCTGCACTGAGACGCTACAGAAATGACAGGCCGTTCCAGCACTGAATTATAAACAAACAAAAAAAAAAAAAAACTCTTTGTCTATAAACAAAGAGAAACAAATGACTTACATGGGTATTTCCACTGAGTGAATACTCTTAAGAGTCTGAGAGACTGTGTGGGTTGAGGTCAATTAACACAATGCTGGCCAGCTCGCCTCGTCCGGTGATGAATTCAGAGCAAAGGGACATTCCAACAATCACCATATTTGTTTTTTCTGGCATTCAATGCTGAACGACAATGGTGGTTTGCTTACAGCTCATATGGATGTTTGAAGATTCCCACACACTAGCATTCCTCTGAATCATAAAACGCATCTGTTAACACTTAACTGACACACATGGGGAGGCTTTCCCAGTGGGGAATGAGCAAAAAAGAGCATAGATGAAAAATGTGGAGGAAGAGACAGATAGAACAGAAAGCAAAAACCAGCAGGAGGGTGGATGTCTGGAGAATACTCACTAAATATGAGAAGCTCTCCTTTGACTTCCCCATCCCACTCTGCGCCACATCCACTTGGACAATATCGGTCCTGTTATCTGCAGCCCTCCCAGTGACACACACCAGCCTGGGGACAACACACCACAATAGAGGATCAGTTAATAAAAGAGAACAATATGAATAACAAGCAAAAAAAAAAAAAATGACGAACACAATTTTAAATCAATAAACTAATTTAAAAAAAGAAGTTGCTCAACTCAAATTGCAAGTGAGGGAAACCAATATAAAAATGAGAAAGGAGATCTTGATCTGCTAAACAAAGACACATAATTAATCTTGGAGAATGGTGTTATGAACTAATTCATCAATGCCGATTGCATTTACATATGGAATCCAATAAAGCCCTGAGATACCAGATATTAGGAGAAGTAAAGTTCAAAGCTCCTCAGACCAGATGTGTCTAAGCACAGAGGAGATTAAGAAGCTGCTGTAGCGTGTACTCTTGCCTCTTGGCTGTGATTAAACCCTGTGCCATCGGTGCTCGCTCTACTGGGACGTCTCATATTAATGACACAGTGGTGTACCGAGGCACAGAGACCTACTGTTCTGGGACCTCACAGGGATAAATACACCAAGGGGGGAACACAACCTTTATCGCCTCACATGATCTCCTTCCAGCTTGACACCCTGTCGGTTTATTTAGTCAGGTGCCTGCTGCTACAGTGGTTATGAATTCTCAGCTAGTGATTGGATGATTGACAGAGGAGTCCCAGGGAATTTACATAAGTGGAGGAGCTGCGCTTCACGTAGGAGGACCTGGCAGAACATACGATAAGATGTGGCTAGGCTGGGTGGGTCTAGGCTTGACTGAGGTCAAGCTGTCAGGGCTTTCTAAATATCAGGCCTTATCCAAGTGAAATGTATTCTGTTTTCATCTAATTTAAGCCCAAACCCTCAGCAGCATTTAATAACCCTAATTAAAACATGATTTATTTTTTTTCATATGATGAAAAGATGTTAAAAGGAAACTAAAATAACCTGCAGTACCAGCCATCTGTTGATAGCAGGGTCTGCATTCCTGCTCATTAATTACAGAAGCATCAGGTAAAGAATGCCATTATACTCAAATTACACTCCTGTCATTTATGTGGCATGAGGGCAGACATGCACCTGTTTGAGAAAAATGCATCGCTTCACATGCTCTAATTTAGAGAAGAAAGAAAAACAAGGACAAACAAAATGAAACATGACTATTCACAGGATCAAGCCTGAGGGAAATAAGAGAAATTGGAGTCTGAATCAGCCTGAACTTGCAGGGTAGCTTCAGGCTGGGAACTAAACTGTTATCAAAACAATACATCATATTATATGATGTTTGCTATCGAACCATAATGTTGAGGATAATTCTGTGCAGCAAAGACACAAAGTCATTATTTCCTGTGGAGTACAAGACAAAGGGCCTTCTCAGCAGATAGAAGCTCTGATGAAGTCAGCCCGCAGCATTTAAACTCAAACTAGGTGTGTCTCATGGTTTAAGGAAAGAACCACATAAGCCAAAGTATTAAAGTATGATGGACACCCATGAAGAGAAAACGTGACCTGGAAATATTTGATGCAGCATGTCAGAAAACATAATGACATAATGAAAAATGTCACCACATGTCCAAGCTTATTTTTTTATTGCAGTCAAATCTATAATATAAGCACTAAATATTCTTCTTTCGGCTACGCCCTTTAGTGGTCACCACAGCACATCATCTGCCTCCATCTTACTCGATCCCTAGCATCCCTCTGTGCATCCTTCTTCACTACATCCATATATCTTCTTTGTGGTCTTCCTCTTTTCATCCTGCCTGGAAACTCCATCTTCAACATCCTTTCTCCAATATATCCTCTTTCGCTCCTCTGCACATGTCCAAACCATCTCAGCCTTGCTTCTCTAACTTTGTCTCCAAATCGCTCAACCTGAGCCATCCCTCTGATATACTCATTTCTAATCCTGTCCATCCTGGTCACTTCCAAAGAAAATCTTAACATCTTCAGCTCAGCCTTCTGTTTTTTTTGTTTTGTTTTTTTGTTTTTGTTTTTTTGCCAGCGCCACTGTCTCAGAACCATGCATATTAGCAGGTCTCACTACCATCTTCCCTTTCACTCTTGCTACTATCCTTCTGTCACAAATCCCTCCTGACACTCATTTCCACCCACTTCACCCTGCACTCTCTTCTTCACCTCTCTTGTGCACTGTCCATTGCTTTGGATCCTCTCACTAAATATACTATATAATATATTCACTGTACGCTGATAAAACACTGTAAAACCACCCCCACAAAAGCTTCACATTAGAGAAGCTAGAGTCAAAAAAGGGTTGCCGTTTTTGCTTACAAAAAAATTACTTAAACAATTAAACAAATTATCAAAACAGATGTTGAATAATTTCCTGTTGATTGACTATGAAGCTCCACTCGAAGAATAACAATAACTTCTCATGGCATAATTAAATTTCCACCAATTAACTCAGATGAATTATTTTTAATCTTCTGCTAAATTACACTCTTGCCAGTTATGAGACAATTAACTTCTTAGTACTACTGTGGCAGCAGTGACAATACTTGCTATATATCCAGTTGTGCTAAGTCAAACAGCACAAAAGAAAACTATGCAGCCTCCCGCATGCACAATACATGTTGTAACACTCCCATGTTTAATTTTTAGATATGTACTAACGTGTCCAGTGTGCCAACGATATGCAATCAGATATAAAAACACAGAAGTAGACTTTTGCAAGATATGCAGATATTGTGGTGTGTGCATGAGGGTGTGTGCTGAGCTTGATGTTGATGCGGTGTGATCCCAGTCAAAGGACAGGCAAACTCCCTGCAGGAGCACACAGAGCCTGAGCTGACTCCTGCTCCACATTCCAGCATTTCCCCACTGTGGAGATATTACAGTTTGGAGGGAAGCATTTGGTCTAGTACTGAGATGTCTCTAATCATTTCCCTCGAGTGGCTGCAGAATCGTCAACAATTAAGTCTGTATGTGTCTGGATACAAGTGTTTTCTGGGCCCAAGCTAAATGGACATAGTGAAGGCCACTCAAGGCTCGGATGAAAATGATGAAAACGGAGGGCAGCATGGAGGATCTGGGCCAAACATCAAGTGAAGCACTCCAGTAAATGAGGTGTGCTTAGACTGACTGTGCCATTAATTAACATGTTGACACTGGGTGAAAAGAGCATAGCCTCTCCAGTGCTGCACATTTTCCTTTTGGCACACAGATGTGAACTTTCACCTTTCAACAAACGGGCAGACACCTGTCTCAACAGTCATGGTAAATGAGGTCACATGGACAGGTGTGTGCATGCTGATGAGTGTGTATAGAAAGAGCCATACTGATGGCTGGCCAGGTCTTATGAATGAGGATATTCGAAGCAGACCTTGTTGCTTCAGGGGTGTGGTATGAATAGCTTTACATTCTGCCTCAAAATTAAGTTGTGAAGATGATAAAATAGGATCAAATCTAATCAATCACCCGAGGTCCCCACAGGGATAGAAGTTGAAAAATGTTTCTCATGTGTGTGTGTGTGTGTGTGTGTGTGTGTGTGAGATTCAAATGTGCTGACACTGTCAGCCACACTGATGTGTTATGATTTGTCAGTGCCACTTCCAGCAATGAGGATGTGCTGTCACAACAACCAGCCCTGGGAGCCAATGAGGAATGACAACACGGGATGAGCTCACCCTGGAGTGAAATGTGATTCGTTGTTTTCTAGATGTGCGGTTTGGGGGAATGTGTCAGGCAGTTGGAGTGACAGGTAAGACCCGCAGGTCACCCTAGAACTGGTCTTAATACAATGATTGGCTTCACTGGAGCAAGACCAGATAAACAGTTCCATTCAAGGAACATTAGAGATACTGAATGAAAGTTTGGATGTAATTGTAGAGTTACTGACTTTCACTGAGTTCTGCTAGAGTCGGAGTCGGGCTCCTTCTGTCTCCATGGTGACAATGTGATGGTCCCTGAGCTATGGAGGGGTGGTGATCGAACCGTTTAAAAATGAGAAGTGTGCTGCATAATAATATTTGTGAAAATTAGCCTCATGAATACATGAAAACTGAAGCACACATGGACAGTTGGTATTTTAATTTCATGACTGGTGGACCTGTATGAGGCAGATGTGATCTGTGATGGTGATTAACAAAGAGGGAGTTTAGTAACTGGCCCCTCTTGGGTTGTGTTTAAATAAAAGTTGGTCAAGTACAAACCGAAAAGTATGGATTTCCTCTGCTGCCTTTGATGATCTATTTCAGTTTCTTTCCCTTGAAGCAAATAATAGACTATTTTCCACCTTACATCCTAGATGCGTGATCTAGGGTTATCTGGCCTGGGATCAAAAGCTTTCACTTTGCTTTCCTGTCACGTATTTGGCATGTATATGGTGAATGGGCCTTGAACACGATTTCATATATTGCAGCTAATCTGCGGGTGTCCAGAATAAAAAAAAAAAAAAAAAAAAAAAAAAAAGCAGAACACAAGATAAAAATATTTTCAGTGTATCTTTCTTTTTTTCTGTACTGTGGAAAATTCTTGAGTCAACCCTCATTTCTTTACATTTTGCTTTCAAAGAGGCAGGCTTTCAAATAATTTTTAAAGTGGACTTGAGCAATAGTTCTTCAGGCTTTCTAGGTCTTTTTTTTTTAACATTGGCTGCTTTTTCACTCATTTTCAGTCCAGTCCAGTCATTGACCATTTTCAGAGGAATGTTTTTTTGTTTGTAGTCACTTTTTTAAGCCACTTAACACTTGTCTATGTATAATTCATGCATAAAAAGGCACCTAACTCAATGTAATGTCTACATATAATAGACAACTTAGCAAAGAACCAATTTTAAATTGTATCTCTAGGCACTCAAACATAACACAGTTTGACAGGCATAAAATAATATTTTTGTACCAACAAGATGATTCCCAAAGACCCATTAGACAGAAAACTTGGAAAAAATTTGAGGAAACTGGACAAGTGGAGGACAAAAGAAGAAGTGGCAAATCTAAAAAAAAAAAAAAAAAAAACTATCTACAGCTGGTGGACAGTATTTGAAAGCCATGTCCTTAAGAAATAGAAAAATAATCCAGCAAAGACCTGAGACATACATCTGGCCCTTCAGTTGATCCATCTACTGTTTGTTGAAACTTCATCACAAATGGTCTCTGTGGTCGGCCAAGTTGGCTGGCTGTCTAAAAGCCATTTTTAAAGAAGGGAAAAAGGGAGAAAAGGCTGAGGTATGCCAAATTACACAAGAAATGGACTGAAAATCAGTGGCAACAGGTCTGATGGAGTGATGAATCCAAATTTGAAATTTGAAGCCTATCCTGGCTGACACAGGGTGAGAGGCAGGGTGCACCCTGGCCAATTTATCACAGGGACAGACAACCAGTCACACCTACTGTCAATTTAAAATTGCCAATTAACTTAACATGCAACTCGTTAGACTGTGGCGGAAACTGCAGTACCTGGAAAGAACCCACATAGGCACAGAGAGAAAGTGGAAACTACACACATAAATGCAGCAGTCTAGTCAATCCCAGGGCCAACACAGAGACTGGAGATGTGCAGTCTTTGGACTGGAGATGTACTAAGGATTTAATTTCTAATCAGACATTTGCATTCTTACATGCACTTACAGCAGGTAACTTCTAAAAAAGTTTGTGGTTGCAGGGGAAGTGTGAAAATGTCTTATGTTTAAATGAGTTGTTTAGCTTTAAATATACTTAAATATACTTTATACAAATTTGGTAATAGTTACCTAAATTACCTAAATAGTCACCCATTTGCTCCTTTCTCATGCTTTTTTCCAGCTGATAAGGCATTCCGGTGTAATAGAGGTAGCTTCCACCATCCAATAAAAATAGGCAGCTCTGACTGGATGATCTGATTCAAGGGTGTTTTAGCACACACAGTGTTCATGTCTGAGATGTACATGTCAGCAGTCTTTCAGTAACGATGAGAAATCTTTCCATCACTTGATCTCTGTGTGTGTCTATTTCAGCCTACCATCCACCTGAACACTCACCTGCCTGAAATCCTATTAGGTTACCATGACAACACCATGACGGCAGGTAATTGTCAGCTATCATCTCACAAGTTCTGGCAGCAACAATGCTGCATATTTCATCAGGGTTTAAAAATATAAATCTAAGCTGATGTGTAGGACAAGGACTTCCGTTTTGTTATTTCAACAGTGGAGAGAAATGTAAAATGTAGGCAAATATGTAAAAGATACTAGAAATCACAGGACAAACTGCTATACTTAAGCATATACCCAGGGAGAGGCTGGCATATGCTGCAAATGTGTGAATCATTATTCAGTTATATGTTGTAGAACTTACTCTGTGGAGACAATGTATTGCGCAGGCAGCAGAGTACACTGCACATCTCCTATAAAGACCTTCACTGCTTCAGCCCTCCTTCCCAGATTCCTGCCCTGAACTGTCAGCAGGGTGCCTCCTTCCACTGGACCCCTCAGGGGGGAGATCTGACAAAGACAAAGTCAAATAAGGAACAAAGAGGGAGAAAAAGGCAGTGAAATTGGACAATAAATTAGAGCTCATAAGTAGATTACCGTCCTAAAAACACTCCACTAACGATGGGGGATAATGAATATGACAAAGAATTAAGAGAATAGAGGGGCAGTCTCTGATGCTGACATGGAGTGTGGCACACACAGAGATAAGGGCCCCTGTAAGTGTTCTTCTGCTGAAGAATGAGATCTAATTGAATAGACACACACTTTAGGTATACACACACACACAAAGCAGACTCTTAACTGCGGTAGTCTGAGACTCTTCAGCCTCTAATCCTCTACAGCACATGCAAATAAAGAGCAGACTAAGAGCCCCCTTCACATCCCACAAGAGACAGAGAGAGTGAGAAAGTGAGGGCTGAAGAGCCGAGGTGTAGAGCACAGCAGAAAGGTGGATGAGTGGGGAGGCAATTTAGGGGACTGATTGTCAAGAGGAAAGTGAATGCTGATGGTGGTAGTGAGAGAGCAAAGCCTCAACAGGGGAATTAATGCACAGCACTATTCCCTTTCATCTGTTTTCCTGTGTCTGCTCTGTCAAATTCCTTAGTCCCATTTCTGCTGTTGTTCAGAGGCATACTCTCACGCATCATTTCAGCCCGCGCTTTTGGTCTCTTAACTTTCCATTCTGGAGCCATGGAAAGAAAGGAAGAGGACAGTCACCTCTCCAGTCGCCATGAAAGCTCAACTTTTACAGATAGCATCTCCAACGCCCCAGACAGAAGCAATCTACCATCATCTTGCCACTGTAGCATAGCTATCCCAGCAGTGTGCGTGCTTTTCTGGATGCCCCCGTGGCTGAGCCGAGGTCACAGTGACCCCTCTGTGTTATTAGCCTGGCTCCGGCTCTATCAGAAACTGAGCTGAAGAATGAAAACAGCACTTCTGTTTGGTCTAGGTGAGAGGACAAGGCTCGGCTCTGCATTCAAATAATTTGAAACCCACGAGACTGACAGCGCAGATAAATAAACTATATATTTCCCAGCTAAAATGGAAGGCAGCTGAGAAAAGAATGAATGTACTACTTTTATTATGGTGTGAAAACAAACTGTTGGAAACCAACCCATTACTTACTGTATTTCTGTGAGATTTACACTGCAGGAAATGATGCAAATGTTTTTGCGGTCATATTAAGGTTTTGGACGTTAAGTGCGGCCACCCTGTGTCTACTTACACCGAATACATATACTTCTTCTAGCAAAAACATTACAGCCTTTCACACACATGTAACGTACAAGCAGCATATAAATGCATGTGTGTTCAGTTGTGCACGCACACTGCAGTATGTCAGACAAACACAAAAAAGCAGCCAGCAATATGCAGTTATTTATTATCACTATGCATCGTATAGCACATAGTGTGTCCCCGCGGTGCCATTGAGACCTGACAGCAACATCAGCTTGCATGCTGTTCATTTACACCTCTTACAAGTCTGTGAGTCCTGATTTACAGCACAAACTCTGCCAGGCCTCCAGGGAGATCACAGGGTGTGAATGTGCCTCAGCAAAAAGCTCTAGATGGAAAGCTGGAGCTTTTAAACAAAATTACTCCACATTCTTGTACTCAAATTAAACATGCTCTAAATGTACATGCATGTATATAAGCTGGCACCAAATAAACTACCTACCTAATAAAATCCATATGCTTTCTTTTTAGGTTTTTTTTTTTTCCGGGGGGGGGGGGGGGGGGGGGGGGGTTGTTTTGAGGTCAGAGCTTTCATCTTCCTCTCCTCACTTCACTTCCTCTGCATCACACTAATCAAGGAGGACATGAGGACAAAAACAGGAAAAAGCTTCTCACTATACTGTACCCTTCTCCACCCTGTCTTTGTCCAACTAGCTCTCCATCCTCTCTCCCAAACCATTTAGGTCTCACCCAGGTCCTTCTGTTCCTTTTCTTTTCATGTTGTGAATGAACGATGTTTTTCAGTTCCTGTTCTGGACACCACAGTGCCTCCAATCAATGGATTTTAAAAAAAAAAACACTGGACTAGTCTACATATAACATGAAAATAAAGGGCCCATGGAGATAATAAATGTCTCCATTGTCTTACGTCAATGAATTGAATAGAGTGCATTTTTCACAATTAGGTGCTAAGTGTCAAAGTTTAGGGAATAATGAAATCCTCCTCTGTATTATTGATATTTCAGTGTGAGTACCTTGTGACAGAGATTGTACGTGACAAAGCCAGAGCAATGAAAAACACATTTCATTATCTTAGCAGCAATGTCGCAAGAACTATATAACAAAGAGCTGCTGCAGTCTGAGTGTGTTTGAATGTTTGGGGAGAGTAGAGTTTTTTTTTTCTGTAAGCTGGAGGACTAGGGCTCTAACCCCTGTGGATTCTCTGGGAAAACACGGCTGCCAAAGCATTGCATCACTCACCCCACCGAACCAGTATCCTCTCTGCAGCCCGCTCTCCTGAGAGAGCCAGTAGGAGTGTGTATGTGTATGTGTGAGAGAGAGAGAGAGACAGGGAGTATTGCAACAATAGTCTACCCACACATACTGAATCTCAGCCCAGCTAACTTCAGTCATGTAAGAAGTCCACATAAGTTAGACTCTCGCAGAGCATCCTGTTAGTCACAGTATGCTGACAGCTACAAAGAACGAAGGATAATCGTGAATGCTTCAATATGGCCTATTTGTGTGACAGATTGTGGGCTTATGTGTGTGTATGTGAGAGAGTGTGTGTGTGTGCGCCTGCTTTGTTCTGCTTGCCGACCAGGTTTTATCTACAGGAAGTTCAGGCCGACTGAGTCTCATGTGAGCCATGCTTCCCATGACCGCCTACCAAAGCTGTGCTGATATAATGCTTGGTAGCGGCAGAAAAAGCTTGGAGGATGACTCTGAATAGGCTCCCATTACAGTTGGAAAAACAAATGAATACGATCATGCAAATGAGCTCCGCAAACCCTGGCAGTAATCACGATGACGTGACTGCAGTCAGATCCTGTGTAAGATAAATACTCCTTAATTCCTTTTAGCAGTGCAGTTTTTTGTCTTGTTGTGGTTGAAAATCTGTAATCCCTCATGGTTCTGATTTGTTTTCCTTTTAGTCTTTGTGGTTTTATACATAAAGGGTCCTACACATACAGCTTTCATACCCCAGTCCACATAGTTTACTCATAAACTACAGTTACATAGTGCAGAAGGT
This sequence comes from Archocentrus centrarchus, assembly GCF_007364275.1. Classification (NCBI taxonomy): domain Eukaryota; kingdom Metazoa; phylum Chordata; class Actinopteri; order Cichliformes; family Cichlidae; genus Archocentrus; species Archocentrus centrarchus. Next base: position 14,378,317 of record NC_044352.1, read on the forward strand.
GTTCCCATGCCATCCTGAGTCACTTGCAGATTGACTCCGTTGGGTCTCCCGGGGTCTGTGGCTAAGTGATTTTTAGTGTTATTACTGAATGAGCTGCTTTAATAAGGCTCAGACAATACCTTTAGCAGCTGATCATGGGCAGACAGGCAATGGGGGTGCCACACCATGTGAGTGACCTCATGATTTACCATTTTATGGCCTAAATACCATAGAAGGTGAGGGCTGTAGGAGGATGAATGCGAGCATTTGTAGCCCAAAGTCATGCATGTTTAACCCCTGATCTTACCTCATGGATCTCAGGATTAGGACACTGATCCCTTATTGGCTGACATTCATTCCTCAGTTTGCAGACGCTCTCACACCAGCCACAGAGGTGCCCCTGAGCCTCCCGGCCCCAGCACTGGGAACAGTCCGAGCTACCCACTCCACAGTTGTACACTTCCACTAGATGAAGGTGGTAGATAAGAGGGGAGACATAGAGGCAATTACTACTGTAAGAAAACATTACTGAACTCTGTTTGCTTTGACTCGTCAAGTTAATGTACACTCCTCAAGGTATTTTCTTTTAAAGCTTTTATGAAGCCATGAGCTGCATGCTCTAAATAAATAGCATAAGGAGTTGGAGGATGATATATTCGTGGCTATAAAAATAAACCAGTAAAAAAGGAGAGAAAGCTGGAGGAGTGGAGGAGAACAAAGCCAGGGAAAACAGATGATTATGTTCATGTTCCGGAGTGCCTCCCAGTGAGAACTCCCATTTGTATCCCTGCATGTGCATCTGTGCAACTAACTGTGTGCATATTGCAGTGCGTGCACGCCTGTATGTTTGTGATATAGTGTGTCATTTTAAAATTTGATGACTCTGCATGTTCAGAAAGCGACCGTCTTGTCTGTTAACAGCACAGAGTGTCTGGCAGTGGCCCAGGGCTGTTGTTCACATGGTAGACACATGGATCGCGAACAGCACATCTGGGACTGGGATAGGCAAAGAGTGGCTTGTAGCTGAGCTATAGACAACATGCCAAGGTCAACAACATACGTCAGTTTTCATCATCTCACTGTTGTCATGGAGCTCAAACTGTATTTGCAACAATACATGCAGACATTGCTTGAGAGAGGCATTGATAACACCTTAAATTGCAGCTTGCTATGTCCTCCAATCATTATGTGTAATTAGATGTTAGCTGGATATAACATCATGGTAAATTACTGGTTGTTGGCAAATTATGTGTAATACACAAACTGCTGTTATTACAAGCAAAAGGTAGTCGCACACTGTCCCTGTAAGTGAATCTTTATTTTTCTACAGATTTAATAAAACCCATCAATCTCATCAGAACACATCTGGGCACAGGTGAAATGCATTCTGGGAGCAACAGTGGCACATCTTTTTTTCTTGCAAGTGGCAGTGTTCTAATTACACTGCAAATACATGAGAGGTGAGCAAACAAATGTAATGGAGCAGAGAGCTGTGTTTTCATCTACTCCTTTCTTCTTTTTTTTTTTTGCATGTCTACATAATTATGGGTTTTATATCTTACCTTTCATGGGCTGAGGGCTGTCAATGAATACATCCTCCCTGTGTCCAATAAAGTTTCCTCGCCTCCTCAGGTTGAGGTGGTAAATCTGACTCCTCTGATTAGTGGAAAGCTAAATATACAAAGCAGAAGGTGCCATCAGTGAAACGGGTATGTCCTCAGTGTTCTCATGTCTTTATTGTGTGTAATTTTGCTTCCACTTGCAGATGCTCTAGATAATCACGGGTTTGTAGCCAACTCTCAAATGAGGGTTTAAAATAATTACATCAAAAACAAGTTACAAATAAGCCTTAAACCTAACAATAATGAACACACTGAACCAGTAAATACACAGTAGATGCACTGGCGCTTAAAGTATGTTTTGTCAGACTTGGCAAACTCACTCACTAGTCATTTCTGGTAGGTCATCGCCTGTACTTACCGTCACTCCACTACACTTGACAGTCGTGCTGTTCAGCCATGTGGCCTCATATCGCTGCTCTGTTCCAAAGTCACACTCCAGCTTCTCATTCTGTTATGCAAAAACACTCACTTTAAAATGTAAAATGTAAAGCTTTTCAACAACAGCAGAGGAAAAAAAAAACAAAAACCTAATAGCATGCTGTTCTCACTGTCTCAATCACTGTCATTGACAAGTCAGAAAGAGAACCAGGACACTAAAATAACCCACAATAATTTTCCCTGCCAGGAAAAATATGTTCCATTCAAATTTCATATTCATAAACATCTGGACTCCCACAACTCAGCAAGTCATCTGGGAGTCAGTGCGATGAATATGGATTCATTCTTCACAAAATGAAAGCCTCGAGTTTTACTGAGCCTAGATGTGTGACATTAAGACCATAAAGAAGCTCAGATAGGTAAGAGCAATAAAGGATAAGTGCCTAAAGTGGGAGAAGTAATTTGTCTGTGAATCCAGCCACCTTAAATTGGTCTACTTTACTCGGTCTCTTCAGGCCTCTGCTATTTTTTGCTGTACTTTTTGACACCAGAGAAGCTTGATTTCTTTGGGCAACTGGCAAGTTTTTTTTTTCTCCCCAGAAAAACTTCAAAATGATACCTGGAATTATGTACAGGTCTGAATTAATATGTAATAGAAAATAAACTTGTAAGCTTCTGCTTGCTCCTGAATGTTTAATGAGGCTATGTATAAACTTCCTTTAGGTTTGTCCTGAAGGAGAAGTAGGGGAACCAAAACTAAAATTCACCACGAATTGCGAAAGGATCTGAGCGATGGCGATGTTTCAGAGAGAATGAATTTGACTGGCAGAACATTTCCTGCTCTGCTGACTTGTCGACACACTGAAGGCATTAATCAAACAATGTCAGTTTGTATAAACTTTCATAATAAATAGTATGAATGACCAATCACATTCAGGCTGCCCTAAGGAAGTGCGTGCGCGCGCGTGTGTGCGTGTGTGTGTGTGTGGGGGGGGGGGGGGGGGGGGGGGGGGGGTTGTATGTGACTCAATGTCTGTCACCATAGCAACACACCAGGAGACAGCTTGAGAGGCCAGCCAGGGTTAGGCGTGTGACTGACCACGCCTGGCAACCAGTCAGCACTGGAATTTTTAGCAGATTCCAGTTGTGCCCTTATCAGCGATGCAGGATCAGCATCTGACTCGCTCGATGTGGATTAGGAATGAGAATAGAATTTGAAAAACTGATCTGGAAGGACTAGCTGAATTTATAATGAACACAAGCAAAATAAAACTGCTGCCTTCTGTGCGCACGCTGCCTCAGACCGACTGCACATTGCACACTGTGCTGACGAAGACACAACTCAGCGAGTCACGGTTAGATACTGGAGGCACGGTGGGCCCAGACAGCTGAGCAGTGAGCAACTAAGCATAAAGATACCCACTCATTCTTCATTTTTTAATCTCTGTCTCGCAACAAGGAGATCACTCCAGTTTTACTCACTCATTGACCCAAATCACAACACACAAATATCCATCTGTGTTTAACTCAGCTTGAAGCAAACACACCATATGCTTGTGTTTTATTCCAATCATTTTCACAACGTGCAATTTGGACAAAGTCCAAGTCCAGCTCTATAGCTGGAGGCTGTGCGTCATACCTCCTGGATGTTGCTCAGGGATAACGTGAAGTCTTGGACCATTCCTGATGGTGATGGAGGAACCTCAGAGGAAACCAGGCTGGGACAGGAAGCAGCATTCTGTGGTGAAGTGGGAGGTGGGGACAGGAAATGACATATAGGAGTTAAAGAAAACAATAGCTCCTCTGCACACATCCGTGACTACAAATACCTGTCCTGTTTATCTGTAGGAGAAGGAAATGAGAGGGAGAAGCCTTGCTCTGACGGAAACAACAGCTTCAAATAGAGAGATGATGAAGGATTACAAAAACAGACCCACCAGACACTGTGATGAGCTCAGCAGAATGGGAAAAACCCCACCTCATCATCACCAACATCATAAAAACCCTTTTCAGGTTTGAAAAGAGCCTCAAATATAAATTACAAAATGAGACTTAAAAAACAGAAGCCTCCTGTGCTTTGCATGTTTGTTTATCAGTACCTTGGGATCTCAAACAGCATGCCTGACTGGGATTTATTGCATTTGCTAAAAAAAAAAAAAAAATGCTGTGATGTCTTTATTACATCAGTTGTCTGCTTCTCTTGGGGATCTTGTGATATAAAGGCGAGTGTTAAACATTCATGATAATAAAAAATTGAAACATTGTTGACCAAGCCGCTGACCACAGGACTGAGTCACATCCTCTCGTATCTAACTGGGACCAGTTGTGTGTACCCTGAGGGCCAAAGTCTGTTGGGCCAGACAGGCCTTGAGATCTGGCTGTGCAATAAACTTACAGAGGGGACAGAAATAATACAGTGGCTGACCTCGATGGCCTTGATAATGTCAGGAAAATGTCCAAAATGACAGTGGCGTCTGGGGAGCTTTAATTGGTTTCAGTAATGCTACACTTGAAGCTTTAGATAAATTTCACACTTTCACAGCCATTTCATGGTCTTGTGCCAAACATTTTACACTATTTGATGATTTGTTTGCGTTTCAAAGTACTTTACACCCCACGGGGGTTGACACTGGCAAACATATCGTTTCATTTGCACAGTTAAGCTGCGAAATAAAGGGATATAGAAACCTACGGTGGAAAATGTAGGTGTTAATTTAACTCTTTGCTGGTATCAAGCAAAGAGTTAAATCATTTCCAGTCAAATAGGAGCACAGTGACTCCACTTATCCTCTCAGACAAAAGTTTTGAAACCAGAAACTCCAGAGGCTTAAAGTGTTTTGAGTTTCCAAAACCAAAACCTTCTGAGATTTTATAGCTGATTTCCACATTCTTACATACTGTAATTGTGACACTAGTAACCTCACACTGACTTATCACATCGTTACTCTTGCCTAACTCGTCTGGACTCATTACAGAACACTTAGTGTTTCTGGACAGTACAGTCAGGATTATGACATCTGATTGGTGGATTAAAAGCAAATTACTCACCTCAAGCTGGTTGTGATTTGAATCATCTTTACTGGAGACACATAGGTGGTTCTTTTGGTCCCAGTAACACTTCCACCTTGTACTCAAGCAACTCATACATCTGTAACACACATACATGGAAAGAGTTGAGAAACAAGGATAAAATGTTGCCAAATCTGGCCTTTTTTCTCTTACATACACATACAATTACTCCCTGTGATCGGTTCCCATTCGGTAAAGAGTGTTTTGCAAACGTTGAGTTTGTGATTCACTTGGAGTGCAGCTCAAAGATGCAGAACTGATTACAGGCATCAAAGTTTAGCTTTAATAAAAGGAAGAAATGATTAGTCATATTCAGACGCATTCATTCCACAGTTACAACACAGCCAGCAGAGAGGTCATACAGGGCCAAATCTGCTGAGATGAAACAAAGCAGTTCTCAATAAACACTCAGACTGGTAAATGATGATGCGTGTGTGAGCATGCTGTTGCCTGTATTTATATCTTTGTGAGATCAAGTCTGAGTGTTACACTGCCTACGTGAAGATATTTTGGCAACTAAATCCATCAGCAGCTTGTAGACTCTATACAATTCATACTCGCTGATCTGAGACAAGCCCACATGCACAGGTTAAACATGCACAGCCTGCATTGCCTGCCCTGCAAACTGTTGGGTGGGCGTGACTTGTCTGACAGCTGAAGATGTCTGTCTAAGTGAAATAAGATTTTGCTGGCCAGAGCTTAAAGACAGGTTTTATCTTTTGGACCTTGTTTGATTTTTAAATGATGAGTCTGGTGGTATTCTATATTTTTACAATAGTTGAGAAATCCAATGAGAAGAACAAAGTCAATAAATTGATCATATTTTAAAACAATTATTAAAACACATTGCTTTATTATGATGAAAATGGCCATTTTTTATATATACATATACAGTTTCTACCTGCTGTACTTAAAATACAGTAGTATGAGAAATGGATTCCAACTTAGAGAAGTAGCAAAAAAAAAAAAAAAGTAGATTTATGCATTTGTGATCAGTTTTGGAAGATGTATGGCACAAATCAGCACAGGCATAAGAGAGACACACACACACACAACAGTTAGAAAGCATTTTATTTATATTATTTTTTTTTCTTTTTTTACTTAATTTTGTAGTATAGTAGCTTGTTAGCTTCTATTTCTATATTTTCTTGCTTTATCTACCTCATGTCTATTATGTGGTGTGCTTTTGTGTGTATTTCCTGCTGCAACTCTGCAGTTTCCTTTTGGGGATTAAAAAAGTAAACTATTTATAGTAAAAACAATGTGCTCCCTCTTCCAGTTCTAAGGTTTTACATATCAAAACATAATACAAATTAATTTAATCCTTAGCAGGTCTTAAAATTAGGTAATACAGCCTGAGATGAACAACACCTCATGACATATTGCACCACGTCATTTATTTAAGGCAAATGCAGAAGCAGTGTATGAGAAACTAAACACACACTCACTGCTTCCTCATAAGAACTAAAAGGGTAAGTAGCAGCCAAGTGGTGTTAATCAAATGTACTTGATTAAATGACCACCAGCAAGTGTGAGCACCTATATAAAAGCAGAAGGTCTGGCAGTTTGCTAGTTTGGAGCATTCAGGTGTGTGTTAACACAATGCAAATGAGGAAAGACATCAGATATGATCTTAAAAAAATCAACTGTTGCTACCCATCAAACTGGAAAGTGTTATAAGAACTCCTCTGTATACCAAAGTATTCTGGAGTCAAATCTATCCAACAGCTTGGCCAAAACTGGGTCATACTACAGGACAATGATCCCAAGCACAGCTGAAAATTTACAACAGAATGGCTGAAAAAGAAAACGATCAAGGTGTTGCAATGGCCCAGTCAAAGCCCAGACCTCAACATGATTAAAATACTGTGACGGGACCTTAAGAGAGCTGTGCATAAATGAATGCACCTCAATGAACTGCAGCAATGTTGTAAAGAAGTGTGGGGCAAAAATTCCTCCACAATGATGAGAGAGGCTGATAAAGTCATTAATGTAAGTTATTGCTGCTAAAGGTGGTTCTTACACACTGCTTCTGTGTGTGCACTTGTTACCATAACTGTATGTGACACAAAATAACAAGGAGCATAACAGACCTGCTTTAATAACAAAAATATCTCCATCTTACCTTCAAGGTAAAACTAAGTTGTATTTTATTATAGAAATTCCTTTTACCAAAAACAAAAAAAGAAGAGTTAATTCATATGCAAAAATACACACTGCAATTTTGATACAGTATTAGAAGTCTGCTTTGTTCACATATGAGATAGTTTTAATTTTGAGAGCCTTTTAGACATGTAGTTGAGATGATACAGGGTAGTGTTTGTGGATATGGATTATGTTCTTGCTTTCTGTGAACAGAGTAAAAAAACGTGTCTTCCAGATAAAGTGCCTAAACTGGAACATCTCCACTGAACATTACGAGCGTGAGTAGAGCGTGTCACTGTGTTGCCTCTGGGAAGAGACAGATGTCCCACACTAGGAATGATAGTGCCTCCAGTGATAACAGCACTCTGAGGGGGTCTCCAGATTGGGCAGAGTGAAGTGGGTGTAAGAGGATGTAGATATGTAATTGAAACGTGTGTGTTCTGATTAAAAGCAGACAGACCCCTCAAGGCTCTTATCAGCTGCACAGTTTCTGTTTTCCCCAACTCCTTTTCTGTCCTACTAAAACACCTATAAACCACCACCCAACCACACACACACACATGCATACACCCACACACACGCACGCATACACCCACCCAACACACAAAGATTGCTGGCATACGCACACACTCTCTCCGGTTCACCTAACACTGACAGTAAATACCCTGTGAAACTGCCCTCCCCTAGTTATAATGACCACACACACACACAAACACGCACGCACGCACGCACGTACGTACACACACACACACACACACACACACACACACAAATAAAGAGTCAGGCTTGCACTCTCAGGGCCTCTCAGTGGACACAGCGGTTAAACACACATCCTCAATCACATCTCTGTCAAAGAGAAATACGTTTGGAAGAAAAGATCAGTTTCTGGGGGGAACGACAGAGAAGGACAGGGGGTGGGGGGCAAACAGAGACAGAGAGGGAAAAAAGAAAAGAAGAGAAACATGCCAAAACTTGAGACACAAAAAGCAAATATAGAGTGTGCGTTTGAGAGTGAGAGCGTGGCTGAGAGACGTAATGAGAGCGAGAGGGCAGGATAGGTGTTTGTCCTACTGGGCTGTGTGGTGAGACTGGAATGCTACGGTCTGGTTGTCATTAACACTTTACCCGGTGACCATTTTGAAAGTGTCGAGGAAAAACTGTCTAAAAACACTCGGGTGCTGACACACACACACACACACACACAAACGCAACCACACACTCTGTAAAACAAGCAAACTAACTCAGCTCACCAAGTTTGTTAGATAGACCTCTTAAAGCTGAAGGTTTTGCAACTCACAATAATTATGTAGAATATAAAATGATTACCATTTTCACCTTGCTAATATAGCAATGGTTTTCATTTTAATAGATAAATGAAGAATATTTTCTTTTATGTTAAGGCTCGCTTTACCCTATAGATGTTTATCCGGATTTATTAGAGCACATTTGTTTAATTTATGGTCAGTGGTTACTCTAATATTCTGAATTTCAGTATGTAGTATGACTAGTGATGCTCCAAGAAGTGACGCAGCCTACATTATCCCGAATGCAGCTTAACTACAAATCTTGTTAGAACTTCCTGTCATGTGAAGTGTCACATATTTTAAAGTCCACTCCCGTGGCTGCAGCACATGCTTTCTGTTAAAACTTGATGTCACTATGACATCATGTTTTCTCATACTTCAAAAACCACAGACGGTATTACACAAGTGATTTTATACTGTAATATTCTTTATCAAAACTGTCCCTTTAATATCTCTTGTCACATATATCTGTTAATAAGCCTGACTTTATAGCATGTGTTTTAGATCCGGGCTTTAAACACTGGAGCTCAAACCTGGCAGTCTGTCAAGGACAGCTGTCACTGTGGAGTGCTCACAACCTCAAAGAGGTTGTTTTAATACGATTTTGTTTCTTTTTGATAAGAGATTATACTAAGGAGCAAGAGTACCGAGGACAGACTAGGGAGAAAAAAATGGGTATACAAAACATGTAAGGTACTGGGGCTTAAATTACACCCACTAACTTATGGATTTCTTGTAACGCTCCTGCAGTTTCTGCCTTGTACAGGGTAATAAAAAATGCATCAGTACTGTTTCACCACCTACCACTTTTCCTGCATATAAAAAAAGCAAAGGATTTGTTTTGTGGTTATACTATCTGAGGTTAAATCTGGTTTTTTTTTTTTTTTTAGTATACAATTCATCATTGACTGAAGATGATATAAAATGTTTGGCAGATGTGCTTGTGGAAAAATAGTCCCCCCCCGCTTTTTTTTTTTTTGCCCTGAGCTAAACAGAGTTATGCTTTGAACAAAGACAATTAAAGCTTATAATAATATCAAATATGGTCACTAATTCACTGAACTTGCTAGACTTGAAACAAAAACACAATTAATTAGTTTTATTTGTTCATCAAGAGAAAATTATTTGGCAGCTATTTTGATAAATGATTAATCCCTTAAATCATTTTTCAGTCAAAATGACCTAACATTAACAGGTCCCAGCTTCTGAATGGCGATGATATGATGTTGTTTTTGCCATTTTGTTGGGTTTCTGACAGACGGAAAGGGGAGATTTTACCACTTGACGCTGTTATTCTTTGGCCTCTTTTAAAAGGCAGCTTAAACTCAGCCGTTTAGACAGGCATTTAGATCGTGCTTGTGTTGTGTGCTCATTTTCTTTGCTTGTGTGTCCCCTTTGCTTTGTGGTGCTGCTTGCTTTTTATTGATACTTCTGTAAAGCACCTTGTGACTATTCTTTGTCTTAAAAACTGCGACACAAATAAAGTGTACTTACTTAAACTTTTGCATTTCATAAACCAAATCAGTAATTGATTATTCAAGAAAACAATTAGCAGATTAATTGATAATTAGCTCTTTGCACCACTTAGAATCAGTTTATTTTCAATCACATCAGTCTGGCACCACCGCTAAGAGCCAGAATCCCGCAGGGGATATTGTCTCACTTTGTTTTGCATAGTGTATTAATAATGAATTGGAATAAAATACCCTCCACCGACACCTTTCAAAAATGTAATTTTGCTCACACACTGGAGGAGCACGAGACAGCATTGGACTGATTTTCCAATATAAGAATAAGTTTGCAGTAAATCACTTTTAATGCTGCCCGTGTGACACTGATGGTTTGCACAGACGTTCAGACATCAGTATCTAATAACATATGAAAAACCTGAGTGATGGCTTTTTTTTCATAAAGCGCAAAAACAAAGACCCTCTACTATCTGGTTTCATTGAGAATGAGTGGCTCTTTAGGGATTATTAACAAAACAGCATGCAGTGATTAAAATCAGATAGAGTATAGCAGTTCCACCCATTGCAGCAGAATGCTCATCCTGTGAGAATGGCACTTTGCTCATTATCACCTTCAAAAAAACCACCATCTAATTTCACACTCCTGGACCTTGCCGAGCACTGAGGCCACGTGCACATATTGGGTGCAGTCTTGCACACATGTACCTGCAACTGCTGTGTTCACACCTCGAAACTGCTTTCAAAAAGTGAACAAAAGGGACAAATCAAACGCCTTTTCAATCTCTGGGAATCAGAAAAACACACATACACACACTGATGCCCCTCTAAGCCTGAGATCTGCCCATCAGATAGAGCGGATCGTCTGACATGGTCCAACATGCAGGAGGAAGCCAGCTGGATTGCTTCCAGATATGAGTAAACCCTCCCTGTAACCGGGCCATTCAAGTCACAATTCTTCACATAAACAAACACCGACATGATTTGCCAGACACACATATCTAATTTCCTTTGGATTAACATTTACAGCATATTAATCCCACATTTGATCCTGTGCTGAGAAACCTGGAGTAAGCCAAACACACAATAAGCCTTTGAAGACATGTTGAAAGCATTGTGGCCTAAACAGAAAACGGAAAAAGCATGAGAGGGAGAGGTTGGGGATGGGGATGGGAGTGTGCCTAACATTTGTTGTTTGGAGATCACTATAATTGTATTTCATTGGTATTTATATCTCATTAAAGAGGGTTTGTTTTGAGAAATCTAATGCATATTGAAGCAGTGAATCCACTACTTAAGTAAAAGTATAAAAATAAAGTAATGATACTCAAAGTATCTGATTTATCTCAATAATTGTGTAAATTAAAGAAATATTATGAGCAAAATGAAGTTAGAGTCAAAGAGCTTATAATGGAGAATTGTGTCCCCTAAGACTCGCACGCTATTAAATGTTTCATAATTAGACTATTATTGATGCATCAATGCCTAATAACATTTTATTGTTCCACCTTCCAGGTGAACCTAGTTTCAGCTGTTTATATGGTTCAGTAATCTTGTCTGAGAAGTCATGAGTACTATGTAACAGATATTTTTGGTATCAAAGAAGTAGAGAAAAACTGTATCCATGTGTTTGACACTGAACAATTTAAACTGTACAATCTCAATCAGTTTAAATAAAACCATTTGAACTGATATGATAAAAGTCATAGGAGAAATAACTCTTTGGTGGAACTGCTAACAACTTATAGATATTGTCTGATTACTTTGTCCCTGTGGATGATAAATATTTTGGAGGTTCCAGGAACACGCAGTCCTGTGCAAAAGTCTTGAGCTTGTTTTTGCCTTATATACTGTATTTCCATATATATTTGCACATGTTTCAATAAATTGCCACACCTATTTCCTATTGTGACAGGAAGTAATTAAAAATAAAAGAATGTCTTCATATGTGGACAATAAAGTCATCATTGTTTAACAAAGTATAACATGCTTCACTGAATGAAGTAAAAGGGCCAGAAAAGCCCAAATATGATGTCACTGTGGGGGGACGCAGGGCCTCAGGGACTGCTTAGAAACAAAGCCTGCTCAAATGTGATTGATCAATAACTGGTCAATATTCGGGCTACAAACAGAAACCAGAAAGCTTGAGGTATTAATAATCATTTCCTGTAAATGCAGATGCTTAATATTCATATCCAGATACTGCTTTATACAGATACAGTATGTGAAATGGCAAATGGGACCCCAAGTAGGCAGCTTTCTGTAAGCCAAGAAGACTGAGAGCCACTAATTTCCTCTTTAACAATTACACTCCCATAGCATAATTGTCTTTGTGTGAAAATCCTAATCTTGCTAGTATTTTATATCTAAAACTGATAAATGTTGTAATGGAAAGACTTCCATCTGGAATGTAGCGGAGAAAAAAAGATAAAGTAGAAGAAACTACAGAAAAAATATTGCCTGAAAATTATACAATAATCGAGTAAACATCTTTTTCACCACTGCATCAAAGTGAATGTGTTTGGACATAATGGATCACAATGCCATGCTCTAAGCTGGCTACGCATCACAAACTCTGGATAAATCACGAATTTGAGATCAACCAGGGTGATATTGAAAGTGTGACTCACGATGTCTTTGGATGTATTTTTCCAGTCCTTTCGCAGTCGTAGATGATGAAGCTCCCAAATACCACAGACGTGCCATTTACTTTTATCGCCACAGAAACAGTCAGGTGATCTGAAGAAACAAAAGCATGTACACGGCAGTGTATGTGACAACTGCTGGAGATGGTATCACTGTCATAACACAAGGTAGACAACAACATATCTTGACTTTGCTGCTTTTTGAAAGATGAAAGGGGAAATTGGATTTGTTCGCATAAAAAAATGAATCAAATACCGTAACTGTCCTTGAAATAGGTGGAAAAATATGGCTGGCAGCCTTGGCAAAAAAAAAATAAAAGAACCAATTGGATGCGTGTTTGCAGTCTCACCTTTCCCAGGGAGGATTGGTTGATAGCTTTCTTGCGGGAAGAGAGGGCAGGTCTGGATCTGACCTGAACTGGAGTCCAGGTGCACAGTGGCAACTGTAGAAACCCCCGGCTCATATTCACACTCCACACGGGAGCCAATCAGATCCGGAACGCTGCCATTTATCAAGATGCCAACATCCTGCGGCAAAAACACATATAGCAATATAAATAGCTACTCATCTTTATCAAAATTAATTAGAAATCGAATCCCCCAAACTCACAATCATCAAGTCCAACACGCTTCAACAGAAAGCGAATGGTGTTGGCATTACTTCAACTTTGTTTAGGAGTTCGGGCAGAAAAATAAAGAAACTAATGTGCAATGAAGAAACAGATGGCACAGTGCTACATTCACATCTAAATCTGGGTATGTGATGAAGTATGACAGACGTATAATGAGAAACATAACACCTCGCTGACATGACTGAATTTCAGCTAAATGATTTCAATGTGAGAAAACTAAGGGTGGGTTGGTGGGAGCAGGCAAAGATTGTTAAGCAGAGAGGAAGAGCAAGATGACATATTCTGCGGCCCAGCAGGTAGGAACTGAAGCAGCCGGCAGCATGCGCTTACATATCTTAAAAATCTTTTCCATTGTTTAGGCACTTCCTGCCTGCTGCTTCCTGTTTGGAGAGACAACCTTGAGAGGAGTTTCCTGTTGCTGAAGGATGCCTTTGGTTGAGGCAGCTGGTAGACCAGCCACACTGACCCTCATTACAAGCAAATATCCACAATTAATGAACCAATTAATGACCTGTCGTCTCTGAGTCAAGTCCAATTATGATCTGTAATTAAAGGTCAAATATATCGGAGGTGTCAAATTTCCCTGAGCTAATTATCACATTGTTATCTTTGGTTACATGATATAATGACTGTTAAGTATTACTGAAAACAACAGTTTGCACATTATACCCTGTAAGCAGGTGAGGCAGGCATTCTTTTAACTGGGATATATTATCCTGCCAAGTCTGATTAAAATTAAAGTGGAGTCATTAGGTAGCAGTCCATGAAACAAAACTTATAAACACCTGCAAAGCTATTTTCTATTAGTACAACAGAATCTTATGAAGGTACAGGTGATTAGAAACATAACCCAATACTGTGTGCATATACTATATAGTAAAGTGACATTAGAAAGTCACTGCAAATCACTTTTAAGTAACTGATAAAACACATTTTTCAGTCGGCACAACAGCCAAACTGCTACATTTCATTCCTTTGACACCAAATGTGTCAACTCAAAAACAAAGTCTGTTATTCCACTCAGTTTTATATACATTTACATTTCATTTTACCACATTTTGTTACAGCTAAATATAAAAAGAAATAAAAGATACAGATAGATAAGATGACCTGTATAAATCAACTGTGCCACTTAATGAAAAAGGGCCACTGAGGAAGAATGAAAATGTGTTCATAATAAAACCTGTCCCAGTGCAGAAATTTCACTATACAATTACCCTGGGCAAACAAATTCACAATAACAATTTTATCACAATATCTGCTGTTGCTATGCGCTCCCTTTAGAGTCAAGTGTCTTTGCTTCACTGGACTTCTCCACAGTGTTTGTGGTGTTGGTGTATTTTAAAGCATCGCTAATGAAATGAAATGACAAATACTATAGTTTGATGTGTGGATTATCCACTAAGTTTGTGCTTCAGTTTTGGAGCATGAAACTCTAGTGCTTTATTAGTTTGCTACTTGTCACTAATTGTCAGGTATCTGTGTCTGTGTGTTATGGCTATACAGTGTTTGAATGCAGCTTGCCACTGAAATGGACCTCTTGGCCATTTTGTTGATGGTTGTACATTTTGGAGCCTTTTTAATTGAATTACCAGACAAAAACATTTCTTGTGGGGTATAATCCTCTAAAAAAGTTTGTGCCCTAGTTTTGTTTCATAAAATTCCAATTAGCACTAATAATTACCAGGTGTCTGCAGTGCCTGACAAATATAATAAACCAGCTGTCACAAAAATACGAAAGCACAAATATTTTCGAAATCTGTCAAAAACTTGTTTGAAACAAAAAAATTTTGATATTTCTTAGAAAAATAAAAATAAATTAATGTTTTTATACCCAAATTAGAGCCGGCAGGCTGGACTTTTGTGAGAAGTCAGAAATGAATCTAGCATAACATTAAACCACTAAAACTAATTTTTCTGTTCAGGAATGCGAGTAAATAACTGTAATTTGGTGTCTTAATCAAAAAATTATGATGTGCTTTATTATCTTTTCAGCTTTATTTGGTAAAACTGTAAATTTGAAAATCCATGCATAACAACAATAGTTGTATTTTGGCAAAAAAAAAAAAAATGATAATTTCAGTCAAATTGCCTGCACATATTGGTGTATTAAGCATTACAGAAAAATTATTCTGGTAATTACCAGTACTGTTCATTTAGGGCAGCTGTGGCACAAACCTTACACTAAGTAGTGGTCTAATAAATTTGTTAAGCACTTGATTTCTGAGTCTTGAACCAATGCTACTAATAAGCCTTGGCAGCTTTAGTCGATCGGGAGGAGACACAAGTCCATTCTCAGGGGGTCATAAGCTAGTGTACTCGTCGTGTACTCCTCGTGTGGGTCCCAAGCCCAAATAAATGGGAGGGTTGTATGCGGAAGGGCATCCGGCTCAAAAACTGTGCCAAATCGAATATGCAGATCCATCTGCTGTGGCAACCCCTTGGGAAATAAAGGAGTAGCTGAAAGCACCAGACTAGCCCATAACTCTGCACGCTAACCTCTTGTCTATAACAAAGCCAATGGATGATGTCACAGTGGCTACAACTTCAACACTGTTGAGACACCTGGCAAAGTTGTCTTTTCAATTTCTTTGCTGGGTCAGTAGAACACATTAAAGAGAAACTTGCATTAATAATTTTCTGCAACTATAAACATAAGTGTATATAGAGAGAATATAAATGCACTTTAGCGTTTTTGACATTTGACATGTTTACTTTTGCTAAAACACAGTAAAAAATTGGAATAAGGGTACAGCAACATTTCAGTGTCACAGTCCATCAGATCAATTCATGTAATCAGTCTGAGAGATTGTCTAACTTATACCTTTCTAGCTTATACTGGACCTTACGATCCAGAATTTGGAAAGATTTTGTTCTTTGTGCTGTGTACTTCAGAATATTCAATTTGAATTAAAACAATGATAGGATATTGCCAAGTCTCAGCTTTGATTTTAGTCAGGTTTTTGTCAGTGCTGAAAGAACTGCAAGGGCTTTTCAAACAGAGTAGTCATATTTCAAAAGTTCAAAAGCAGTTGCACAATCGACTACTAAATATTTCTGTGTGTCAGCTGTGTGTCGTTCAGTTCAACATAAAAGAGCTCACATATGGCTCAAAGTTGAGGGCGTAGCTATGAAAGAGTTGAAGAGTGAACATGGACAGTAACTTTATAAGCGCAGAAGAAAAGTACATGAATGTCAGCTTTACATAAACTTATGCAGTGTTAAGGAGGAAGTTGCGATGGAGGAAAAAGCTGGAGCAGCAAACGAGCATTGGCACTTGATTTTATCAGCTGAGTAATAATAATAGTCAGCACTGCAATGCTGAGAGGTGTCAGATTGTAAAGGTGGTCATGAGACATCAGCTTTAAATAAACCGTCCCCATTGCAGCCATAACTTTGTGACGCCCAACAGCCAAGTTTGTCTGACTTATGAAAAGCATGTGACGGCAACAATAACACACAACGGGTTCACAGTACCTTGATGTCTGCAGAGATGCTGATCTCTGAGGGTGTCAGGGTCATGGAAGGACACTGCTGGGGGCCTTCACCCATGCTGATCCAAGAACGAGCCAACAGCCCCTTAGCGCACTCTTTCTGGATGGTACATCTGGACAGCAAGAGACAGAATTAACATCATATCTGCTATATCATGTGTGTTACATTATAATGTTCTTATTTCTTTTGAGATTAGATAACAGGAAAAAGAGCTATAACATCTGTTCTGTGCGGCCCAAAGTTAATGAGCATGTCCATGTTACTGTGCTCGTCCAGTATCAGGTCAGGATAAAGTAACTGCTTATCAATCCTGCAGCTGGTAATCTAGACCTCTAGACTGCCATATGGGTGTGTGAACGAAGAGCTTCAAGGTCGCATGTGTCAAATTTCAGACCTGCAAGTCAAATCTGGTCTCTTGCTAATTTTAATCTAGCCTGCATATCATTTTAGGTTTCCAATAATTGTTGCCCTTTATAGTAGGTGTCATGGTACTGGGCTTTTGTTATAGTTACATTTCAGTGGCATTATTTCATGTTTTTATCCTCCTACTTCTGATGGTTGTTTCTGCCTTTGTCTTGTCTGCATCTGCATCTAGTCTCCCTTCTCCGTGATCGCCCGCCATGCCCTCAGGAGTTTCACCTGTCAGCTGTGTGTGTGTGTGTATATAGTCTTGTCTCTCCCCTTGTCAGTTTTTCAGTTTACCTCTTGTTTGTCCTGCCGGTGCTCCCCATATTCTTTGTGGTTTACTACATTCATGATTTTGGTCTATGCCCCGCAGACTTTAAGTCATTTCTGTGAGTTCTTATCGTCTTTCATTAAAGCTTATCTTTTGTGAGTTTAAATTGTCTGCGGTGGCTGTAAAAATACAACAGTAGTGCGGTCTGCACATGCCAAAGCAAATACAGTGTTACAACTTGCATCATATCTGCAAGCTAACACAGAATGGAAAAAATAAAGTTGATACTGAAGGCACCCGTTGAGAATAAGGAGAGGCCTGGGTATGAGGCCACCTCTGTGTTTAAAGAATACAATTTGCGTAGCCACTCAATCATTTTGATTCAGGTTTGTGAAACAGGTCCTTGTGAACAGGCTGTAGCCTTTATGTGGAACTATATGCAGAACACCATTGTTTTGCTTGACTAAAGGGCATGAAGGTCGCACAACTCTTTCACTGACTGGTTCAGGACTTTGTATGAACCATATTTTAGGTGAGAAGGCTATATGGGACATGCATTTCTGAATAATAAATAATTCATAAAATTAATTCATATATGTCTGCCCTTCAAAAAATTCTCATTTCCAATTGCGACCCTTAGCAAAACTAAGCTTGACAACCTTGTTCAAGGTTAACGTTACATCCTTTGTGAGGTGAGTTTGTGTTTCCATTTCATTCCTGGAGTTGACGAAATCTCACCGCTGGGTTTCATGGTCTGCTTGCTGCAGATTCATGAGGTGCTCTGGTCTCCTAATGTCACATCCAGACTTTGGCTGTCAGTTTGGCTGGCTCAACACAAGAGACAACTTGACCTTAGGTCATATGCATTGCTATGGTAACCCATCCCACAGGCACAGTTACAGATAGCAGAATGATAAAACTACCAGTCTGATTCTTAATCTGTCTGGACCAGCAGTGCATCTAGGAATATGAATACTGAACACACAGTAAGCACATACTACAGAGTGTATGTGTGCAGTCTGTGAGTATAATGAACATCTAGGACAGAAGAATTGTAAGAGGGCGCTCAACAAGCAAGGTGGCCTCACACTCTGACTTCTGCTTCACTAATGAACTTCACCATTGGCACAGAGCTCAGTTCATCTGCAGTGCAGACTGAAAGGACAAAGTGACCTCAGAGTAAGGAGAAAAAGAAGAGGCACCATCTAGCAATGTCCTAACATGCTACATAATGACTCTGGCACATCCCACTTCCCTTTCACACTTTCACAGCTGTTTTAAAATAAAGTGTGTGTTTTTGTGCCTGCACGGCTGTAAGCTTGAGTATTTGTGTCCGAGAAAGTGAATGTCCGCATTTTCAGTCCCACTGGCACAGAGGGACTCAGAGGGGCCTGAGGTCAGCTGCTCAACTAAAAATAGAAATAAAGGGCTTTACAAGCCAGAGAAACCACACACACACAAACAAACTCACACACTCTGAACACACTCTCACGCCTCAGTGGATTTAAGGGCAAAGAAAAAAATTCTTTCTATAAGTATGATACCTGATACAGGTAATGATTTTGTTTTATACTGTCCTTTGAGGCATATAAATACAGCAACTTCTGTTTGGGTCATTTTCAAGCGCAAACCTCCAGTGCTGAAAAATGAAGCTGAGGCTTAAGTGCCAAAAACTGCAGTTCCACCAGTGGCCACTTGAGGCTGGCTCTCAAAGCAAATCAAAAGAAAGTGCACCCTCTTTCAATTCTACGGTTTTACGTATCAAAACAGAATTAAATTAATCTGGTCCTTAGCAGGTCTCAAAATTAAATAAATTAAGCACATTTAATTTTTCACACTGCTTCTGTATTTTGGCTTAGTTTCTGTTAAATAATGAGATTGTGTAATTTGTAATGTTGTTGTTCACCTGAGGTTGTATTTACCTAATTATACGACCTTCGACTGACCAAATTATTTTTATTATGCTCTGATATATAAAACCTTAGAACTGAAAGAAATATGTGTGTCTGTGTATTGCACCCATTTTTTTATGAATGCATATTTCTAAGCAAACTTGCTAGCTTAGCTTAGCTTACCTCTTCTCGCTCTATGATCACATCTGGTCTCTTCCTTGTTTATTTTATCCAGTAAACTCCAGATTTTATCTTTAAGTAATGAATACCTCATAAATACCAGTTGGTATAAAATGTAGCACGCATCCAGGAAACTTCATCTGACCTTCTTAACAGAAATAGACACGCAGTCTCAGATGATCACAGAGTAATTCAGATAGTGTATTTTTTTATTCTTTCTGAAAATGCATCTATACAGTATTTTGCCTGCTAATTCAAACAATTACTCGATCGGCAGCAGCAGTGAAAAGAACTTAATTCAAAGTACTTTTCTTTTCTCTAACAGCCTAGAAGAGCAAATACACATACAACAGGTACACACATACACACTCATCGTCAGCCTCAATGCAGCCCGCTGACTTTAAAAGCTTTTCAAACAGCTCCTTAAAATAAACAGAGTCAACATATGCAGCTAAAATATGACCTGAGAAAACTCATCACCTCCTAAGTGTCTGAACGTCAGTGTGACTGTTAAACAGCAGGAGAACATATGAGCTTCTAACTGCACAAACAGACACAAACACACACAGGGTGACACACAAAAATCACTGTGAGATAAGCACATGCAGATAAGCATGATAATTTGTGAATAAGACTGCATGTGATGCATAATTTGATTCAAATAAAGATATTAGAGTGCTTTCTTGTGACATGTGGCAGATTAGACCAGCACCAGCTTGAAAAGAGTGATCAAGGACTGAGCTTTATCTCTGGTGGAGAAACTAGCTCTCTTCTTCAGACAACAATGGAGCCTCCAACAAGCGAACAGATATGTTTTCATGCTCACTCTACATGCAGACGTGCAGAGAGACGTCAGAGCCATGCATAAAATCAAGCAGACACCCACAGAGACACTGGTGGCTTCACAGATTGTGAGATCTAGTGGACTTTTTTCCCCATCCTCAGTGTCTGTAGTTGAATTAGACAGTGAGGTGATAGAGGAAACCATCCACCCCCACACATCAACCCCCTGATCCCCTGGGCTCTGAGGCCACAACGCCAACCCAGCAGCCAGCATGACTGGCCAAACAGTACATGAAAAACACGCACACACTCATGACATCAGCTCCCTGGTCTCCGTTAGCCAGACAGCGTCACACACTCATGCTGACACTTACACACAGGCTTACACACTTTGACATTTCCTTGTCAAAAGAACCAGTGTGTGCTCTCCCTCCCACCACCATCATCACAATCAACGCTCCTTTGTAGCGGGATAGAGAGGAGGACAAGGGCACTGGGGGAGGAGAAGACAAGGACTAGGGAGACAGAGAGGGAGACTGAGAGTGGGATGGCTAAATTCTCAAAGCTACTAGAAAATACGAGGACAAGAAAAAGAAAAAAAAACACAAGCTGGAGACAGCGAGAATCACAGGGGTAAAAAAATGCAGTGAAGCGAAAAAGGGACAGGGATAAAGAGACGACAGATAGATAAATAAGGAGAGGAGACGGGGAGATGACAGTGAGACAGTCTGACCACGTACACATAAACACATAACACTCATCAGTTCCACTCTTCCAGCTCTGAATGGCCCCTGGCAATGCCAGAGCCTCCAGAGCCGCGGCACAGCTCATCACAAAATTCACTATCTTGTCTGATCTGCTTTAATCACCAAGCAACTCTCACACACTAGCACGCAGACAACCAACTCACAAACAAACACAGCTCGACACAACACATATTCTCCCTGAAAGCCAGTGAATGCATGGCCAGAGAGCCAGTCCTGACAGAGCCACATTAATCACAGTATACTCTCACTCGCTCACAGTTACACTTCAGCCAAGTCACTCCTCGCTGGGCGCTCCCAGCCTGTCACTCCCACCCAAACAACCAAAGAACCAGGGGAGCGCTCCAAACAATGATGTTACTCTCGAGTCTGCGGCCTAATGAAAAGCAAATCAATTCTGCTCGATCCAACAGCAGTCTTCTAAGCCCAAAACACACTCAGTTTTTGCCAGTGCTCATTCAGCCGGGCGACATTTTGAAACTGAGACTGAGAATGATGAAAATAAGCAAACGAGCGTCAGTGGGTTTTACTGATGCAAATGCTTCAAGTAACAAAATGACAAACCAATATTATTGCTTTGTGTCATCAGTCCATTCTGTTATTGCTGTGTCTTTCACACAAACCGCTGACCTCTATTTAAATCACAGTTTGTGGTTTATGTCAAAAAGCATGCAGCATGTGTGTGATACGAAGCATCTGATAATTTGATTGAATTATGCTTAACTGGCACCAGAGGAGAGGCTGTGAGGGTCAGACAAAGAAGTCTGAGGAAGACAGTTAAAGAAACAGAAGCAGAAACTGCATCTAAACTGTGTATATTCTGCGTGTCTTACCTATTCTCCAGAGTACACCAGCCACAGTGGGCGTCACCTGCTCCCAAACAGTCACTGCAGCTCCTCCACTGATCACAGTCTGCCACTTTTACTCTCAGCATCTGCACATCAGTGCACAGAGGTAAACATGAGCATACAATCATCTTTAATGGCAGTCAAATAGAGAAAAACAAAGATGCTGATGGCTATTAAAAGAATTTAAGAAGAAAACTCCTCAGTGATTTTGATAATCAGCTACAATGTAATAGTTTATCAAGCCAGTGAGGATTTGATACTTTTCTTTGTTTTGTATCATTGTAATTTTGAGTCTCTAGGATTTATTACTACTGGCCAGAAAAAAAAAAAATATATATGGACATTTTCCTTTCTGAACATCTTATTGAAAATCCAAATACATCAGTCTATAATGAAAACCAGTTTACAGACTTACATATGACTCTTGCGTGCATCATTTATCATTCATTTATAAACAGTAGAAAGAAATGAATAAATGTCATGTAGCTACCAAGAGTCTATTTGGTTGCTACTTTGTCAGCTTTGTTTATTTACAGTGCAAACAAATAAGCATATGCTGCAGGTAAACAGAGATAGTCTGAATCTAGGAATGATGGTCTCAGAATGTAAATTCATCTAAAGGTTATAGCTAAAAATTGCCAGCCAATAAAAGTGACAAATTAAATTTAAAGCTTAACATGATGATGATACTTTATTGATCCCACAATGGGGAAATTACAGTAGTAGCATAATGGCAAATGCTACTTTCAAAAAATGTCATGCAACAGTTTGCCATGTCAGCATCTAAAGGGAGTTTGAGCTCATTTTCAGTGTGCATATCAAACTTTGCTTCTGTGACAGGAAGCACCGGGATTTAATCGCAGCACAGGCAGCTAACAACCTCATGCATTTTCACTGTGCAGAAACCAGAAAGGCCAGAGGTGCAGCCATATCCTGCCATAAGCCCAACTGTTATCAAATAAATTGGTTTTGAAATGCAGCTCTGAAAGCTTATTGTAGGTCTGCACCCACGTCTGCCTTTACCGCAAATATGGTAGTGTTCTGTTAAATGGAGATGAAGAGGATGTACAGGACGTGACATGGGATCTGATTGTGGTTATTATGGTCGTGCTACATGCTGAAATGTCTGCAGCTATATTCTTACATGGTGAGAGGTCATGACATAAAGAAAGTTGCTGTCGTTGGGGTCGAAGGTCATGATGTGGTGGACTGCTTCGTTGGCTCGCAGCGTCAGCGTCCACTGATTGACCATGGTCATGTTCGCCAGAAGGGTCAGCTGTAAAAAAAAGAGAGACGCACATCTTAAATCGTAGTTGGGAGCATATGGAAAGCGGGGCAATAAAAAAAAAAAAAAATTAACAGAAAAATCAAACAGCCAATTTCTTGCTTCACATTCATGCAGAAGAATTTCTCAAGTGTTGACAATTGCTCATCGCAACCACATTTCTTTTCTGTTGATCGAGCAGATGAAGTCACTTGCTCAGCAACACCACAGAAGAAGCAGGTTTTTCCCCGCCTGTGTTTGGCAGTGGTATTTGGCAAGAGATTCACACCTGAAACATTCACATCGTGATCACTCCTTGGAGACGACTACTCCCTACAGCGAGCACTGAGATGTGCAGATATCCTCCATCTCATGATTGCTGTGGCACACTTTTTCTGTGTGTCGTATTGTTTGTGTAACACCAGATGATTTGGCAGTCAGTTCTTGGCTGCCAGCAGTCCAACTGAAATATGAAATCTAAACCAGCAGCTGGTGCAGTAACACAAGCAGCTATGATGGCTGTCTATTGTTAGATGGTATGTTAAGCACTGGTAGCACGTGTGTGATATAACATGTCTTGCCTGAGTTTCCTGTGGTAAAATGGAGTGCACTGGAACTTCAGACTTTTTGTGTGGTAATTTGTATCTTGTCTGTAAAATGCGTAGCCATGCCTGTCTACAGATACCAAGTAACTGTTTGTGGATTTATGAAGGGATCTGTGTAATATGTAAATGGAAAATAATGTTTATATAGGAAATGATGTTCACAGGAAACAGATACTAACAGTAACTGCACACCCCTGTTCACTTCCCTACACAGATAATTTCTTTTCAATTTTAGAGAGCCAGTGAGCAGCACTGGGGGTGATAAACTATATGGATGCACTACATGCACTTAAACTAGTCTAAATTCAGGAATAGAATAGAATAGAATAGAATGCCTTTATTGTCATTATACAGGATGTACAATGAGATTGGAGTAGCTTGCTGGTAGTTCATGTACATTTGTTGTTGTATAGTGATTTAATGAGCTTCTGGGACATTTGTTGTGTAAAACTAATAAAATAATACAACATCTAAATTGGTTTACAGCAAAAATAAATTAGTTTAGACTTAAGGGATATTAAGCTTACCTACAGCTTCTTGGAATAGCTTGGCTATAGCATCTAATGTTTTGATTATGAGTTTGTAGAACTAACCTTGAAAATATTAGGTGATAAGTAGTGATTATACTATTCTCTAAATAATGAGCAATCCTGCCTGGATCAATATCCCACCTAGACTCTAGTCTCTGGAAGATATGGACTATAAAAGCAGCTCTTTTTATGTTAAACCTGTGAATAAGTAGGCACTTTACACAATAAATTCAAGTGAGTGCCATTTTTTTTTTTTTACCTTTTTATATTATAGTTTGATATAATTTGGTATCACATGCCATATTCTAATTTCTTTCTTATAAAGTAGTAGCTTTAGTTGGCCAATGTAGATTTTTTTATGGTAGTTTTGGTGTAGTTCAACTTATTCACTTATTCACTGTATTTTTTGGCCTTTATTAAATAGTGCAAAGTGAAGAGAGACAGGAAAGTGGGGAGAGAGAAAGATGGTAAATGGTAAATGGACTAGTTCTTATATAGCGCTTTTCTACTCAATCAGAGCACTCAAAGCGCTTAAATAACCTGTTTGCATTCACCCATGCACTCCCATTCATACAAGCACTTCCATCATTAATTAAGCTAAGTGCTTTTTTAATTAACTAGCATTCACACGCATTCATACTCCGACAGAACAGCCGGAGAGCAACTTAGGGTTAAGTATCTTGCCCAAGGATACATTGGCATGTAGCCTGGAGTAGCCAGGATTCGAACCGCTGACCTTCCGATCAGTAGGTGACCTGCTCTACCTACTGAGCTACAGCCAAGATATAGGGGAAGACACGCAGGAAAGGGCCACAGATGCAAGCTTGGGCCGCCAACATCACAGGCATGTGTCATTTATGGTCGCCTGCTCATCCACTGAGCCACCCTGGCGCCCAACTTCTTCATGCTTTTAAGGTAGTTTCCCCAGCACTACTAGCGAGGCATGTAAAGGAATATACCTGGGGCAGTTTGTGCAGGCCTTCAATGAATGAATGAACAAAGGTACATTGTATGAGAGTGAGACTGGGAGTTAAGACACAGCAGGGCCCAAATAGTGACATAGTGGATGAGGAAGTGGGTGAGTGGGAGGATGAGATTCAGATTAGCTACATCTGGGTCAGGACTAAATGAGAGACCCATATAGCAGGCTATAAAATTTAATCAGAACTGAATCAAGTATCGAACTGTGCCTCAAAATCATGTCACCCATGACTAGAGCGGGTATATTGAAGGGCTCTGCTCATGGTTATATTTACAGCCATAAAAAGAAAGTACACAGTCTTATTAATTCAAGGTTTTTATATATTAGGACACAAAAAAACAAAACAAAACAAAAAAACCCATCAGGTCCTTCACAGCTTCTACAATTATTTAAATCTAACCTAAAGAGTGAAACAACACACAACAGATTTTGCTTTTTCATTATTCATTTAACCAAAACTAAACCAAAAGAAGCAGTGTGTGAAAAACTAAGTACACCCTCTGATTCACTCGGTTGTAGAACTACTTTTAGCACCAATAACTTGAAGCAACTGCTTTCTGTACAACTTTATCGGTCTCTCAGATCACCGTGGATAAATTTTGCCCAATTCTTCTTTACAACATTTCTTCAGTTTATTGAATACAGGCATCCCTTTGTGTGCACCTCTCTTAAGATTCCAGCATTTTTATCAGGTTGAGGTCTGGACTTTGATCGGGCCGCCTTAATTCTTTTCTTTTTCAGCCATTCTGTTGTAGATTTGCTGGTGTGCTTGGGATCATCAGGGTTCTAGCCATTAGCAAGCTAA
The DNA here is from genome assembly GCF_007364275.1 of Archocentrus centrarchus. Classification (NCBI taxonomy): domain Eukaryota; kingdom Metazoa; phylum Chordata; class Actinopteri; order Cichliformes; family Cichlidae; genus Archocentrus; species Archocentrus centrarchus. The sequence goes on from NC_044352.1 coordinate 14,404,381, forward strand.
TTAGCATTAGCTTGCTAATGTTAAATGTCAAGCTTGTTTGCTAATTGCAGTTATGGTGATAGGGCAATAATTCTTTTTGCATATAACCCGGAAGAGTTACATTGATATATCATCCATGCAATGAGTCCCAGAGCAGTTTTCTTCTACTAACGGGTTTGCAGATATCACGTAAAAAGGTACACAACAAAAACATTATAATCCAGGTGTTTTGTCGATCTGATGAGCTGCTAACAGCACTTCTGACGTTAGATTATCCATCATCAGCATGATGATCACGTTTTTAATGCAAGCCACCAACTACAGCAGGAGGTCACCATTTTTGCTGGGAACTGTAGTTTTTTCTCCAAGGCCTCTTACAGCTCCTGGGATTTTATGTTTAATATGAAGCTCAAAACTGTCCTTTGAGCACCCTTTTTTCTCTGCTTCCACCTTGGTTTCACATTGCCATTTTGCTTTCTGTAGCTCTGCAAAAACAAGCGTGGCCACGACTGTCAAGAGATCACCTGTGCATATTGTGAATGAAACTGGCTGTGCCCAGTGGTGGATTGCAAATTGCAGTGGAACAGTACTTATAGTGCAGTGATCTAGTTATCTCTTGGATGGGAGTTCTGGAACTTCTTCTCGTTACATGTTTCATGTAATGACAATAAATTGATTCTGATTCTGATATGTTGCGTTTTGTTTTCACCAAACATCTGCACTTTGGTGTGGTCTGTCCAAAGGACATTGCTCCAGAAGTCTTGCGGTTTCTTGGGATTTAACTTTGCAAACCTAAGCTGTCCTTTTTTTTTTTTTTTTGTATTTTCTCTGTTTCTCTGACCATTGCAAGGCCTGACCTTGTGTTGAATTTCCTGGGATGTCCGCTCCCAGGATTGGAAACTGTCTTGAATGTTTTCCACTTGTGAATAATCTTTCTCACTGTAGAATGATAGACTTCACATTGTTTTGAAATGGCCTGATAACTCTTCTCGGATTGATGGGCAGCAACAAGTGCTTCTTTAAGATCATTGCTGATGTCTTCCCTTCTCTACTTTGCATTGTATTAACAGGCACCTGAATCCTCCAAACCAGCAAATTGTGAAAACTTCTGCTTTTATGAAGGTCCTTACACTTGTTAATGATCAGATCAAGTGCATTTGATTAGCAGAACGTGGCTGCAACTTGCCCTCTTAATTCCAATAGGAGCAGGAAGGATGTACTTCGTTTTTCACACACTACTCCCACGTTTTGGCTTAATTTTTGTTGACATGGTGTAATACGTCATGTGTTGTTCATCTAAGGTTGCATTTACCTAATTTTAAAACCTTAAGGGCCAGACATTAGAATAGAAATGGGGTGTACTTTCTTTTATACCATGACTGCACTTTAATTACTCAGTGGCAGGTTATATAAGGGGTGATTGGACTAGGTGCTTCGACTGCTGCAGCTGTCATTGTGATGCATATGTTATCAAGAAAAAATATCCAGACAAATATGAAATTAATTTCTGTCTGAGCTGCCTCACTCATTCACTTTTAAAAGGCCAACATGACAGATTAAATTCTTTTGTCTGGAAACTTTCCCTCCTCCAAACCTAATATGGATACACAAGAGAGTAACAAAACTTCTCAGTCTTAATTAAATTCATGCATGTATGTCTAAGCAATGGCTGCCAGATTTAATAAAGTGATTTTTGTTCCTGTCTTTAATTTCAAATATTTTTTCATGTTCCACCTTCACAAATACATTTCAGGGGTTCTTTGTTCAAGCAGTGTTTGTTCCGCTAAGCAGTGATTTATCTGCACACTGGCCTTCCTGCAGCTCAGGACCATAAAGCAGGCGACATGTTCTCATGTCCACACAAAAACATGCGAACACACATACACGCACACAGAACTGTGCAGAAAAACAAACTGTGCTGAGTGTGCCTTCCTGTCACACTGACAGAGAAAACTCTTATTTCTGCGATTTGTCGGGCCCCCTTTCAATGGAGACATCCTGGCATCCTGAGGAAGTGGCAAACTGACCAGCATCTGGTGACAAGCACGGGCTGTATCACTTCTCCATCCGCTGAACACAACAACACGCTGTCAGACACACAGGCAAACACACTTATATAGGCCAAGACCACTACCACCCACTTAGACGTGCTGGTTAATGTTAAACCAGCACAAACAGAAGCTAAGTAAACCACTGGCTTAACCTGTGATGAAAGGCATTATCTCAGCCTCTAAGTATCACTGTCATTTTTATAACACCACCTACCCGTCTGCTCACACAAGCTCGCCTGCCTTTTAGTGATAGTAAGCAGCTGTGCTATGTCCTCACCTCACACCCCAGTGACTACAAACACATAAGCAGAGTGACACAGTGAGGAGTGAGTAAACAGCAGCCCACACACCTGGACAGGGAGCACAATAGGTACAGAGAGGAGGAGACGTGAGGAGAGCTGCAGCACAGTGAGCCACCAGGTCAGCCAACAAAACACCTGCTGTACTGGCAGGTCGCTCTGACTCCATTCTCCGTCTATCTTCATGCAGATGAAAGACCCTATTCAACCAAGTAGTGCTCAGCTACTGTGCACTCATTCTCTCTCTCTCTCGCTCCGTCTGTGCACGTGTGAGTGTGTGTGTGTGTGTGTGTGTGTGTGTGTGTGTGTGTGTACACCTGGGTGTAAAGGAGAGAATAAAGATTGATAGAGGTGGAGAAGGAGAGGCAGAAGAAGAAAGAGATAAAGTCAGTTTGTTTGCAAAATGAATCAAAGGGCCTTTTATATTTGAGATGGAGTAAAAGAGGAGCTGAGAAAGAGGGGATGGCAAAGCGATGAACTGAGAAGTGGAGGGGTGGACTCACTGAGGGAGTAAAATTGGAGCGAGAGGGAGCAAGATAAAAAAGCGGACACTGCGAGAAGCAGAAAATGGAAGTCAGCTGTAATGGGGAGGGAGAGACTTCATTAAAAAATGCATGTAATTACAAATTACTTCACTGAGGGCTCTCTCAAAGACAGTAAAAGAGGCCTAACTTAATCTCAACCACTGTTCCCCTGTGTTTAGTCTGAGCCAAACTCACAGTCAGAATCACATTACACACACTAACAGCACCATTAACCTCTGTAACAGCTCTATCCTGAGGGCACACACACTCACAGACACTACCACACACACACACACACACACACACACACACACACACACACACACACACACACACACACACACACACACACACACACACACACACACACAGATACATAGGCAAACAGTGAAAGACACATAAAGATAAAAGCACAAAGCATGTTGTTTCCCAAGGTCACTGAAATACTACACTTCCTATACAACAAGGTCGACACACGCAGCACATAATCACAAGGTATGCATTCATCTGAGTAAACACATGAAATCACTATACCACTCACACTGGCCTGCAGACAAAGTCAAACACCTAAAAACACAGTCAGACCTGCAATCAAGCAAACAGACACATGCAAACACACTCATACACACCGCTGCTTACAGCATGCCGACCAGTGTGGTGCATCCGCTATAAACCATCCAAAAACCAATTACTGCGTGCTCAGCTGGGGCGAAAGCGTTGCCTTCATCTGGGGAGGAAAACGGGGAGTTCTTTTAGCAGGCCTAAACAAAACACCCGACAGCAGAATGGGTTTAATATTGTGAAAGGTACTAGGCTAATGCAAAACCATGGGGTCAGAAAGCTTTCACAGTCAGCTTGTGTTGTTTTCACAGACAGCTGAAGTGCAGCTAGTTGCATTTGCAGGCAGATCTGCTGCTTAGGAAGCTCAGTCAGGGGTGACGAGGAATGTGGCTGAGACAAAATTAAGGAATTCTGGTAATTGGACAGGAAAGGTTTTCACAAGCTGGAACTTCTGCAGATGTTTAATAGTTGAGACTGCAGAACAACACATGGTGGGACTGAGTCATAAGCTGTCAACCGCTGTTAAATAGCTTTCTTGTGATCTCTCAGATAATAGTTTGAGAGACATTAAAACACACGATTAGGACTATACAAGGTCCAGGATGGGTCATGGATGAATGGAACAAGGGGGTCGGTTGGGTGGTGACAATGCAAGATGAAAGCAGACATTCCTACTTGTCCTGTGGCAGCTCAAAGTGTTTCATCACACACCCAGGTTTGGTTTATTGTAAGACTCAGCAGCCACATCAGAGCAGCACTACATAACTGGTAATGTTAGAATTTTTCCAAGCTTCGAGGCTCAATTACATTAAAAATAATAACTCCATTCAGCGGTTGAGGTTAGGCTTGTTTAGAAAGTTCTCAATCACAAGTGTGTGTGTGTGTGCACTCATGTGTGCGTCAGTCTCACCTTACGAAGTCTTCCATTACTGGTTCCCAGAAAAACCACGGTGTGGTTTTGTACGTTGTCCACAGAGACTGAACTGAAACTTGTGCCTTCAAACAGAGGAATGGCCCTAAGGGGCCTCCGTAAAGCCAGTGGGTGTTGCAGGTGGGCTGCACCGCAGTCCAGCTGCTCGGACTGCAACTAGAACACAGACAGAATGAGAGAGAAAGATAAGTTCTCATCAGCTTTCATATGAAAGCACGGCATGAAGATTAGAAGACGGAGAGAGCTGAGTACAAAAGGAGGAGTGGGTGATGAAAGTGTCGTGGAAAACAAGCACTGATAGTAGCTATCACATTGGCGCTGCTCATTCTGCTAAATCACTTTTCAGACATCTCAGTGAATACTTGAAATTGGCTCATAAGGGTCTTCAACACTCATAAGACTTTGCTTTTGTCAAATCCTCAGTGGGCAATGATAAAACATTAGTGCTGCACTTGGATGAGCACCAGGATCTATTGGGATTTCTCTGAATATTTTAGAGCACACAGAAAAAAAAAAAAAAAGAAATTAAGCACACTGGATATTTGTAGAGTCTTTTCCCATGGGCCCCTCTGCTCGAGGCATCGTCTCTCTTATCATAAATTGTGTCTGGCTTTCCCTCAGTGCTGGCCTTCAAACTGTCGACTACAAAAAGATCACATTTCAACGGCCACAGCTACATAAATGAAAAAAGTTGTAAGTAGGTTGCATTGCAGCAAGAGAAAAAAAAAGAACACAAAATCACTTTGAACTAAGCAGCTGTCTATCTCAGAAAGGGTCTGTGGGCCACTGGAGGTGGTATTTGGAAAACTGGTCACGAGAGGAGCGGCCTCGGGGCCACACCAAACAAGTCAGTGCCAGTGAGGAGGGCAACTTCCTGACCTGACAGCACAGTGGTGGCGAGACAGCCTCCTTTGACCTCAAGTCTGTCAGTCAAAACCACCACAATGAATATCTGGAAATTCTCTGCATTCCTGTGAAACTGTATGAAGCCTTCTTCGCCTTTATTATCAGACACTATGAATCAGACACCATGAATGCAAAACTAAATTTTCCTTGAGGACACACTTACAAGTAGAAAGCTTGTAATTATATACACGTGATAAGATTTGATCCTGTGCTTGAAACAGAGCAGCTATTTATCAGTTAAACTGTGCTAAATTTAGGGTTGAATTACAGTTGGCAGCACACGCTCAGTAAAAAATGTCTGGAGTTTAACTGGAAAACAAAATAAACTACTGACCCCTTACTATGTTCACATTTAATAAAAGTGGGAGTTGCTGGATGTGAGAGTAGCCTCACCCTTCCCACAACCCTCAGTATGGCTCTGGAGTGTCTTTCCAGCTATCATGACCTCTATTCCTGACATGGGAGATCCTCTCTCCAAGTCAACAGCTTCAGGGTTAAAAAGGATAACTGTTTGTAAGCATAAATGGAAACTGTCAGAGAGTAATAGCAGACAGGAGGGAATAAATCTCATTGCCGCCTGAACAACTGTAGTGGCCAAAAGCTTTCATAAATCTCAAGCAGGTTTACTGGAGAAGCATGTTTTGGCACCCAGTATTGTTTTGAAAGTGAATAGATAACAACATATAAGTAACAACATATAAAATTAAAGCCGCAAGCGGCGTTTTACGGCCCTCGCTGCCTGCGCGACCGCCAAACCCAGCGCGAGCCGCAAGTGAGCCCCCGCGAACCCCCAGCGAGCCACCTACGAGCTCCGCAAATCTCCAGCCAGCCACCTGCGAGCCCCGCAAACCCCACTGCATGCCGCCTGAGAGCCGCTGCTCCTGCAACCTGCGACCTGCCTTCCCTGCGAACAACCTGCCCTGCAAACAGCCTGCAACCCACCTGCGAGCCACCTGAGATCCCCCTTCAAGCTGTCAGAGAGCCACCTGTTCTGCCAAATGTAATCCCCACTGGCAAAAGATGAAAATCTTGGCAAGGATGGACATGATAACACCGTTGAATCTATCTATTTGACTGTTGCGAAGTTTTCTACCTTTTTTCATGCATTTCAGAAAACCTAAATGTGATTCCCACCATCTAATGCTTTTGTTCCATCTGTAGGGGGCACTAGTGCACTTGTTGCTCTGAATCCACAAATCTAAATTAAGTCTTGTCCAGTACATAAGGGAAAGGAAATTGCAAGCAAAGTGCAGAAAGAGTGCGTGAGTGATTGCGCAATACGTGTGACAAGGTTGTGGTTTCTCCATAGTGACGTCATCGTGACATTCGGGTGGTGGTCACGGCTGCAGCGTGCAAAATAGGGCATAGGTCTGATTGAGTTTTCTGATCAGGAGTATCTGAAGAACATGTAAAACAATTTTCATGCATTTCAAAGAAACTAATGCGGTGTACCTCCATACAAAATTTCAGTTTCTTCTGCAGGGGGCGCTATTGCAGCAATCGCCATTGTGTCTCCACTTATGGATTCAGTGTAGGTGTGTTCATAAATGATTCCATTTTGGGGCCGATCGGGCAAAGCACGTGCGATTGATGACAGGAAAGAGGACGGGAATTTTTGGTCAAACGAACGCCAAATTCAGGGGCCTCATGTGACAAGCCCGTTGAATTGAATACGAAGCCTTCGATAACTTTGGATGCCCTATGTCTCTAGATGATGCAGAGCCATTTTGGTGTTAGCGCGTCAAATGCCCTAGGAGAAGTTCGAGCAAATTTGAGGTGTCCAACAGTGCAAAATTGGCAAAAACAGAATTTCAAGCCAAGCTAGCGGATTTCCTGTGGGAATGTGGGCATGGGTGTCATTGACTTTTTTGATCGTGCTGGGGTACAGAATGTTTGTCTCGAATTGCATGCATTTCTGAGAAAGTAAATTGTTGGCTCCCCATATAAACGCAACGCACATTTGCGGTGTGGTGGCGCGTGTGGCGTGCAAAATTGGGCATAGGTCTGATTGCCTTTTCTGACCAGGAGGATCTGAAGATGGTGTAAAAAAATTTTCATGCATACCAGAGAAACTAATTTTGTGGACCCCCATACAAATTTTCATTTTGTTCTGTAGGGGGCGCTATGGCATCAATCGACGTGGTTTCTGCACTTATGGATTCAGTGTAGGTGTGTTCATAAATGATTCCATTTTGGGGCAGATCGGGCAAGACATGTGCGATTGATGGCAGGAAAGAGGACCGGAGTTTTTGGTCAAACGAAGGCCAACTTCAGGGGCCTAGTGTGACAAGACCATTGAATTGAATACGAAGCCTTCGATAACTTTAGATGCCCTATGTCTCTAAATGATGCTGAGCCATTTTGGTGTTTGTGGGTCAAATGCTCTAGGAGAAGTTCGCGCAAATGCAAGGTGAGCGAAATTGCTGACTCGGCGAAAGCCAAATTTCAAGTCAACCTGGTGGATTTCCTGTGGGTCATGGAGGGGTGCCTCAAGAGGATTTATTGTTTGTCCAGACATGCTCTATGTGTGACGAGAATTTCATGACTCTAGGGCAAACTTGAATTTGGCCTCTCCCATAAGGGCCCCGAAAAATGAAATTTCCAGGGGGCGCTGTGGAGCCGTGTTTTGGAGTTAGTTTGTGGCGACATTAAAATACGTAATTTTTCGCCAGACCTGACCACCATGCAAAAAATGGTGACTTTTCGCGCATGTTCAGGGGGTCAAATTTAGGTTCAAAGAGAGAGAAAGTATAATAATAATAAAGAAAAATAATAATAATAATAAAGAATAATGGAGAATTCGAGCAAAAACAATTAGGCGTTTTCCCGGTCACCCCGACGCATACCTTTTCGGAAACGTCTCGTCCTGACCCACGTCCCTATGAGGTCAGGGGTCACTGGCGACCGCGTCCCATGCGACCGTGGGGATTTTAACGCATTTTGGGGTATGTGGCATAGTGAATCCAATAGGCTCCTCGCCGAGACTTCGTCGGCTCGGGCCTAATAATGAAGCAGAGAATCTTTAGGTGACGCCGATTTCACTGTTTCATTGTTCTGAATCTTCCCTCTCTTCCCTATGAAGATATTTATTTGTATTAACTAATTATTGGGATCATTTTCATTTTCAACAAAGCCTATGCGACTTTTTAGAATGAATTTTATTCGACAGAATGCATATCTTTCGTTAACATGTAGAAATAAAATCTAATCAAAGTGAGCGAACATTAAATATTTTTATACTGTCCGATTACATGCGTACAGCGCCCTTACCACAAGGTTTCCCTTCTGGACGCAGGCTGCCCCGGAGCCCTGGATGACGCTGTCCAGCACCTGAACGTCGCTGCTGGGAGAGTTGGAGCAGTTCCTGCGGCCTTGCCGTATCTCCTCCTCGATGTCTCTAAACTTGAAAGCGCAAAGTGCAGACTTTCTGTCTCCCTTAGAAAACACTCCAAACAAGTACGGCTCAGGGCTTTTCCCCTCACCTGCGTGGATCTCCGCGGGGTACATGGACAACACCCGTTTGAAATTGTTCCCGTTAAATCCACATTGTAAAGGCATCTGGATGTACGATTCAGTGAGCTTCCTGCTCTCCGGCCCGCTGGGTTTTCGGGGGTTATCGGTATCCAGACATATCCTCGCGAGGATGCTGTTGGGCTGGCTCTCCTTGAGGCCCATTTTCGCATCATTGTTGAAGGCGATATATGAATAAGTCTTCTGGATGAAAGCGTGTACGAAGTTCAGTTTATTTTTGGTTTTATCCTCTTGTTTGATCTTGAATACGTTATCCTCAGAGGGATTAATGTCATAGGTGAAAAGTCTGGGTAAATCCTTGATGTTCAAGGAGCGGATTGCAATCTCCGGGGTGTTTTCAAACCGCAGGTCCTCTTTACTGTGGTTCTTTGGGAAAAACTGGGTTCCAGCCCCTGTGTACGTCGCCCCAACGAGAAGCCGGGTGTTTCCTCCGTGGCTCTTTAAGATGAGCCCCACCGTGGATGCGTTCGGGTGATTGGCAGCGATGTTCAGCATGCTGGGGAAAACAGTCTTTTCACCCTGGGATGGGAACTCCACCGCTATCTCTGAAATATTCTCAATTTTTCTGAGCTCACAAAAGCCTTGATACACGGATCCGCACACAACCACGACCCCTTGTTCGCGGTCCAGTTTAAGGAGCTTGTTGTAGTTGTCAGTGAGGGATTTGGGATGCTCGCAAGGAGCCTGGGGAAGCTGTGGCGCATGGCACAACAGGTTGTCCTCCACCGGTCCAGTCCTTTTCTCCACTTCAACTGTCAAGGTCCCATTCAGCTGGTAAATTGTGTTAACCGTAGCCAGGTAGACTTTTCTGGACACCGCATCCACCACGAAGTTATTGGTCTGATTTGGAGACGCGAATGCCTGTTGGATGTGCAGCGCGCTGGCACTCCGGCGCGTCTCCAAAGCCAGGACGCCGAGAAGCAGAACGGCTATCTCTATCGAAGGAGGCATTTTTCCTTCTGACCGGCTTCCGCGTGTTCTGTGCCGAGGGGTGCATTGAGCAAAGACAAAAATGTGTGTTTGTTCCTACTGCGACAACCCGAGAGGAAAAGCTGTTTCCTGCTCAACGCCTAAACCCACAGTGACGCGATAAGCGAGTCGTGCTTCCTTTTCAGGCTGCCTCCTCTGTCCCTCTCTACCTACTGTGCAGCTCAGCAGCTTCTCTCCTGGGGCAAATTGAGCCACAACGCCGGGGTGATATTTTAATCATCTTGACACAATAGACAAGGAATAAATAGTTCCAGTTGATTTGGTGCGTATTTTCTGGGCACTGACATGTCCGCACAACGGACAAACTTATTTTGAGTCAGGTTTCAGCCCTGTGTTATTTCAATATATATGTATTAACAACCAAAGCATTTATAGATTACAAATATTAGTAAACCTGGGCTCTGTTATGAGCAGGGGCGTTAACTCATTAACCCTGAAAAATGGCACTGCCTCCCTCTAATGGAACGTCCCATCAAAGCGCTCTGTCAGGCCAGTCTGCTGTGATTGATCTTTGTTCGTTGATTAGAACCTGATCCTGATTCTTTTCATTCACTTAGATTCAATAACTATTATTATTTTTTTTTTACATAATGTGAAGCCGTGCCATATGAAGTCGTAATGATCATCTCCCTTCAAGGTGAGACACTTGATGAGTCTCCACCCGTGTGTGGTTCCGCGTGGTTCATCTTGGGGTTAATGGCGGGTCACAATCCCACCTCCTGTGCTTCCCGGTCCCTCGGCTCTCAGATTAGTTCTGCAGATCCGGTGGGTTTCGTTTTGGGCACATACGGCGCAGTAAGGACCGTGAAAGTGCTACCAGATGGGCACATCAGCACACCTTTCCGGTTTTTGACATTCACATCTATCCAACACTGCTTTTGCACGTTTTACCTCATAAATATTCAAGCGCAACACATGTGCCCACACTCAAAAACGCACGAATATGGTTAGCTTTTTTTTTTTTTTTTTTTTTGGCTTTCTCGACGGAGTGTGCACATGCTCACATCTCTGAATAGAAAATGAATGACTCCTAGTCGGGGAAAGACAACGAGAGAGTCAGACGCTGCATAAATCAGTTTGCAGGGGAGCCCGAGAAAAGTGTTATCTCTGAATACATGAAATAATTAAAGTTGATGCTAAATCGCGTGCAATCGCTTGTGCCTATTTACTGCGCACTCCTCTGGGGACAAACCCACTCCCCCGCCCCTACCCCCCCTTCAGTCACCACTTGCAGCTTTCAGTTGGGCAGATAAGTGCGCTCCGTGTTTACCTTGGCGTATAGCCATGCGCATCAAATCTGGCAGTGTAGAAAAGGAGCAAAGTGCTCTGATAAAGTGCAGTGTAATGACCCCCCAAGTGCGTAGCACAATGAATGAGCCTAATAGTATCGACACTGTGCGCGTGCATGTAAGCGCGGACTTTCATTAGGGAGTGAGGAGTCATGGGCTACGATGAGGTCTGGCACGGACGCAGCGACAAGGCGCAGTCTGGGTCAGAACTATAAGCGTCAAATATCCATAGTGAGGCGTGACCGCTGCGGTTTGGTGCAGCTCAATCAAAAACGACACTGAACGGAATTAGGCTCCGTGTGCGAGGATTACAGTAGAATAAAGTGGGGTACACCCGATCGCGACTGTTTATAATAAAAATATTATCCGTTACTGCACATTCTAACTTTTGGCATTAGGAGACCTTCCTCGGAATCTGTTTCCTTCCTGATAAGGAGTGACACCTTTTCACCCCACCCTTAGAGCAGACCATTCACACAAAATGAGCAGAGCTTTTCATACAAGAGAAACATCAAGGCTATTGCAGGTAAACGATCTCCATCTAGCGGTTATGATACGAATCTGCAAAAGCTCTTAAAAGAGCACTTCACACCTCATAACGGCAGGGCACGCACTGAAACATCAGACACACAAGAAAAAAAGCAAAGAGGACTTTTGAAGAATTAGTGAATATGCATGAATTAGTCAGGAATGCACTTTATTTATTCCACACTTAAAAAAGGACATCAGAAGGCACTGAAGTGGTTTAGCACACAACCCAAATTCAGAGGTGGTGTTGCAAAGACAAGATAAGGTCAGAGGTCAGCTCACTCTGGACTTGTCTATTGTACCTTTGATTACACATCACTAACAGATCAGTATATCTGCTTACTGCAGTTCAACTTGACAGAAATCAAGTTTACTCACATTCTGACAAAAAAGAACTGAATTCCTTTTTTTTTTTTCTGTAGACAAGTATGTCAGCGTCCCCGACCTGAGTCGACTCTTCCTGTCTCACTGAGGGTGACTGATAGAGACCGCAAAGGTTGTCACTCTTTAAGCCTCTGCCTGACACATACTCTATCTATCAGTGTGCTAAAGTGCAGCTGTACAATTCAAATGATCACAAAGTCGTTAGGAAATCAGCTTCTTGGCATTAAATACAGTGCAGACTAGTTAACGTGCTAGGTCATCTTGTAGTGTCCTTGACTAGGTTAGAAAGTGAGCGAGTAAAAGAGAGACTGGATGCCGAGCCAAGGAGCTGTACTCGTGGAAGCAAATGTGTAGAAAAACACTGCTGAGCATTTGGAGGCAAGGTCACGTTTCAGATTGCGAATTACTTGCCCCTCACAAAAGTTGCATCTCCCAAAGACATTCTGCGAGACATTCATGACATTTCTGAATAGAAGCCACAGCTGCTGCTTGGACCTTTTGGGTGCTTAGACATCCCTGGGCTAACTGAAGTTTGGCACTGGGTGATCACACCTTGAGATAGGGTGCTTGTGGAAAAAAGAAAGAAAGATAACATGCAGGGAGACTGTGTCAGTAGTATAAAGTCACATCCAGGCAATGTGCATTTGACTGGAATGGCAGTAGAGATGACTTGCACTGTAGATATGAAGCAGCAGCATTCATGATCCTTCTGAGACAGAACTGGGAAAAGCACCAGTGGTCTCCCTTTCTTAACCTGATCACATCATAATGGTGGGGTGGGAGGCCAATTGTCCCGGCAAACTAAGTTTACTTGGACAAAGGCCCTTTATCATTGCTTTTAAAAGTAAATCTGCTTTGAAAGTAATTTTCTTAATGACAGCACTGTATACATGTTACAAATATGGCTGATGCTAGACAACAGCCAGATGGTTTCTGTATATTTACGTGCCGTTTCTATGGCAGGCAGCCCACCTCAGCTTTCCCCTCTAGTTTTTGTGTCATTCATAATCTTCCCTATTTTCAACATTTTTTTTAACTTAAAGTAAATGTGATCTTTGCCATTAGACATGGTAAGGAAGCACAAAGTCTCTAGTCAGCATGACACTCAAAAGTCACGGTCAATCCTTCAAAATGTTCTATCTGAACAAATTTCATCACAGCAAGAAAGGTGTAACTTCCAGAAAGGCTTTTAGCCATGGGTCAAATCTACCAATCACAGCTAAGTAAGAGTTCTCTTCCCTAAAGGCAATCAACCACATTCTCATATTTGCATGTCTCTACAATTAGACTGGGCCTTTGGGGCAGCTCGCCAGCCCAGTTTCCTGACTAAACTCCCCTTCATGTAGAGTGAGAGGAGTGTAATGCTACATGGTACTGAATAAAATAACATTGAAAATAAAATAATATTATTAGAAATAACATTATAATTGATTAAACTCTAAAGGTAAAAACAGTACAATACTGCATTCTGTGAGGAATAACAACACAAAAGTTCATTTTAAAAATGTAAACAGTCTTGTTCTTCCTAAACGTGAATGTTCTCGTCTTCACTTAGATTCTCTCTCTTTATCTTGGCTCCAGGCTGCTTCCGAATGTGCTCAGTTGAACCGACTGTAGACTGCAGCTACAGTTACATCGCTTGGTGTCACCAAAGCAACATGTGCTGGATGTAATCTGGTCATCCCGGGGGCTGCAGTGCGCGGTGTGTATACCCCGAGAGAGCGTCCCAGTTTCTCCACAGGAAGGCCAGCAGGAGGATGAGGAGCAGGGTGGACAGGGAGCGTGAGCGTGTCTTCATCAGGGGGACCACACAGTTGGCCACAGTTGAAACAAAGACCAGAAGGACAGCCATAAGGGCCAGCAGCACATTGATAAGTTTTCCCAGGAGGGTCCGGGCTGTGGCATTTTCCAGCCCCTCCAACTGGACCACCTGCTGTTGCTGCTGCTGGAGCTCCATCTTCGAGATCCTGGTCTGACATGCCTCCAAAGCCTCCTGTAGAGGACACCCAGAGGGAAAAACACCAGCTTAGTCACCTCGTACATATATACATGAACTTACCCACAGCACAACAGAAACATAGCAAACACCTTACTGTCATTTAAAGTCAGATGTGGTTTTGCCATTTCTTTCTTCTCATGCTTGGAAAAGCACTGAACAAAAACATCATCAAACCTCTCACTTGCCTGAGTGTTGCCTTCTATACCATGAATTTTAAAACTATCTTTTTGCCACTGTAATTGATAACTTCTCCAAAACCTCTAAAATATCCTGTATATTATCTATGCATATTACCCATCAGCAGTGTTCTGGTATTTCTTTCAGCAGCTATGCTGATGACACTAAACTTAATGCAGCCGTGTCTCCTGATGACACAGAGCCAACTGATTCTCTGTTTAAACGTATCTTAAACATTAAGTTCTGGATGTCACAAAACATTTTACAGCTCACCCATGATAAAACTGAAATTTTAGTCCATGGTTTGAAAGCTCAGAGAAAGAAACTGTTCTCAAAATAGAACCTGTGCTCCCTCAGACTGACTCTAAGTCAACAACCAAGTTGTGATCTTGGATTCAGATCTCAACTTTAGGGCTCATGTGAAATTGATCTCTAAGTTTGGCTTTTATCAATTCAAAAATATTATAAAGAGTGACCCTTTCTCTCTCACAGAGAAAGCGATGCATAGCTTTTTACTCATGCAGGCAAATGCGTCACAGCTCTGCAGCCTTAAATTACACACGCTGTTTAAATCAGCATTAAGTCATTTTTATATTTATATTTATTTATATTGTTTTAGTGTGTGCGTGTTTGTGTATTTTAATAGCTTTATTCTACTTTCTGCTGTAAAAGTTTATGCAATTTTATTTTATGATGCTTTGTTTTTTTTTAATTGATCTGATCTAGCTTTTAATTTATCTTTATTGCTTTATTTTATAGCATTTATTATGTCCTATCACTGGCATGTCAGTTATAAAAACACAATTATGAAGTACTTTGAACTCCAGCCATCTTGACGAAAGGTGCTTTACAAATATAAAGGGACTGATGTGATTGATTGCATAAATATATTTCATGGAGCTCTACCACCCCCTGCTGTGACGGAAGGGAACTGCTGTCATGGGAACATGAGACGTGAAAAAGGGTTATACAGGGACAGTTGTACAAAACACACCTTAGCCCTCACGGACAGGAGGAAAGGACAAAAGCAGTGTGAGCCATTTCCAAGGAATGGGTAATATTTTGAAAAAACAGCAAAGCTGATGGACAAACTTGAACTCATCCTGTTTACAGAATCAACACACACAATGAGATAAGGCCTTTAACTGATGGAGGGTGTGTGTTCCCACCTCAAAACTTCAGTTTAACTCAAGATTGACACCTTCAGATTTAGTCTGGCCAGCCTGCCTTAGCTGCTTAAGACAGGAAGGCAGAAAAGGCCCCATCAAAACAGACACTTCCATTATTCCAACACGGACCCATTTTAGCTCTAGTATATAAGTGGACAGAATAAAGTGTAATGCTGCAAATAGGAAAAGTAACACTAATGCGCAACACATTCTAAAATGTAATTGCTCTACTGCTGCTGCTTTGGCACTGTTAAAGCCCAAATCATATGGGACTAACCAAACAGGGGACCTCTAACAATATATAATAATTGCAGAAGTCTTCTGTGATCTTGTATGAATCATTCATGTCTGTCATTTGTAAAGTAAAAAAAAAATTCCACCAAAAATGACTTACTCTATTTCGTCAAACACAGAGGTCCTGTGATAATATTAATCCAATATGAACTGGCATTTTGATGAATTTAGTAAATTAAAGTCAGCGTTTTGGATTCAAATCCAGATGGGCTGGTGCTGCTACACAGTGTGGTGACTGAGTCGGAGGACGAGCAGGTTTAAATCTATTAGAAAAGTATGTATTCAGTAAGGAACATTTTGCTCAACAAGGCTTAACATTTATTACATGGCAGCCTCCTAATGGTAACTTCAGGTCTGTAGCTGCCGATTTCAGTTGTTCGAGTAAAGCAAAGACTTTGTCTTTTTGGTGCAAATGCACTGCGCAGAAAAACAGGCGTGGGGGCTGATTTCTAAATGATATGAGGTCCTCTGATAATGCTAATCCTGTATGAGGGGAGTGTGCTTTGAAGTTGGGGGCATGTGACTTGCTGATGATGGAAGCATTAGTCACAAAAACACTTAAATGGAAGCACTGCTGTGAAAAAAAAAAAAAAAAAGAACACGCACACAAAAAAAAACCCCACTACATGTCTCGCATTCCTCTGTGAACTCATAATGATGTCACCAGTTCAGATATAATTTTTAAAATTTTACTGATGCTGACATCTGCCCTGTGACAGCTACTCTGAATTTTAATAAAACACCAACATATGTCAAGGATGAATAGCTCACTCAAATAAATGTCCAGTGATGATGATGATAATAATAATAATAATAATAATCACTAACCCTTTAAAATATCCCGTAGGAGGATAGTTGACAAGTTTCCAAGTTGGATATTGTTCCTATGTTTACAGTCTACCTTCTTCCATCCCAATTTATTTAGGTCTATTTTGTTCACATTACATCTGTTTCATGTCTGCCCATCTTGGGTTTTTTTGTGGGTGGAGTTCTCTAAGTTGGACAGAATAAAAAGCCCGTTGAGACAAATCTGTGTGGCACTGAGCTATGTATAAATTCTGAATTCTAGCTGTCGTCACTGGTATGCATTTATCAGCTGTTTTGCAGTGTTTTGCTGTTTATCAGCGCTTTGCTTTATTCTCATCTATATCTGTGAATCAAAATGAAACGGATTATCATGATAAAATGGGTGGGGGTGGTGGTGTGCTTGTGGAATTACAAACCTGGATGTCTCTGGCTCGCTCGTACGATTGGTAGGCGATCTTCTCCTCCATGCTGGCCAGCTCCTGTTTAAGGTTGAGGATCTCATTCTGGTGAAGTTCTGTTAGATCGTTCAGCTGTTCCTCCAGACGCTCACACCTGAACACACAAGTAAAGGAAGCACACACAAACACATGTGAGAGTCTGTGGCATAATTAGCTTAGACAAAGAAACACATGCGGGAATTAGTAGAAATAAACCCTGGAGGCATCTGACCACATGGCACCTGACTGAGCTGATGACTCGCCCTGACGAGATTAGGATATGCTTGCTCATCTGCTGATTCAACTGGCCTATCAGAAGAGACTCAGCAGTATTAGACTGACCAATGGGAAGTGTGCCCAACAAAAGGCGAGGGATCTATACCGCTGTTTATTTTGGCAGGCACATACAGCTGGATGGACAGCACAGGACAAGAATAGGCATTAGGTAGCTCATGCATATGTTTGTCTGTTTCTTATTTTTAAGATAATTTAACAGGCAGGTAAAATAACCAGCAAATAGTGTATATGCAGAGTGACACATGATTTAAACATTTTCCCTGCCCTTCTTTTTTTTAATCTTTAGAAATGTTCATAATGAAATAACTGTAGCACTCAATGAGATATTCACATTTTAGGAGTTTCTCAGATCTTCTCATGGACTCGGTTTTTGAGGAGTTTTTAGCAACATTATGGGTTTCCGAGGGTCTATTCCCCCTTGGGAAGGTGGAAAATAGCTGCTTAGTCGCCATTTATCTCTGTTGGAATTATTTTGGTCTAAGAGGACAAACAGACCACTCTGAACTTGGACATTTTAGGAAGAAAAATGCTTGTGTTTCTTTTACTATTCAAGCCGCTCATTAGATCTCACCTCAAGCTTTGTGCCCTGCAGTTTTAAAACTTATGCACTTTTGTGTTGTTCTCAGTTTACAAGTCAACTGCTGCTCACAACAAAACTTACACTGTGAATAAAGCAGTGAAGAATAAAACAAGAAAAAAAAATGATACTCCAAGTCTGAAAAATGCATGTGACACTGGCAATGTGCTTTGAGAATGAATTTAGAAGAAGAATATAATGCAAGCTGCTCTGATGATAATGCTGATGAAATGCAGGTTAAAAGTTTCTTGTCTACTGTGAGCTAATGCTGATAAAAATCTCTCTCTGCTGCACAAGCAGGGTGAGTGTTGTGATGATGAATAGCAATGTGAATGACAAGTATGCTTCCAGAAATGTGTTTCTAACTATAGTAAGTTATTCCTGATTACCGCTGTTGACATTTGCGGGGATTTCTTGTGTTACACACTTCAGGCACGTATGGTACAAACATTCTGGTAAGTTCTATTTTTTTTTTTTCTCTTTACCTGAAGCGTTCTTCCTGCAGCGCTTGCATAACAACTGTGTAGTCTCTTTGATAGTGGCTCTTCAAGCCTTCCAGGCTCTCCTCTAGCCTTGCCTGGCCCTCCCTCAACTCCTGCAGCTCCTGCAGCAGCATATCAAAGCTGGAGCTCTGGCTCCTCTCCAGTGTGTTTCCCTTGGAACTTGGTGGACCCCCGGGGGCCCCTGTTGTGCTGTTTGCCCCTGCAGAGCCTGATGTAGCACTAGAGCAGTCATCCTCACTGCCATACTTTGGACTGGATTGGAAGTGATGCCCAGCGCTACCCAGAGAACGTCCACCAGTACATGTCACACCTTCTTCCACTGAAGGGTCGTCCAGAGAGTCTTTAAGCGAAGGGATATTATCAGCACTGCCAAATTTGTTGCGAATAAGGGAAGCGATCTCCCGGGGTTTGGAGACGACTGCACCAGCAGCAGAGTGGGTGGCCTGTGAGAAGCTGGAGAGGCCACCCTTGACACTATCCACCACTCCCTCACTGAAGCCTGTGACTTTGGCTCCGACATCCTTCAGGCCCTGCTGCATGTCCCGCAGAACATCCTTGGGCTGGCGTGGGATACCGTTGTGTTCCACTTCCCGCAGTTTCCGGTGGTAGTGCTCTAGTTTCCTTTGCAGCTGCTGGATGGTCTGTGCTGACTTCTGGTTCTTTTTCTCAAAAACCTGAAAGCCACAGGACAGGATTTTATTAGTCAGTTAAATACACATTAGTCTGCAATTATCTACTTAAATGTATTTAGTAAGTTCCCTCCTGACCTCTAAGTAAAATCTAAGGTAAAAAAAAAAGATTAAATAGGTTTAGTGTTTATACACTAATTATGTGCTAATCTTACCAGCCTAATCTTAAAAACACAAGGCAATGAGGTACCAGCTTTAAAAAAAATAATAATTTCACCTGTTTGATGCGTGTGCTTTGCTGTTTGTCGGCATTGTTGGCCAGTTTGAGGTACTCAGCAACATTATCATCCCTGGCTGTCTGCTCAATCTTAATCTGCTCCGTGAGCTTGAGGATCTTCTGTTGCAGCTGGGCGATGGCCTGCTTGGTGCGCTGAGGGTCTGGGGTGATATCCTCACCCCCCGGGAACGAACTGTCTGCCCCACATGAAACAGACAGAGGTGCTTGGCCTAGCCCGCTCACTTCCAGACGGTCAATCTGAACCGATGCAAGAGGAAAAAGCAAGGAGAGATTGAAGTAGGTAAAGGGTAAGGGGAGCAAACAAAGGATTTGAGAGGAAAACAAAAAAGAGAGTGAGATGGGGAAGAAAAAAGGGTGAGTTGCAATATGTGAGTTTTTAGTCATTTTGCTGACATGTTAAAAAAAAAAAAGTAGCTTCTGCATTTCTGTAGCCTGCAGACTGGAAAGAGGGCTAATTGAGTCGGTTGAACAGGCCACTTGCGGTCATTCTCACTAAAGAGGAAGATGCCAAGTAAGTATTGATTTTGTATTTAACGCTTTGCAAGGAAAAGAAAGTGGAAACAAAGTAACTTGTAATTTTCAGCGCATCTACACAAAACACAGCTCAGTTTTTCCAGATATGAATCTGGGGCTGACAAAAAACAAAACAAAATAAACAAAAAAAATCCCCCAAAACAAAACAAAAGAACAAGCCAAAAAAACCAAAAAGGAGCCTGGTCTCAGATTTTGTTGTTCAGGAAGCAAAAACCCAGGACAAGATTGGCAAAATATTAGATTTTGGTTTAAAACAGTTTCACATATTTGCCTGTTTCCTTTTGTAAATGACACGATTTTATCAATAGGCCACAAAGCATTGGTGTAAAATCTAGACACCATCTAAATTGGGTTTCCCTCTATTTTTCTGAAACTAGACCACTCTATCTGAGATGATGATGAATCTAACACCTTCAATCACAGGTCGCTGGCGTGATTCATTTCCTCAAACACCTCAGGGGAAGAACCGAAAGAACATTGCCAAGCCTTAGGGAGAGACTGTGATGAAAATATTCTTCTCATCACTTAGTATTCACACAAAATAATCATCTGGACCTCACACCATATCATGGGGGTTCAGAAGGAAGGCCAAACTCACACACACACCTAATACACACATAAGGGAGTTATACACTCTGGTTATTCATCCGAGTATTTACAATTCAAACCCTCCCTACTGCCGCACCATAACCGGTAAAAACCAAAGCACCAGACGCTCACCTGCATTTTGAGCGGCATGACTAATAGATGACAGATTCTATAGTCAACAACAGAAACCACAACGTATCCGGGAGAAACTAAAGCTCCTGATTAAAAGCTTTCCATGCGAACAGTGACACAGAAAGAGTGCCCAAAATAAAGTCTTTGATAGCTCATTTTTTGCACCCCCCACCCCCCCCAAAAAAACAAAAAACAAAACCCTAAACAAAGCTGCGCTCACCTTTCCGTTGGTCAAACGGAGAACTTTTTCCCAGTGCATTGTCCACACAGGGAAAGCGAGTTGTATTTTTTCATCTGTACGGCTCACACTTTCGTTAAAGCCTAATTCTGCCGATTTGCGCCGATTCAGTGAAGTTTCGCTCTGTAAGCTCATACCACTCTAACTCTACCGGCGACTTGTTGTGAAAGTTGAAGCGCACCTGAAACTCAGTGTACCGGGTAGAGCCTGGAGCTCCGCCCCCCGCTCCTCTACTCCCTCCCCTCAGAGCCGAGGGATGACATCACCCTTCTAGCAGCTGTCAGAGAGAGCGCATTGCTTTACCTGGCATCTTTTCTTACACTCGTGACTCACTTTGCAAGAAATCAACCCAATTGGGAGCCTGACAATAGATCAGGCCACAAAAGCTTTGTCTGTCATTGCATGACTCAACTGATCTGGTCCAGTTCTCTGTAGCTGGCAATTAAGTAGTAACTTTATAACCTATATTTACTCAAGTACTGTTAAAAAGGGCATAACTTCTAGAAAATTTCAGCTTCATGCTACCTCCTCCACTACATTCATTCAAAAGCTGTAGTTACTACTTACTTTACAGATTTTTATTCCTACCAGCAAGAAATATTTCAAATGTGCTCTACTGTGACCAACAGTAAATTGTACTTACACATTTATGCAATACTTACTAAAGCAATTTTCCAAATTAGGCACTCCCATTTTGACAGGTTAGAGCATGCTGATCAATATTAGGCACTTATGAGAATACGACTGACTTACAA